>NW_011495073.1:3528852-3531844 GCF_000754665.1 Bison bison bison
CATCCCTGGGATTCTCCAGGCAAGAACACTGGAGTGGGTTGCCATTTCCTTCTCCAATGCAGGAAAGTGAAAGTGAAGTTGCTCAGTCGCGTCTGACATTTCAAGACCCCATGGAATGCAGCCTACCAGGCTCCTCTGTCTGTGGGATTTTCCAGGCAAGAGTACTGGAGTGGATTGCCATTGCCTTCTCCAGATTGGGACTTGAGCCCAGCCCAAACCTATGGTCTTCCAACTGAGATCACACACCTGATTTCAGGACTTAATGAAGCTCAAGTTCTTGATGTCTCATTGCAGAAAGAACCAGTGAGAGACAAAGTGGTAGGTAAGAAGTGGATTTATTTAGGGAGAAATACACTCCAAAGATAGATTGTGGCCATCTCCAAGGAGAGAGTGGCCTCAAAATATGAATTGGTTAGTTTTTATAGACTAGGTAATATTGACTAAAAAAAGATACACAATGTGAGGGTTGTGAGTTATTTTATTTGGGGTAAAATGAGAACTGCAGCCCAGATGATTCTGAAGATTCTGCACCTCAGATACCTCTGAGAAACTGCTCTGCTCCAAAGAAATAGTAGGTGAAGTTCACTATATATGATTTTGGTAAAGGGGATGGTTCAATGCCATCAAGCACTTATTTTACAAAAAGTTTTCTGCTAGTCACTAGGAGCTGATGTCACCATGAAGTGATTTTGTGCTTTTATAAGATAGCTTTTTAGATAATTTTTCAAGAATTAGGATCATAAAATTGGTTCCTGAAAATATCTGTCTAAAGACCTGTTCCAAATGTTTCCTTGGATCACAAAGTGCCACATTCTCCACCCTGAACTTCCTTAAAGCCATGTCTAAGGTCAACAGCACAGAATTCAATATCTGCAGGGGCGGATGGCAAATGCCCTTGGCAAGCACCAACTTGTAGTTGACAGTAATTTCATAAACTAAATGAGTGGGAGGATTATTCCAACTCTTTTTGGGGAAGGAGAGGAGATTTCAAGGAATTGGGTTGCCGCCCACCTTTTGGTCTTTGATGGTTAGCCTCAGAACTGTCATGGTGCCTAAGGGTGTGTCATTTAGCATGCTGATGTGCTGTGGTGAGTGTATACTGAGGCTCAAAGTCTAGCAGAAGCCAACTTATCTGGCTTTTTGAACCTATTTGGTTCTAATCATTCTGTGTCACGTCCTTGGTCTCTGTCATTCTTTGAAAGGTTGTGTCCTGCTTCCTTCCTTCCTGCTTCACTGTTACTAGTGTCATGGGCCAGTGTTATTCTGCAAGGACCAAGCACCTCCAGTCAGCCCATTGCTCCTGATAAATGAGGTAGGAACCAGTTCTTTGGGTATTATGACTCTTGGGTGACTTTGATTTGAATATCTATATTATAGACCCAGCGCTTCCAGCTCAGTTGATAAAGAATCTGCCTGCAATGCAGGAGACCCCGGTTTGATTCCTGGGTCAGGAAGATCCGCTGGTGAAAGAATAGGCTACCCACTCCAGTATTCTCAGGCTTACCCTTGTGGCTCAGCTGGTAAAGAATCTGCCTGCAATGTGGGAGACCTGGGTTCAACTCCTGGGTTGGGAAGATTCCCTGGAGAAGGGAACGGCTATCCGCCTACCCACTCCAGTAGTCTGGCCTGGAGAATTCAGTCCCCTATACAGTCCATGGTCACAAAGATTCAGACAAGACTGAGTGCTTTAACTTTTACTTTTCTTTCATTATAGAGCCATGTCCTCCCATGGGTAGCTTGAGAACTTGGCTTGGACACAGTAAGAATGGTCTCCTCGTTTTCCACCACACAGGGGTGCATGTTGTTAGACCTGCATCTACAGGCGGGGCATCCGACTACGTGCCTGAGATCCTTTCCTGCTCACTGGCACTAGCCCCTGGACTCCTAAGTCTGAGCGGTGTCCTTTCTAGTTGCCTTTGCTACCCATGGTGACTTGGTTTCTTTTCTTACAACTACCTGTGGGAGTGAGTAGATCATGGGGCTGCCTCTGTGTACCCTTCTGAGGATAACTCTTCCATCCACTGTTAAGCCATAACAATGAGACAGGAGGACAGCAAGGCAGCTGTTTTGGAAAAGGATGAGGAGAGTAGTGGGGGGACAGCCTTGGGCAAAACAGGAGTTGCGAACTAAAGAATAAAGGCCCCGGGGGCCTGAGTCCCAGAGACAAAAACCAGGATCACAGGAGTGAAAGATTAACTTTATCTCTGTTACACTAATGAGTACACCTGGTTGCCACAAGACAAGGAGCCCAACCACAAATTTTAATTTATCTGCTCCTGTACTTTCTTGGGAAAAATTCACATACACTCCTTTCAACTCACAGAAGCCCTCCTTATTCCTGCTTACCCCCATGGAGCCACCTGCTATTGATCAAGTAAGTTTGACAAGGAAATAATCACTGCTGATGAGATAAAGCCTCCCTTTTGTTACAAAAGCCCCTTCTGTTTGGGGAGCTGACACCTTTTTATCCCACTTTCTCTCTTGTGAACAAGCTATCTATTAAACAAAGTTTTGCTAGCCTAAGAGTCTTGGGGAAATGATAAATTCATTTCTATAATATTGCTGTCTAACAATCTGGAAAGGATGTGGTAACAAAAAGGTTTACTGGATTTGAGCCACATTTTGGAACTGGTATTCCTCTGGTGATTCTAAACTCGCAATGGCTACGTGACAGATCCTGGAATGAGAAAGTTTTTATATTTAAAAGGATTTTAAGAGAGCTCTTCAGTTCGGTTCAGTTCAGTTCAGTTCAGTCGCTCAGTCGTGTCTGACTCTTTGTGACCCCACAAATCACAGCACGCCAGGCCTCCCTGTCCATCACAAACTCCCAGAGTTCACTCAGACTCAAGTCCATCGAGTCAGTGATGCCATCCAGCCATCTCAACCTCTGTCATCCCCTTCTCCTCCTGCCCTCAATCCCTCCCAGTATCAGAGTCTTTTCCAATGAGTCAGCTCTTCGCATGAGGTGGCCAAAGTACTGGAGTCTCAGCTT
>NW_011495073.1:3531944-3532432 GCF_000754665.1 Bison bison bison
CCGAAGAAATCCCAGGGCTGATCTCCTTCAGAATGGACTGGTTGAATCTCCTTGCAGTCCAAGGGACTCTCAAGAGTCTTCTCCAACATCACAGTTCAAAAGCATCAATTCTTCGGTGCTCAGTCTTCTTCACAGTCCAACTCTCACATCCATACATCACCACAGGAAAAAACCATAGCCTTGATTAGACAAACCTTTGTTGGCAAAGTAATGTCTCTGCTTTTGAATATGCTATCTAGGTTGGTCACAACTTTTCTTCCAAGGAGTAAGTGTCTTAATTTCATGGCTGCAATCACCATCTGCAGTGATTTTGGAGCCCAGAAAAATAAAGTCTGACACTGTTTCCACTGGTTCCCCATCTATTTCCCATGAAGTGATGGGACTGGATGTCATGATCTTCCTTTTCTGAATGTTGAGCTTTAAGCCTAACTTTTTCACTTTCCTCTTTCACTTTCATCAAGAGGTCTTTTGAGTTCCTCTTCACTTTC
>NW_011495073.1:3532646-3533159 GCF_000754665.1 Bison bison bison
TCTAAAACCAGTTTGAACATCAGGAAGTTCATGGTTCCCATATTGCTGAAGCCTGGCTTGGAGAATTTTGAGCATTACCTCACTAGCGTGTGAGATGAGTGCAATTGTGTGGTAGACTGAGCATTTTTTGGCATTGTCTTTCTTTGGGATTGGAATGAAAACTGACATTTTCCAGTCCTGTGGCCACTGCTGAGTTTTCCAAATTTACTTGCATATTGAGTGCAGCACTTTCACAGCATCATCTTTCAGGATTTGAAATAGCTCAACTGGAATTCCATCACCTCCACTAGCTTTGTTCATAGTGATGCTTTCTAAGGACCACTTGACTTCACATTCCAGGATGTCTGGCTCTAGGTCAGTGATCACGCCATCGTGATTATCTGGGTCGTGAAGATCTTTTTTGTATAGTTCTTCTGTGTATTCTTGCCACCTCTTCTTAATTTCTTCTGCTTCTGTTAGGTCCATACCATTTCTGTCCTTTATCGAGCCCATCTTTGCATGAAATGTTCCCTT
>NW_011495073.1:3533560-3534311 GCF_000754665.1 Bison bison bison
CTCTAGTCTTTCCCATTCTGTTGTTTTCCTCTATTTCTTTGCATTGATCACTGAGGAAGGCTTTCCTATCTCTTCTTGCCATTCTTTGGAACTCTGCATTTAGATGCTTATATTTTTCCTTTTCTCCTTTGCTTTTTGCTTCTCTTCTTTTTATAGCTATTTGTAAGGCCTCCTCAGACAGCCATTTTGCTTTTCTGCATTTCTTTTCCATGGAGATGGTCTTGATCCCTGTCTCCTGTACAATCTCACGAACCTCATTCCATAGTTCATCAGGCACTCTATCTATCAGATCTAGGCCCTTAAATCTATTTCTCACTTCCACTGTATAATCATAAGGGATTTGATTTAGGTCATACCCAAATGGTCTAGTGGTTTTCCCTACTTTCTTCAATTTAAGTCTGAATTTGGTAATAAGGAGTTCAGGATCTGAGCCACAGTCAGCTCCCGGTCTGTTGACTATATAGAGCTTCTGCATCTTTGGCTGCAAAGAACATAACCAATCTGATTTTGGTGTTGACCATCTGGTGATGTCCATGTGTAGAATCTTCTCTTGTGTTGTTGAAAGAGGGTGTTTGCTATGACCAGTGCATTTTCTTGGCAAAACTCTATTAGTCTTTGCCCTGCTTCATTCCGTATTTCAAGGCCAAATTTGCCTGTTACTCCAGGTGTTTCTTGACTTCCTACTTTTGCATTCCAGTCCCCTATAATGAAAAGGACATCTTTCTTGGGTGTTAGTTCTAAAAGGTTTTGT
>NW_011495073.1:3534527-3534945 GCF_000754665.1 Bison bison bison
TTGGGGCATAGACTTGGATTACTGTGATATTGAATGGTTTGCCTTGGAAATGAACAGAAATCATTCTGTCATTTTTGAGATTGCATCCAAGTACTGCATTTCGGACTCTTTTGTTGATCATGATGGCTACTCCATTTCTTCTGAGGGATTCCTGCCCGCAGTAGTAGATATAATGGTCATCTGAGTTAAATTCACCCATTCCAGTCCATTTGAGTTCGCTGATTCCTAGAGTGTCGACATTCACTCTTGCCAACAGCTGTTTGACAACTTCCAATCTGCCTTGATTCATGGATCTGACATTCCAGGTTCCTATTTAATATTGCTCTTTACAGCATTGGACCTTGCTTCCATCACCAGTCACATCCACAGCTAGGTATTGTTTTTGCTTTGGCTCCATCCCTTCATTCTTTCTGGAGTT
>NW_011495073.1:3535045-3539342 GCF_000754665.1 Bison bison bison
ACTGATCTCCAGTAGCATATTGGGCACCTACTGACCTGGGGTGTTCCTCTTTCAGTATCCTATCATTTTGCCTTTTCATACTGTTCATGGGGTTCTCAAGGCAAGAATACTGAAGTGGTTTGCCATTCCCTTCTCCAGTGGACCACATTCTATCAGACCTCTCCACCATGACCCACCCATCTTGGGTTGCCCCACGGGCATGGCTTAGTTTCATTGAGTTAGACAGGGCTGTGGTCCTAGTGTGATTAGATTGACTAGTTTTCTGTGAGTATGGTTTCAGTAGACAAATATGTTGTTGAAACCTATGAGAGGATCAAATTAAACAAAAGGAAAAAAAAAGTATCATGGTTCACCTAAAATATTCCTTTAATAAAATTAATGATCAAATATGGACTTAGAAAAAAATTAAAATCTGCACCTTCCACAAATATGTCTTAATTGTTTCAAAATATCGTCTTGAAAAAGCACAATGCTTCCAGGAGAATTTAGTGTGTCAGAGTAAAAACACTGGAAATAGGCAAATATTTCCCTAAAATTCCTTTTAGAGCAGCTATTTTAGAAAGATTGTAACCTTACTCTCTTTCTTTGAGTTCCACAACTTGTGTCACTCAGAACTGTTTTCTCATGGACCTGAGAGCCGTCTTTTTGGAGTGTAACCATCTGAGGTATAATAATAACTCAGGCTCCCATCAGAAGGGCACCTTGCCTTAACATCTTAGTTGACTAAAAAACCACCTGGAGCTAAAGCCACAGCCTCCATAATGTTATTTGTCAAGAAAAACAAAAACAAACACTGAAGTCACCCCCACAAGTATTGGGGAAAACCTTTAGAGCTCATATTGAACATACTGAACATATTGAATAATATTAAACATTGAAATATTGACTGGTCCACTGGTCAGAAACATAATTTGGATTTAAAACAAGTGAGACAAAATGTAAACACATATAATTAATGAGTTCTGTAATTATATCTGAATTATGACTAAAATCTTAGAACAAAATCCCTTCAATGTCTATTTGCATTTGTCTGTATATTTATATATGTATGTCATACATTCTTTTTTCTTTTCACACACACATATATAATATATGATATTTTCTTACCTCTAGATAATATTACCAAATGAATAAAGCAGTTCTATTCTAAATTGACTTACAGTAAAAGAAGTGCATATAAATCAAACATTTTAAAAAAGTCCAGTAATATAGGAATCAACCAAAATACTTTCCAGGGTCACATGACTTACTTTATTATTGTTGGCTTAATAAAAATAAGTATGTCTTCAGAGTTGTCAGTATTAAATACAATGCTGACAAAAAATTTTAATTCTGCTTGGGCATTCTTATTAAATAAACTAATACTATATCTACCAGATATTAAAGGTTAGTAAGTATACATTTGATTTAATCAAATTGAGTCATTTTTTTCTGACAAAATTTATCTCAAAAGTAATTGTGTTTTATGATATGTCTGCATAAAAGTAGTTCAGCAAATCTATTGCTAATTTGAAACTTTAAAGTTATATTAAGTTAAATGATGGATATTCACTGAACATCTACATCATTCCTGCATAAGATAAAATACTGAGACAGTAGTTAATGAACATGAGTTTAATTTTTATGCTTTTGTCTTTTCAATTTTTCCAGAGAGACTAAATATATTTGGATGCATTAATGCACACATTCCTTTCCCACATTAGTAAATTCTTCTGTAAAGAATAGCTTCTTGAGATTATGAAATAGTATATTAATAAATTTATCTACTACCAAAGGCTGATATCTGACAAGCAATTCATATTTATGTACTTCCTACTTTCTCTGGAAAATAAATAATACTAAGAATTAAAATTTAAGATCAACATTTGTAAACTAAACTACTAATATGATAAAAGTGAAAAGAAATAACTTCTTGTGCAAAATATGTAAGAGAAATAAGATAAGTTATGATAAATACAAGTATTCAATATATAGGATATGAAAGATATTATTATGTATATTCCTTCAGGAGGAACCCAGACACATCTTTTATTGTACTGTGGTTTCTTGACTTCTCCTCCTTTGTATCTGCATTCCCTTACTTCATTGATTAGCAACTGTTTAAATATGCCCTTTGGAACTCAGGGAAGGTCTAGGAGGCTGAATCGAGCCTATTTCTTACAAACAAGAAATGAGGATCTGGGGAGGGGAATAGAAAAAAGTTGTACCCAGGAGGGTCCCACTGGGTCTTGCTCAATTTCAATTTTATTATGTTTTTAAATGAGCTTCAAAATAAAAAATGACCAATGCAAAACTAGAGCTAGGTTTTCTTTATCTTTTAAAATGAGAAAAATCTTCCTGGAATATAGGTCTGTTCTTAGTAGGAGACTGTAAAATAATTTTTTCCTTACTTTACCTAGTAATCTGTGTAGGAAATGATCTTTTTCTTATCGAAATAATTTCTATGTTTTATGTAGTCTTTACCGTGTCTTAATTTAGGGAAACTAGTCTTTTCAATAATAAGAGAACTAAATATTTTCCTTCATGTTACCTCTTATATTTAGTTTTCAAGTATTTTACTGTTACTTTGGCTAAATTATCTGTCATTTCACAGTGATCCCGATGCCAGAAACATGGCCTCTAGCATTAGTGTTGAATGAGATCATGAGACAGTTTTGAGTGAAACAGAAAAGAATAGCTTTAGTGCTTTGCCAGACAAACAGGGACATGATGGGCTAAGGCCTCCAAAACTGTGTGTCCCTACCTGGGGGGATTTGGTGAGGAGTTTTATAGCAATGGCTCAAGGGCTGGGTGACTGATAAGGATCAGGGTACTTGCAGGGCCTGCATTCCTTTAACCTGGCCTGTGCTTGTCTCATAATGGGTTTCTGTGGTTCTTGAGGTTACCAAACTACGACCTTCTCTCTGAAATGAAGAATCCTTCATCAAATAGATGACCATTATATCTACTACTGTGGGCAAGAATCCTTTTGAAGAAATGGAGGAGCCATCATAGCCAACAAAAGAGTCTGTAATGCAGTACTTGGGCACAATCTCAAAAATGACAGAATGATCTCTATTCATTTACAAGACAAACCATTCAATATCATGGTAATCCAAGTCTATGCCCCGACCAGTAATGCTGAAGAAACTGAAGTTGAATGGTTCTATGAAGACCTACAAGAACTTCTAAAACTAACACCCCCAAAAGATGTCATTTTCATTATAGGGAACTGGAATACAAAAGTAGGAAGTCAAGAGATACCTGGAGTAAAGGGCAAATTTAGCCTTGGAGTACAAAAAGAAGCAGGACCACTGCTAACAGAGTTTTGCCAAGAGAACACACTGGTCATAGCAAACACCCTCTTCCAACAATACAAGAGAAGACTCTATGCATGGACATCACCAGATGGTCAATACCGAAATGAGATTGATTATATTCTTTGCAGCCAAAGATGGAGAAGATCTATACAGTCAGCAAAAACAAGACCAGGAGCTGACTGTGGCTTAGATCATGAACTCCTTTTTGCCAAATTCAGACTTAAACTGAAGAAAGACCACCAGACCATTCAGGTATGACCTTAATCAAATCCCTTAAAATTATACAGTGGAAGTGACAAATAGATTCAAGGGATTAGATCTGATAGACAGAGTGCATGAAGAAGTATGGATGGAGGTTTGTGACATTGTACAGTGAATAAGACCATCCCCAAGAAAAAGAAATGCAAAAAAGCAAAATGGTTGCCTGAGGAGGCCTTATAAAGAGCTAAAAAAAGAAGAGAAGCTAACGGCAAAGGAGAAAAGGAAAGATATATCCATCTTAATGCAGAGTTCCAAAGAATAGCAAGGAGAGATAAAAAAGCCTTCCTCAGTGATCAGTGCAAAGAAATAGAGGAAAACAATAGAATTGGACAAACTAGAGATCTCTTCAAGAAAATTAGAGATACCAAGGGAAAATTTCTTGCAAAGATGGGCACAATAAAGAACAGAAATAGTATGGACCTAACAGAAGCAGAAGATATTAAAAAGAGGTGGCAAGACTACACAGAAGACTATACAAAACAGATCTTCATGACCCAGATAATCATGATGATGTGATCACTCACCTAGAGCCAGACATCCTGGAATGTGAAGTCAACTGGGCTTTAGTAAGCATCACTTTGAACAAAGCTAGTGGAGGTGATGGAATTCCAGTTGAGCTATTTCAAATCCTGAAAGATGATGCTGTGAAAGTGCTGCACTCAATATGCCAGCAAATTTGGAAAACTCAGCAGTGGCCACAGGACTGGAAAAGGTCAGTTTTCATCCCAATCCCTAAG
>NW_011495073.1:3539722-3551926 GCF_000754665.1 Bison bison bison
AGTAACCTCAGATATGCAGATGACACCACCCTTATGGCAGAAAGTGAAGAAGAACTAAAGAGCCTCTTGATGAAAGTGAAAGAGGAGTTGTGAAAAAGTTGGCTTAAAACTCAACATTCAGAAAACTAAGGTCATGGTATCTGGTCCAATCACTTCATGGCAAATAGATGGGGAAACAACGTACAGAGTTGGAGAATTTATTTTCTTTGGCTCCAAAATCACTGCAGATGGTGATTGCAGCCATGAAATAAAAAGTCACTTGCTCCTTGGAAGAAAAGCTATGACCAACCTAGAGAGCATATTAAAAAGCAGAGACATTACTTTGCCAACAAATTTCTGTCTAGTCAAAGCTATGGTTTTTTTCAGTAGTCATGTATGGATGTGAGAGTTGGACTATAAAGAAAGCTGAGCACCAAAGAATTGGTGCTTTTGAACTCTGATGTTGGAGAAGACTCTTGAGAGTCCCTTGGACTGCAAGGAGATCCATCCAGTCCATCCTAAAGGAGATCAGTCCTGAATATTCATTGGAAGGACTGATGCTGAAGCTGAAACTTCAATATTTTGGTCACCTGATGTGAAGAACTGATTCATTGGAAATCTTTCCCTGATGCTGGGAAAGACTGAAGGCAGGAGGAGAAGAGGACAACAGAGGATGATAGTTGGATGGCATCACTGACTCGATGGACATGAGTTTGAGTAAGCTCCAGGAGCTGGTGATAGACAGGGAAGCCTGGCGTGCTGTAATCCATGGGGTTGTAAAGAGTAGGACACAACTAAGCACCTGAACTGAACTTAGTTTTGGAAAAGAACTCAAAGATTTTGTTCTGTGTATCCCTTGAAGTGGCATCAGGTCTGCACTAATTGTTTCTTGACCTCTCCTCCTTTATATTTGCATGTGCTCCCTTCTCTGATTAGCACTGCTTGAATCTGCCCTTTGGAACTCAGGGAAGGTCATAGTGGCTGGCGTCTACTCCCAGCAGACAAGAAACAGGGGGCATGGAAAACCTTTTGTGCCCAGGAGCCCCACAGGGTCCTGCTTGGCTTCAACCTGTGATCTTAGTTCACTGAATATTAAAAACTTATGATGGTTTTGAAAGCTCTCCAAAATCAAATTCTAAAAGAAATCTTCCTGACCTTGAACTGACAGTGAAATTTCCCAGAGGTTGTCTGGAAAATCTCAAAGGATTTATTCTATCATCTTAAACTAATTAAGTTTAATTAATGTTTTATATTGTCAAATAAAAATAAAAAACTAAACTTTACTAGATTCTATTTATATGAATATATTATTAGAGTATTTCAGGAATTATATAAAGTTTGTAGAAATTTATCAATGTTTTTGCTGTCCTTGATATGTCCTGACATGTTATCAGTCATAATTGTAATCATTATGTTAAAATATTGTATGTCACAGAGACAACTAAATTTTTTTGTTAATTGAATTATAATGAACTCTCATCAGATCCATAACCATTTAAAATCTTTTGTCATTAGCAGATAGTTATTATTTTATTCTGATGTTTCTCTGAGAACTCTTTCAATCAGCTACAGGCCACAGCTCTTGTTTTCAACAAAGGAGATTGTCTCAGAGACTCAGGTAAAGAAATGCAGCAGTTTCTTTGGGATTCAGGGCATCAATTACTTTGGGATCATACCACAGATTTGAGTAAAGATTTCCAGAACTAATAATGAAACAAAGTCCTCCTAAAACTGAGCTCCTCTGCTGAATTTATGACTAACCTCTCAATCTAAGTCATTATTCCCTTTCTTGTCCAATATCTCTTCCTCTCATGGTTGAAGAGTATCGAGGAACAAGTGTGATTGAAGTAGAGCAGGTCCCAGTGGAGTTTTCCCAGGTACAGAAGTCTTTCCCTGCCCTTGCTTCTTGTTTGCAGGCTTTAGTCTCCTAGACCATCCCTGCGTTCCAAAGGGCAGATTCAAACAGTTGCTAATTACATAAGGGAGAGAATGAGAAACAAAAGAGGAATGGATCAGAAAATACAGTGCATGGTCCTGGTTCCTCCTCAAGGGATGTATGGAACAGTGTCTCTGAGTTTTTTTTGCAGGAAAGAAGCTCCCAATCATGTGGAGGTTGGTAACCTCAGGCTGAGCACAAGGTAACTGGAAGGTAACTTTTTTACGTCACCATGAACCAATCAGAAGAAAGTCACACAGCCTGTAGCCCAGACCCCAAATTTAGCTCTTCCCTGATAACTATCAGAGGGTTTTTGAGAATGACCTGTTCATTCTTCTTGCTTGGTCTCTGCAATAAACCTTTCCTTGCTCCAAATTTTGACATTTCAGTTTGTTTAGCTTCAGGGTGCATCAGGCACACAAACTTGGGTTCAACAACAATTTGAAATTGAAGAGTTTATGAAATTACTAACCCAACAGCAAAAAGGACTGAAATAGAACTGAAATTAACCACATAGGAATGAGTAGACTGATAGAGAATGATTAGGATTTCTTTTATGACTTTTACTTGGAATGTTATTGGTTTTTTAATATTTTATTTTCTGGATTAAAAAAGCAACTTTTTTCTTTTCTCTTCAGCTACCTCTTATAGTAATTTAGAAGATTATACTTATGTAACAAGAAATGAAACATTTATTTTTATTTCTACTTGATCTCTCCAGAATTTAAGAACTCTTAGTGAATATTCTTATTTTCATAGCAACATAGTTATTTGCATAAGCTCAATAAGAATTTGTTCTCCTAAATGGAACTCTTGTGCACTGCTGGTGGGAATGTAAACTGGTATAGCTATATAGAAAACTGTGCGGAAGTTTCTCTAAAAATTAAAAATAAGATGACATTATGATTCAGACTTCTAACTTCTGAGTGTATACCTGAAGGAAAGTATGTATACTTGTTCTTATAAAAGAAAGACATTCTGCCATTTGGACCATAGGCAGTATGCTAAATAAAATAGGTGAGAAAAAGAAAACTGATTTATATGTAGCACCTGAAATAGTCAAACACACAGCAACAGAGAATATATGAATGGCTCCCAGGGGCTTGAGGGTAAAAGCAATGGTGTGATGTCGGTCAAAGGCATAAACCTTCAGCTGTAAGATGAATAAATCCAGGGAATATGCGACAACATTACTGTACTCAACAATACTTTGTTGTGTATTTGAACGTTGTTAATGTTCCTCAAGGCAAGTTCCTGTGCCCAGAGCACAGAGAGGCTGATGCCAAAATCTCGACCCCTCTGCAATGATACCAAACTGATCTTGAAGACAGAGTTTTGGGTGAAGTAGAAAATAATAGCTTTATTGCCTTACCAGGTACAGGAGGACAGAGAGGGCCTGTGCCCTGGAAAACTGTGTCCCAACCTCGGAGAATTTGGTGAGGAATTTTATAGCAATGGTTTAAGGGTCGGGTTGCTGATAAGATAAGGGTGTGTGCAGGGTCTCAGGTGTTCAGTGTCCTAATACTGATGAGCTTCTCTGACCCCCTTTAATCTTGCCTCAGGTGGTTTAATGGCTGCTCCTCCCTTGATTGGCAACAGTTCAAGTCTGCTGTTTGAAATTCAGGAAAGGTCACAGAGACTGGATTCTGTTCTCTACAAGCAGGAAAGGGGAGACAGAAGGTCTTCTGTGCTCAGAAGACCCACAGTGTCTTGCTCTGTTTCAAGAACAAGGAAATAGAGATGTCAGAGTTTGGAGCAGAGGAGGGTTTAATTCAGGGTCAAGCAAAAATGGGTGGCTTGCCCTCAAACATGTCTAACTCCCTGAAAGCTTTCTGGGAGTTTCTACAGGTAAAACTTAAAGTGTGGGCTGCAGGACTGGTGACTTTTTTCTAATTGGTTGGGGGTGAGGTAACAGAGTAGAGCTCCAGGAATCTTGTTCTCAGCCTGAAATTAGCATCCTCCAGTACTCTTGCCTGGAAAATCCCATGGACCGAGGAGCCTGGTGGGCTGCAGTTCATGGGGTCGCTAAGAGTTGGACACAACTGAGTGACTTCACTTTCACTTTTCACTTTCATGCATTGGAGAAGGAAATGGCCACCCACTCCAGTGTTCTTGCCTGGAGAATCCCAGGGACAGGGGAGCCTGGTGGTTTGCCATCTATGGGGTCGCACAGCAGCAGCATATGGGTGCGGACCTTAATTCCAGTGGAAGAAGTCAGAGATACATTGTTATATATACTCCTTGAGAGAACAAAGACACTGCCCCATTGACGCACTATCGTTTCTCAGCTGCTCCTCCTTTGTTTCTGCATTCCCTCCCTTCTCTGTTTAGCAACTGTTTGAATCTGCTCCATGGAATTTAGGAAAGGCTGCTGTTGCTGCTGCTAAATCACTTCAGTCGTGTCCGACTCTATGCAACCCCATAGACGGCAGCCCACCAGGCTTCCCTGTCCCTGGGATTCTCCAGGCAAGAACACTGGAGTGGGTTGCCATTTCCTTCTCCAATGCATGAAAGTGAAAAGTGAAAGTGAAGTCGCTCAGTCCTGTCCGACCCTCAGCCACCCCGTGGACTGCAGTCTACCAGGCTTCTCCATCCATGGGATTTTCCAGGCAAGAGTACTGGAGTGGTTTGCCATTTCCTTCTCCAATAGGAGGCTGAATGGAGCCTATTTCCTATAAACAAGAAACAGAGTAGAGCAAGAACGGAAAGGAGCTGTACCTTGTGGGGGCCCCAGGGGGGCTCTGCTTGGTTTCATGAAGAGAATGTTCTTGCCTGGAGAACTGCATGGACAGAGGAGCCTGGCGGGCTATAGTCCATGGGGTGGCAAAGAGTCGGACACAACTGAGCAACTAACATACACAATAGCTACACACACACACACACAAGCAAACATTCTCAGAGGGAGAATGGGCAGACAAGTTTGGAGCTGCTGCCCTGGGATTCTTTGGAAAGCCACTTATGTTGTCCTTTAGTCGCTAAGTCACGACCGATTCTTTTTGCAACCCCATGGACTGTAGCCGGCCAGGCTCCTCTATCTATGGGAGTTCCCTGATAAGAGAACTAGAATGGGTAGCCATTTCCTTCTGCAGGGGATCTTCCCAACCTAGGGAAAGAACCTGCATCTCCTGTATTGGCAGGTGGATTCTTTACCACTGAGCCACTAGGGAATCCCCAAAGCTGGTTAAGAGTGACATATGTATGAAGGGGCAGAATATTTCATTGGGGAAGAAGGTGGCTGGGGTCATATTCCCTGATTTTCATCCAAGTTTCACCTTCCCAAGGGAAAGAGGGATTTTTGTTCTTATTCATATTTTATGGAAATTGTCCTGGTGTTGGTGCATGATAGGATCTTCTTGTCTGCAAGGCTTGTTAGAATGAGCATGATTTTGTTAAAATGCTCAGCATAATGAGCAACAGGAGATTCCTGCCTTTCCCCACCTTTCCTTGTGTGCCTCTGGGACACTTATCACCCAGAAGGGTTGTTTGCTGTTAGTCTTTGTCTGCCCATGGACAGCCCCTGCTGTTTATGAGATGCCTGGTTTCCTGCCACCTGGCCCATGACCCCCTTCTTTGCTCATACCTAGCTACCTGCCTGCTATAACAGATCAAGTCAGTTCAGTTGCTCAGTCATGTCTGACACTTTGCCACCACATGGACTGCAGCACACCAGGCTTCCCTGTCCATCACCAACTCCCAGAGCTTGCTCAAACTCTTGTCCATCGAGTCGGTGATACCATCCAACCATCTCATCCTCTGCTGTCCCCTTTTCCTCCTGCCTTCAGTCTTTCCCAGAATCAGAGTCTTTTTCACTGAGTCAATCTGATGATGATAATTTCTTGACTTGGCTTCATAGCCCCAAGAGAATTTAAGTCTCAACTAAGATCCCTTATAAAATTCCAATAAGACTTTCTTTAAAATATTTATGTGATTTATTACCATTATTTCTGCACTTATATAAATAAGTGGGAAAATTTTAATGAGATTAGAGTTATTTTACAAACAAGTAAAGTTGAATTTGACTTTGCTTATCCTGGACAAAAAATTAAAGATGATTTTGGTGGGAAATTTTATGTTTCTATAGAAAACTGTAGCACAGCCTTGTGAGTTTTCACATTTCAGTCCTGTTTATCATTTTTGAGCATCTTTCATGGTTATTTCCAGGAAATAACCATGACTGTGATGCTTCCAGTAGTATCTTAATAAAAACATTTTGAGACCAGCATCTAGAAATCTGGCTGTCCTCTGGATGTAGAAACTGGGGTTATAATCTGCTCTAACCTGTAGTCTTTGTTCCTTTTGTTTCCTCTTTATAACCCATATTCTTCTTTCCCTGGCATATCTCTTATCGCACAACTTCCAACTGGAATGTTTCCTCGATAGCAATCTACCCAATTTTTCTGGAAGCTTCTAGGGAAATTTCAGGCAGAGAATTGAGTAGGGGCCATTCAGCCTCTCCAAACTGATGTATAAAGATTATTTTAAACTGAACACATTTGAGAGTCAACAGATATAAAAGTGACATCCTGGGAGATGCTCCTAGCTCACTAAAAGAAGAAACTTCTCAGAATGAGGCTGCCATAATCCTTTCTCCAGAGGAGCATCACATCCATGAAGGGTAGAAGAAAAATAGAGGAAGCCACTCACATGTGCATGGACAAACATTCCTACTTCCTATTTTTTCTCTTGGAAACACATTTGCTCTTCCCATATAAGCTTTTTTCTCCTGCTTCATTAAGTTAGATATAGAGGTCCCCATCTTTTTCTGTTAAGAGAGCCACTTCTTTCATATGCTTCTACATGTGTATGAGTAAACTCTGCCTCCCTCCCCTTAAGGTAAATGCTTCAATTTAAACTTTAGAATTTCAAATCTCCAATCTTTAAACCTGAGAAGGTAAAGGAAAAGTTTTTCTTTATGTACAGGCCCCAAACTTCCCCAAGATTTTGTTTGAAAATGTCATTGAATTGTCTTCTCTCTTAAATAATGATTTAAAAGGATATAAAATCACTTCAATGGTGACTGCAGCCATGAAATTAAAAGACACTTGCTCCTTGAAATAAAAGCTATGACCAATCTAGACAGTACATTAAAAAGCGGAAACATTACTTTACCAATATAAGTCCATCTAGTCAAAGCTATGGTTTTTCCAGTACTTATGTATGGATGTGAGAATTGGACTATAAAGAAAGCTGAGCGCTGAAGAAATGATGCTTTTGAACTGTGGTGTTGGAGAAGACTCTTGAGAGTCCCTTGGACTGCGAGGAGATCCAACCTGTCAATCCTAAAGAAAATCAGTCTTGAATATTCATTGGAAGGACTTATGCTGAAGCTGAAACTCCAATAGTTTGGCCACCTGATGTAAAAAACTGACTCATTTGAAGAGACCCTGATGCTGGGAAAGATTGAAGGCAGGAGAAGGGAATGACAGAGGATGAGGTGGTTTGATGGCATCACTGACTCAATGGACATTAGTTTGAGTAAGCTAGGGAGTTGGTGAAGGACAGGAAAGTCTGGCATTCTGCAGTCCATGGGGTTGCAAAGAGTCAGACACGACTGAGTGACTGAGCTGAACTGAACTGAATGAGTAGTCTATGGATATGGGATATCCTAGCATTATGTTGGGTGGGAATGGGATTGACAAGAAAGGAATTATTATAAAGTCATTCTCTGTTGGAGTCAGTCAATACCTGCTTCCCATGCCATGGAGTACACAATTTTTAAATAAAATCTCTCAGAATCTACCAAGCCCCAGTATCCCAGCATTCAAAGAGGTCACCACTACAAGCTGTAATACAATGAGGAACCATTATTATATGTCTGTGTTCAATTTTCATATATGTCATAATACTCTGAATGCAATTATGAATAAAGAGAGATATGAAGGGAAGAATAATAGTAAATCAAAATTCTTAGGGTAATTGTATTAATATAATAAAATCTGATTTCTAAATATCCATCCATTTTCCAATTTTTTAAAAAAAATCCAGTTATAGCAGGTTCAAAATTTTAACAAATTGGTATTAAGATAAAAGGGTCATTCATTGTGCATAAGCCAGGGTCGAGGACTGCTGCCTTGCTGCTGGCTGCAGTGCAGGCATCTCTAACCACTTTCTCACTGAGTTCTGAATTCTTTTGTGGTTTTACTGGCTTAAGTCACACAGATGTGATTCTAGTATAATTGTAAAGTAATAAAAATTCAGTAAACAACTTGTAGTAGGCACAGCGTACAATCACAAAATGTCAAAGCTCAAGAAAAGAGCATCAGGTGCTGACTTATAAAAGGATCACTGTCACTTTTTAATAAAAACATTTGTTTGGCATCACATACATGCAAGGCACTGGATGTCCTTGTTTTGGATTGTGTCTTGCTCAAATGAAAATGAGGATTGCGTTAGCTCTCACTCCCAGGGTTACGATTCTCACCTCTTCACAGTGGTAGAATTCTCAGTTTAATAGCTGGGCTCATTCTGCACAGAATAAAGGCAGCATTTCACAGTCTCCCTTGTTCCTAAGTGTGGCCATTTGACCAAGTTCAAGTCTATAAGACAGGATGAAAGAAAGAGGGGCAGACATTTACTCTGGTAACAAGCTCCTAAAGATTTTTGACCATAGGCACTCTACTGTACAGCAGATCTCTAGAAGTGAGCCACCTTGCATAACTGAAGCTCTTTACCAACTGAAAAACTTCCATTTCACCTTGTCCCTTGCTCCTGATAATCTCTGCTCCATTCTCTGCTTCTGTGAATTTGAACATCTCGGGGACCTCATGTGAGTGAAATCATGCAGTACTTGCCTTCTGTAACTAGACTTACTCACTTAGCGTAATTCTCACAAGGTTCATCTGTGTTATCACAAATGGCAGGGTATCTTTCTTTTATGAGGATGAGAAATATCCCACTGTATGTACATACCACATTTCCTTTATCCATTCATCTGTTAATGAATATTTGATTGTTTCCATAGTTTATCTATTGTGAATAATGCTGCAATAAATTGGGGGAGGAGCAGGTATACATTTAAGACCCAAATTTAATTGTTTGGCCTATATACAAAGCAATGGAATTGTTGGATCGTCAGATATTTTCATTAGTTTTTGTATGTTTTAAATTGAAGTTTTAGTGGATTTCTAGTCTTCTGTTAGTTTCAGATATACAGCAAAGTGATTTGGCTATACACACTTATACCCAGACATATTTCAAATTCTTTTCTATTATAGAGTATTATAAGATATGTTCAAACTGGTTTTAGAAAAGGCAAAGGAACCAGAGATCAAATTGCCAACATCGGCTGGATCATCGAAAAAGCAAAGAGAATTTCAGAAAAACATCTATTTCTCCTTTATTGACTATGCCAAAGCCTTTGACTGTGTAGATCACAATAAACTGTGGAAAATTCTGGAAGAGATGGGAATACCAGACCACCTGACCTGCCTCTTGAGAAATTTGTATGCAGGTCAGGAAACAACAGTTAGAACTGGACATGGAACAACAGACTGGTTCCAAATAGGAAAAGGACTACGTCAAGGCTGTGTATTGTCACCCTGCTTATTTAAATTATATGCAGAGTACATCATGAGAAACGCTGGACTGGAAGAAGCACAAGCTGGAATCAAGATTGCTGGGAGAAATATCAATAACCTCAGATATGCAGATGACACCACCCTTATGGCAGAAAATGAAGAGAAACTAAAGAGCCTCTTGATGAAAGTGAAACTGGAGAGTGAAAAAGTTGGCCTAAAGCTAAACATTCAGAAAACTAAGATCATGGCACCTGGTCCCATCACTTCATGGGAAATAGATGGGGAAACAGTGGAAACAGTGTCAGACTTTATTTTTTGGGGCTCCAAAAGCACTGCAGATGGTGACTGCAGCCATGAAATTAAAAGACACTTACTCCTTGGAAGGAAAGCTATGACCAACCTAGATAGCATATTCAAAAGCAGAGATATTACTTTGCCAGCAAAGGTCCATCTAGTCAAGGCTATAGTTTTTCCTGTGGTCATGTATGGATGTGAGAGTTGGACTGTGAAGAAAGCTGAGTGCCGAAGAATTGATGCTTTTGAACTGCGGTGTTGGAGAAGACTCTTGAGAGTCCCTTGGACTGCAAGGAGATACAACCAGTCCATCCTAAAGGGGACCAGTCCTGGGTGTTCATTGGAAGGACTGATGCTAAAGCTCCAGTAGATCAAACTCCATTAGTTTGGCCACCTGATGCGAAGAGTTGACTCATTGGAAAAGACCCTGATGCTGGGAGGTATTGGGACAGGAGGAGAAGAGGACGACAGAGGATGAGATGGCTGGATGGCATCACCGACTCGATGGACATGAGTTTGAGTGAACTCCGGGAGTTGGTGATGGACAGGGAGGCCTGGCGTGCTGCAACTCATGGGGTTGCAAAGAGTTGGACATGACTCAGCGAATGAACTGAACTGAACTGAAGATATTGAATATAGTTTCCTGCATTTTACAGTAAATCATGATTGTATATCTATTTTATATATAGTAGTATTCATCTGTTAAGCCCAAATTTCCAATCTATACCTCCACCACTATCTCCTTTTGTAATCATACATTTGTTTTCTACATCTGTGAGTCTGTGTCTAATCTATTTTGTAAGTAAGTTCATCTGTATTATTTTTAAAGTGCACATATGTGTGATATCTTATTTGTCTTTCCCTGTCTGACTTCACTCAGTATGACAATCTCCAGATCCATCCTGATTGCTACAAATGACAATATTTCATTCTTTTTCACGACCAAGTAATATTCTATTGCATATATGTACGGCATCTTCTTTATCTATTCATCTATTGATGGACTCTTAGGTTTCTTCCATATATTGACTATTGTAAGTAGTGCTGCACTGAATGGTGTGGTGGATGTAATCTTTTTGAATTAGAGTTCTTGTCTTTTCTGAATACATGCACACAAGTGGGATTGCTGGCTCATATGACAGGTCTATTTTTAGTTTTTAAAGAAAGTTTCATTCTGTTTTTCATGTGGCTACACTAATTTACATTCCCACCAACAGTGTAGAGTTTTTCTCCACACTCTCTGCTGTATTTAGTATTTATGGACTTTTAAAAGATAGCTGTTCTGACTCATGTGAGGTAATAATTCATTGTGGTTTTGATATGCATTTTTACAATAATTAGTATTGTTGAGCATCTTTTCGCTTTCCTGTTGGCCATATATACATCTTCTCTGGAGAAATGTTTATTTAGGTCTTTAGTTCTATTAATTTTTGAGGCACCTCCATAATGTTTTGCATAGAAGCTATATATATTCAACAATATAGAAAGGTTCCAACTTCTCTACATTCTATGCCAACACTTACAATCTTTTGTTTTTCTGATAACAGCCATCCAAACAGGTGTGAGGTGGTATCTGACTGTGGTTTTGTTTTGCATCTCCCTGATGATTAGTGGCTTAAAACTCAACATTCAGAAGATGAAGATCATGGCATCTGGTCCCATTACTTTATGGGAAATAGATGGGGGAACAGTGGAAACAGTGTCAGACTTTATTTTTGGGGGCTCCAAAATCACTGCAGATGGTGATTGCAGCCATGAAATTAAAAGATGCATACTCCTTGGAAGGAAAGTTATGACAAACCTAGATAGCATATTAAAAAACAAACAAACAAAAAAACCAGATATATTACTTTGCCAATTAGAGATACCAAGGGAACATTTCATGCAAAGATGGGCTCGATAAAGGACAGAAATGGTATGGACCTAACAGAAGCAGAAGATATTAAGAAGAGGTGGCAAGAATACACAGAAGAACTGTACAAAAAAGATCTTCACGACCCAGATAATCATGATGGTGTGATCACTGACCTAGAGCCAGACATCCTGGAATGTGAAGTCAAGTGGGCCTTAGAAAGCATCACTACAAACAAAGCTAGTGGAGGTGATGGAATTCCAGTTGAGCTATTTCAAATCCTGAAAGATGATGCTGTGAAAGTGCTGCACTCAATATGCCAGCAAATTTGGAAAACTCAGCAGTGGCCACAGGACTGGAAAAGGTCAGTTTTCATTCCAATCCCAAAGAAAGGCAATGGCAAAAAATGCTCAGTCTACCAGACAATTGCACTCATCTCACATGCTAGTAAAGTAATGCTCAAAATTCTCCAAGCCAGGCTTCAGTAATACGTAAACCGTGAACTTCCAGATGTTCAAGCTGATTTTAGAAAAGGCAGAGGAACCAGAAATCAAATTGCCAACATCTGCTGTATCATGGAAAAAGCAAGAGAATTCCAGAAAAATATCTACTTCTGCTTTATTGAC
>NW_011495073.1:3552322-3562742 GCF_000754665.1 Bison bison bison
GGTCATGTATGGATGTGAGAGTTGGACTGTGAAGAAAGCTGAACACCGAAGAATTGATGCTTTTGAACTCTGCTGTTGGAGAAGCCTCTTGAGAGTCCCTTGGACTGCAAGGAGATCCAACCAGTCGATTTTGAAGGAGATCAGCCCTGGGATTTCTTTGGAAGGAATGATGCTAAAGCTGAAACTCCAGTACTTTGGCCACCTCATGCAAAGAGTTGACTCATGGGAAAAGACTCTGATGCTGGGAGGGATTGGGGGCAAGAGGAGAAGGGGACGTCAGAGGATGAGATGGCTGGATGGCATCACTGACTCGATGGACGTGAATCTGAGTGAACTCCGGGAGTTGGTGATGGACAGGGAGGCCTGGTGTGCTGCGATTCATGGGGTTGCAGAGAGTCGGACACGACTGAGTGACTGAACTGAACTGATCTATATATATTCATTAATATATGAAGTGTTAATTTTTTATTTCATTGTATTCATACCTTAAATTTCTCCAAATTCTGTTTGAAATAGTTGAAGACATAGAAGCAACAAGGGACAGAGAGAGACGCAGCGAGGTATAGAGAAAAAGAGGGAATGTACCTTTGCCGGGCTTATACTATTGTTGTTTTATATTTAGACTCTGCTGTAGTCTTTGAGAATATAGATTTCAACAATCAACTTCAATGCCAAGAAAGATGAGATAGAAAAAGAAAAGAAAACAATGAAGCCAGTATTTTTCTTTGTTGTGAACTTCTGGAGGGACTAAAATGTATTACTGGAGTGGTTTTCTCTTTGTTTTTTATTAGAACAAGCAGAACTAGGATTATCACTATTCCAATAACTGTAAGATTTCTACTGGTGTGACTAATACTATTTTTGTTAGTATCACTTTGAAATATAATGTGTTGGAAAGTCTCCTGTATTAAATTTCAAAGTATTTATACACCTGGGCTTTTAGAAATATATTTACCCTGGCATATATTCTAAGGCAAATTTTTATGAAAGAGTTAGGTAAAAGGTTAAATAGTTCCCAAGGGCTGGTATTTTATCATAGACATTATGTCCACTTTCCCAAAGAAATTGTCTGCTAGACAACTGAAATTGCAAACTTAGAATGATGAAATTCATCCAGTGGTTATTAAAGTGCTCGAAATGAAGGCTATTCCATTTACAAGAGTGAATTCTTATTGGTTTCTGTTGCATTTTCTCAGAGTAAGAAATGGAAAGAAAGAACAGAAATCACATTTGATTTAGCCATTTTCTCTGTTTCCATCACTCATTTATTTATTTTTACACTTGACTGACTTACTAAGTGTCTCATTTTCTTTTGTTCTCATTTTTGTTAATTGAAGTATAGCTGATTTACAACACTGTGTTATTATAGCTTGCCAGCATTCATTAAAAAAATCTCCCAATATATGCTGCTCAAGGTGTCTTTCAAAAAACACTAGTCTTGCAAGGTCATGTAGAGAAAGAGTGACATTGGAGTCTATATTTGCACATGATGAGTCCAGCTGGGCACCCTACCCTCCTGTGGGCATTTATAGCACGTGTCTTCACAGTACCGTCCATGAGGGGTACAGCTCAAGTACTGCCACCGTTCTCCAGCCTGGAGGTTATTGATTGATTCCAGTCAATCATAATTGTATTTCCTTAAATGAGGATACTTTTGGGTGTTCCTAAAATCCTTATAAACATTAGCCATCAGTTCTTCTTTTATTTTTCAATTGGTCTGTCTTCCAAATTTTCAAATAGAGTCATTCCTTTCCTTGGAATGCACATCATTCTCTGTTTTAAGAATCTTAGCTTTTTAAAATAATTTATTTTTAATTGGAGGAGAATTTCTTTACAATGTTGTGCTGGTTTCTGCCATTCAACAACACAAAGATGTGGTACATATACAACTCAATGTTACTCAGCCATTAAAAAAAAGACTGAATTTGAGTCAGTTCTAATGAGGTGGATGAACCTAGAGCCTGTTATACAGAGCAAAATGAGTCAGCAAGGGTCTTAGCTCTATGTCCTCCTTTGCTGTGGTGGATACATGGAGAAGAGCTTTTAGTACATCTTTACCAAGGGCTCAGTAATTTGAGGAGACCACAGATTTGACCAACAGACTGGCCTAGTTGAATGTGTCTTCTCTAAGTTACAGTGATTCTCTCATTGCAACTTTTAAAGCTCTTGTCAATGAAGTCTTTGCATGAGTATTACCCTCTCCATTTATAGAAGAATCTGATTGGATTGATCATAGAGAAAAAATAAGTATTCTTGGATTTTCTAGTATTTCCACTTTGTGCCCTCTGGTGTTACTCATTTGCTTATTTATTCTATATTTCTGGGTACCTGACTTCCTGTTTAATGGATTACTGTCCTCACGCCCCTGCTCCCAGACCCTACGAGGCAAACCTTATTTTAAGTGTAGTGATGAGTGAGTGCTGTTATTGTCTCAAGAATGTAGTCTCTACAATAAGGATTTGCTGTTACAGATGTCATTTTCTTCTTTATAAGTTAGATGTAAGGGCAGGAAGAGGGATCAAAATGAAACCTTGTCAGTTCACAGTTGAAAGAGTACTAATACCAATTAGTCCAAATTCAATCCAGAGTAAAACTCAAAATGTTACACATTTTGACATTTCCTATGTGACTCAAAAGCAAGTCCACTCACCTCTGAGTCAAAATATTACTTTATCACCACTTATATATTTTATATAGTACAAAGGAAATTTTGACAATAATATGTATTCCAATTTTATACTGAAATTACCATGTTTCAGAGTTATTATCTTATTAAACAATTACAATTAAAATTTTGTTCTCCATAGGCAGTAGAAAAGAAGTTTCACAAAATCACATCCCTTTCCTGAATAAAAAATGATTGCCAGTTTACTGAAGTAAATGTTTTTACCTGAAAAAATAAAAGTAAGGAGAATAAGATCTTCATGAAATCCTACAACTAAAAGAAAAATCAGTGCTTTCATTTTCTGGTACAGATGGGTTATACATTAAAAAAAATTAGAATCATACTGTTTTGAAATAGATTCTACATTTGCTTCAATGTCAGCATGATTTTCCCCATGGCTTATATCTCTCGTTAACATGATTTTTAATGATAGAGTCTTAATATTTGAGGATATTTTAAAGGAACACATCTATCATGTAAGAAAAAAGAATGCATATAATACATTTCTGTTATCTTTTTGGAGATTTGTTCCTTTCAGTTCTTTTTATTATATTTCTTATCTGCTTCAGTATCTCTTTAAGAATTTAATTATTTTGTTTTTCCTTGAAATTTAGAAAGCATACACTCTCACTTAAATCATTGTGGATGGGAATTCCTTGGCAGTAGAGTGGTTAGGATTCTCTGTTTTCATTGTGGGGGCCCAGGCTCAGTCCCTGGTTGGGGAACTAAGATTTCACAAGTGTCATGGCCAATAGACAGATAAATAAATAAATTTTATGGGCAACTTTAAAACCAGCCTAGTAATATAAGGTAATTCCCACAGAATGACTATTGTTTCATATTACCAAGGTTAAAATTAAACTAAAGCACAGAATAGAAGATAATTTTACCTCCTTATACCTCTCATGAATGCTTGCTTGTATAAGATGAGATGACATTACTAATAGTAAATGTGTATCTTCTTTCAAGAATTACTTTTTGCTTATATTTTTTGGAAGCATGCTCAAATCAATTATTTAGTCATTATTTGTTCAGTTTGTAATGGTCACTGTTACTCATTTTATATTGCAATGCAACCATTCTTAAGGTATTTCTTTTGAGCTTGATTCCAATATTTGTAAGCTCAAATATCCTCAAGTCTATCTCCATGAAGGGTACACTGATAGCTTACTTCTCAGGCTTTTGGACATCTGGAAGCACAATTTGTTGCCTGCAGTCCTATCAGTTCCCCCCAGACTCTTAGATGTTGGCCCATTGTTTTCATTGGCCTCATAATAATATCAATGACAATAATAAATGTGCTAATTGTGAGAAATGCTGATAACTGTCCACTAAATAGCCATCACCCATCTCCCCTCCTGCTCCTTTCTAGTGCTTGGCGCCTGCCATTCACTATCGTAAGGGTTGACATTTGAGAGTCCCATTCTCTAAGTGATGCCTTCTTTGTGATCTCACCAGAACCTTTAAGAATGTCCTCCTCTATTAGCTGGTCAAGGATGCTGCTCTAGCAATTCTGCCCTATCCTTCTGCTGTCAGCATCTTTTCTCTCTCTAGTGGACTATTCCTTTTAACTCCCCACTTCCATCTAATTTCTCCTCCAGCTCTTTAAAAGGTTGCCTGTGCTCATCATCTCTGAATTATCTCCTCCATATCTCTTCCAAACTTCTTGCAATATCGCATTCGCCAACACCATCACCAAAGCCACTGAAGTCCTCCTTACTGTTACCTCCACAGGTCATGTCTTCATCTTGCCCTTAAATAATCATTGGATATCAGGTGTTGGTTCCCTCAACTTGGAAATCTTTCTTTAAGTGTTTTCCAGGATACCACACTACTGATTTTCTTCTCCTTTGCTCATTTCTTCTTTCCCAAATACATTGTCTGTATAGTTTGCTGTGTCTTCATCTCTTCAGATACTTGACATTGGAAAGCCTGAAGCTCTCCATATCACACCAGATCTTAGATCCAATCACACAATTGACACCTCCACTTGAATATCTAATTTGGCATCTCAGCTACACCATTACCAGATTCATCTCTTCCAAATCTGTACCTCAACTTCCATTTTTTCCTTTTCCCAGTTGGTAGCAACTCCATTTTTTTTCCTGGTAATATGGCCAAAGTCTTGTAATCAATTTATTCTCTCTTTTATACTCCATGTAGAATCCATTAGCAAATCCTCTACCTTCAAAGCATGTCCAGAATTTGGCCATTTCTCCCATCATACCTGTGACCCTGTTGCAACTCACAATATCTGAACTGAAATCTTGTAATAATTCCCCAACTCGTCCTGCTTTTGGCCTTGCTGTGTGCCTCAATTCCAGTCTATTCTCAGTCTATCACAATCTCGGGAACCATTTAGTATCCCCCCAAAATGCTAGCACTCTCCTTCAGACTTCCAGTGTTTACCCACTGTGCCCCCATAATGCACGAAGTCTTTGCAGAGGCCTTGGTGACACCAGACTGGCCTCCTGCCACCTCTCTCATTGAACTTCCTCCTGAGATGGTCCCCACTCACTGTCCTGCAGCCGCATGGCCTCCATCCCATTTCTTGAACAAGGCATGCATCGGCTCATTCCAAAACTCTTCCCCTTGGGATGACCTCCCCCAGTTAGAGCTTTTTCCTCCCCAAACCCTGTCTATTTTCTTCAATGTCACCCTCCCAGGAAGGCCTTCATTAAGACCATTTTAAAATTTGCAAAATTTACTCATGATATTTCCTAGTCTTTTTCTTTGCTTTATTTTTTCTCCCCAGTATCTATTAAGTTGCTAATTATCAGTGTTCTATTCCTCCTCCCACCCCATCAAAATGCACTATGAAGGTGGAGATTTTAGTCTGTTTTATTCATATTTCCAGAGACTAAGATCAGTAAGTGGCATATGGCACTTTATAAAATATTCAAACAAATTAGAGATGTTGTCTTACAATATGCTATGGGAAATTGGTTTAGCAATGTGAAAAATATAAAGTTGCATGAAGAACATCTTTCAAAGCTGTCAGTGTATTGCTGGATGAACAGAAAAACCCATTTGGGTATAATAGCAGAAATATAAATTAGACTAATTCCATGAATATGAAACCACATAAAACTCTGGCCATTCTCCTTTTTCTCTTCCTCTCCCAGCCTTCATCTTCTGATTGACGTGGACATATCTTCTTTTTTTTTAGCATCTGGCTGGAGGCTGCCTACACACAGGTTCAGTGGACTCAACTTGATTTATGTACATCCCATCATCTCTTCTTTATAATAATGTTTCAGAATTTATATTTTGTTAATTTTTTGAAAGCCTGAATGGAATATTTTTTGTATGTGTGTGCATCTTTCCAAGAGCAAGGCTCTTCCTATTTATCACAAGTATAATCTTTTATTTCCTGTACATCCAGGATATTTCTGCTTACTCTCATCACCTCCCAACTTTCCTGGAAGAGGAGTGGTCCATTCAGCTCTTTGCTTGTGCCCAAATGGAGAGGCAGGGAGTCTCATTATTCTCTTAGCTGTTTAATCCATCCTTTTCTATATGAAATTTGAATCTTCTGGTGTGTGAGGCTCCTGCTCAAATACCTGCTGTTTCTCACTTCCTTCTGTGAGAGCTGAGGCAAGGAGAAAGCTTATTCCCTCATGTATAAGAAGGTAAGAAATGCATTATTTGAGAATATGAAAATATCTGTATTTCTTCCCATATAGAAAAAGAGTGCATGCATAGCTATCATTCTTAGATTGTAAAACTTATTAGTAAACCAATTTGTGGTAGATTATCTCTTAACCCTTGAATATAAAACTCTACAAGATATGCATTTTTACCTCTGGAGGTGTTCAGAGCAGTGGACTTTCAGTTTGAAGAGGTGATGCACAGGGTCAAGGGTTTAAACTGATAAAGGGATCTGGGTCCTGAGGTGGAGGGGGCAGTTCCCTGGAGATGGTTGACTTGACTGGAAATGCTCTGAGATTTGAGCGAGAAGACTTGAGACATGGACCAAATTATCATCCTTCCCATCGATGGCCTTGTTCTCCCCCAGGTAGAACAGTGAGAGATTATCAGATTATTTATAACCTGCAAATTATAAAGAGGTCCATTTCGACTTTGTATATATTGAAATTTATAGAAATTCCTGGCAGAGTCTAGCAATAGTTTCAGGATTGTTATGTGAAGCATTTTGGGTCAATTCAAAACTTTTTGTAACTGGGATGAGA
This sequence comes from Bison bison bison, assembly GCF_000754665.1. Lineage (NCBI taxonomy): Eukaryota > Metazoa > Chordata > Mammalia > Artiodactyla > Bovidae > Bison > Bison bison. Next base: position 3,559,181 of record NW_011495073.1, read on the forward strand.
AAGACCTGAGTATGAATTTCAGTTCTCCAACCTTCTGGCTACATGATGTACAAAGAATTCCATTCATAAGCTTTCTTATCTGTAAAATTGGAAACTATCTTATAAAGTTTATAATTAAAATAACATTTATAAATAATTTATCAGGGGTGATATATAGCATGCTTGAAATGTGCGTTGATGATTTATTGGGAAATTATTCATGCTTGTAATTGTAATTTTGGTAAAATGGAGGAAATTGAGTATTAAATTCCTATCTGGATACTATCATAGGTTAAGCACCTTCTTTATTATTTTGTTAAATTTTTTTCAGAACTGATTGAAATGAGTTGATCAATGGAGTTATTATCGATTTGGTGTCATGGTTGAAGTATTAACTCTAGCAATTTTGTATTCCAGCAGAAATGTGTGGATACCTAGACAAGAAAAAAGGAAGAATCAATCCAACTTGCAGAATCTTCCATTTTATTGGAGAACACAAAATTTGAATCAGTGTGTTCAGTCAAGGATGAACTAATAATTCAGTCCCTGAGTCAGAAATTGCACCAAAATTTAAAGCATAAACTATGTTCCTCCTAAAATCAATTGAATAAACATGGACTGTTTTATATCAAATATATATTAGGTTTTCTTATGGAACAAACTTTTTCTCAGCAAGAGATAATAATTAAACTGTCTTTTCCTGTCATTAAGCAAACCACATGCAGCATCCTTTTAGCTGGTGAAAAACAATGATAGATTTTTAGGTCTTTGGGCGTGTTTTTAGGGTCTCATCACAATACCAGACAAAAATTTAAAAATACAGACACAGGAAAATGTGCTACAGTATTCGTTGAGTTATACCCCAAAGCAAAGTTTCTAGAATCATGATCTATATGCCTATTTATATTAACCCTCCCTGGAATATTTCTGAGGAACCACAGTAGAAAAACACTAGAGATATGAGTACATATTAAAAGGCAGATTCGAAACCCAGAGCAGGTGGCCCATGGAACTTAATTCTTGGAAGATAAGATTAAAATAGGACTTTGTGTGCCTGAGCTTCCCTGGTGGATCAGAGGGTAAAGAATCTGCCTGCAATTCAGGAGATCTGGGTTTGATCCCTGGGTTGGGAGGATCCCCTGGAGAAGTGAATGTCTACGCACGCCAGTATCCTTGCCTGGAGAATCCCATGGACAGAGGAGCCTGGCAGGCTACAGTCCATGGGGTCGCAAAGAGTCAGACACAACTGAGCGACTAACACTTGTGTGCCTTTGGAAAGGGGGTGGTAGGGTTGAAATCCCATGGCCCCGGGCCTCAGCTGAGTGTTTGCATGGCTATTATAATTCTGCCAAGATGCAAAAGTAAACCCCAGGACTGTGAATCCAGTTTCAGAAAGCCCATCAATATTTCTGTGCACAGAATATTAGAAAGTGATTAACAACTCTCTGTGCTTTCATCTCAAGATTGTTATTTTCTCTGCTCTCAGGGACAAAGCCTAGGCAGCTGTACCCTGTTATTTCCTGAAGCTATAGCACAGTATCTGGTGATTTTGCCATCTTCATCTGCTCCATTTCAGGGAAATAATGAATGCATGGGGGGAAATTTCAAAAAAGAGAGGAAGCAAAATTACACTACAATCCAAGATCTATGGCATTAAGTGAATCTCTATTCCTCAGACCTTCAATTTAATAAATAGCAACAGCTGGTGAAGAGGACGATTTGGTACCCACACATAGATGTGTGCACACAGACACACTCACATCTTGTATTTGTGTACACACACACACAGAGTCACCGCTGTCTATATACATTCTTTGTTTCACTTCACATAATTTTTAATTTGTGTGTTGTGATGTAGAGAGATAATACTCAGTAAAACTGTGAACATACAGGCAAAATGTCACAAACCATCTTCCTAATACACAATTGATTTAAAGGGTCCATAAATGAAGCAATGTCCCAAGAGGGTGATATCAAAGGTTTGGGAGACATTGTGTTACTTACATTAGTAGAAGTTGTGTCCCTATGGATGAAGACTCAAAATATTTGGAGTGTTCTCACTTGGAAAAGAACATTTTCTAAGAGTTTGAAGTTGCATATTTGATTGTCAAAAGTTAGTTTAATACTGTTTCACAGAACTTCCAGAGAGGCTGTCAGCCACCTGCTCTGGGATCTGTCTCTAATGCATGTCTATGTCAATCATTACCAGGATCCCATAGCTTGTTTGCTCTCTTCTCCTTACTTTTCCTGTTATATTTCATTTTTTATATGAAGGAACATATGAGGAAGAGACGCCCCGAAGAAAAGAGGAGTCAGGATTAGGGCAGTTGGTTAGGAAAATGCCTCCATGATCTTTGCAATGTTTTAAACTGTTCACCTCTTGGACTCATGATCTAATTGAAGAGACAGTTTTAGGGGCTTTGGTCCACTTATTATAGAAAAACAGGTAAAGAAATAGATTAGACAGTTCATTAAATGTGCATTGCCTCTGTGTTCTTTTGTTTACCCAGATTTCTTTACTCATAGAGGTCTTGGGGAGGCAGACATAGGAGGGATTTTTAAACTTCTATATGCTGCTGCTAAGTCACTTCAGTCGTGTCTGACTCTGTGCGACCCCGTAGACGGCAGCCCACCAGGCTCCCCCGTCCCTGAGATTCTCCAGGCGAGAACACTGGAGTGGGTTGCCATTTCCTTCTCCAATGCATGAAACTGAAAAGTAAAAGGGAAGTTGCTCAGTCATGTCCGACTCTTAGCGACCCCATGGACTGCAGCCCACCAGGCTCCTCTGTCCATGGGATTTTCCAGGCAAGAGTGCTGGAGTGGGGTGCCATTGCCTTCTCCAGCTTCTATATAACCCCCTTTATTTTTACTATTTCTCACCAAGATTGAATTTTGAAAAAAATTCAGACATACAGAAATTTGAAGAAAGTAGTAAAATTGTAAACTATACCCATCTAGGTTCAACAACTGTGGACATTTTGTAGTGATTTCTCTGTATGTATATTTCTGTCAACCTACTTATATTTATATGTTTTCCTGCCCTTAGCTGAATGCTTTTAAATAAAAAAATAAATTTCTAATTGGAATACTTAAACCTCATTTATTTTGGAACAGCCACCCTACTGTTTTAGTTGCAGGGTATTGAATGTGGAGATTATTGAATGTGCTGATCACCTCCCATTCTGGACTCGTCTGAGTGCTTCCCCACAGTTCCATCTACTTCGTTCCCCCATCTCCTGATTTCATGTATCTGCTAAGTATGATCTAGAAGCTTGAATAGATTCAGATTTAAATGTTTTAACAATTATACTTTTGAAATATTCATTTTGTATTAGAGCATATTTAATAAGCAACATTAGTCTCAGGTAGATGCAAAGGGATTTGGCTCTGCATATACACGTATATTGGAGAAGGCAATGGCACCCCACTCCAGTACTCTTGCCTGGAAAATCCCATGGATGGAGGAGCCTGATAGGCTGCAGTCCATGGGGTGGCTAAGAGTCAGACACAACTGAACGACTTCACTTTCAGTTTTCGCTTTCATGCATTGGAGAAGGAAATGGCAACCCACTCCAGTATTCTT
>NW_011495073.1:3562890-3564291 GCF_000754665.1 Bison bison bison
CTCCAGTATTCTTGCCTGGAGAATCCCAGGGACAGGGGAGCCTGGTGAGCTGCCGTCTATGGGTCTATGGGGTCACACAGAGTCGGACACGACTAAAGTGGCATAGCAGCAGCATACACGTATATCTGTTTTTTTTTTTTTTTCCCTCCAAACTCTTTGCCCATTTGTTATCGTTCAGTTGCTAAGTCGTATCTGACTCTGTGACTCCATGGACAGCAGCACACCAGGCTTCCCTGTTCTTCACCATCTCCGGGACATTGCTCAAACTCATGCCCACTGAGTTCGTGATGCCATCCACACATCTCGTCCTCTATTGTCCCCTTCTTTTCCTGCCTTCAATCTTTCCCAGCATCAGGGTCTTTTCCAATGAGTCAGCTCTTCACATCAAGTGACCGAAGTACTGGAGCTTCAGCTTTAGCATCAGGCCTTCCAATTAATACTCAGGGTTGATTTCCTTTAGGATTGACTTTTAGATTACTATAGGATATTGAGCAGAATTCCCTGTGTTATACAGTAGGTCCTTGTTGGTTATAAATAATACTTCACAGGAAATTCTGGGTTATGTTATATTTACACATATTAAGAGCAAGCTGAATCCTTGATTTTCAAGGTGAATAAAATAAGACTCATGGACCTCCCTGGTACTTAGTGGTAAAGAATCCACCTGCCAATACAGGAGATGCTGGTTTGATCCCTGGGTTGGGAGGATGCCCTGGAGAAGGAAATGGCAACCCAGTCCAGTATTCTCACCTGGGAAATCCCTTGGATAGGGGAATCTGTTGACCTACAGTCCACAGGGTTGCAGAAGTGTTGAACACAACTTAACAACTAAACAACAACAATGTAAGACTCAGAAAATGTGTTGACTTTCTGAAAAGGGTAAAAAAATGAGATGAGCTTAAGCACTTCCTTTTGAAGATGAGAACGGATGAAAGGCAACCTGTGGAGCCAGCAGATGTGCAGAAGCTTTTTCTCTTTCCTTCGCCAATTCAGTAGTCAGTGCTGCTCCCTTGAACATCCAGAGGACAGAGATTGAGGTTACCTTCAGTTCAGTTCAGTTCAGTTCAGTCGCTCAGTCATGTCTGACTCTTTGCAACCCCATGAATCACAGCACTCCAGGCCTCCCTGTCCATCACCAAATCCCGGAGTTCACTCAGACTCACGTCCATCGAGTCGGTGATGATGCCATCCAGCCATCTCATCCTCTGTCGTCCCCTTCTCCTCCTGCCCCCAATCCCTCCCAGCATCAGAGTCTTTTCCAATGAGTCAACTCTTCACATGAGGTGGCCAAAGTACTGGAGTTTCAGCTTTAGCATGATTCCCTCCAAAGAAATCCCAGGGCTGATCTCCTTCAGAATGGATTGGTTGAATCTCCTTGCAGTCCAAGGGACTCTCAAGAGT
>NW_011495073.1:3564391-3567140 GCF_000754665.1 Bison bison bison
AGGTTGGTCATAACTTTCCTTCCAAGGAGTAAGTGTCTTTTAATTTCATTGCTGCAATCACCATCTGCACTGATTTTGGAGCCCCAAAAAATAAAGTCTGACACTGTTTCCACTGTTTCTCCATCTATTTCCCATGAAGTGATAGGACCAGATGCCATGGTCTTCATTTTCTGAATGTTGAGCTTTAAGCCAACTTTTCACTCTCCACTTTCACTTTCATCAAGAGACTTTTGAGTTCCTCTTCACTTTCTGCCATAAGGGTGATGTCATCTGCATATGGGAATATTAGGTGTTGGTAAATAAACTGAAAAGAAGAGAATAAAATAAGCCAAAGAATTAAATTAAGAAGATGGAAGGAACAAAAGGAGAAAACATTTAAATAAATCATGACTAGTTACAACAAATATGCATTTTTCTCAATACAAAAACAATTCCCTGAAGGTAAATTAAGTACCATTGAAAAATACATGTATTCTAGTAAGTCATGCTTTCAGTATATGGCCATTCCTCTTAAAATGATAAAAAGCAGAATTGTGGCACTACAGAAGATACACTTCTGAGTTGGGTAAACCTCCACTCACATATTACTCCCACTTGTCACATGGGGCATTGTCAGGAAGCATTTAACAGGAGGCTTCCTGTATGCTGTTTTGGATCTGTCAGGAATTCTCTGTTCCTTATTAATTCCTGAATATTCAGGAAATAAGAGGAAAGGCAAGTCTCTCCTGGGGCTGAGGAATCCAGGCATTTCCTTCATTAGTTTTTCTATACAGTGATAAGTACCCTCTTCCTTTTTATGAACCATACGGTAAAAGTGATTATTTACAACTCTCTCTCTTTAATATAGATCGCCTATGTTTTGTAAGTCTAGAATTTTAATCTTTATCTTTGCTGAGAATAATTGCAGTATATATGCCCACACCATGTTGATTAAAACACCTTTGCTCCATCAGAGCTTTGGTCCCTGTGTCTTTCTTTCTCTCTCTCCCTCTCTCTCTTTTTCAGGCTGATCCCCTGGAGTGCAGAGGCTCTCTGAGTTCACTTTCCTGCCTGGGCTTCTAAGACCCTCTTGTTCTGCGCCTTCTCCCCATCGAGAGGGCGCCTGAGGCCTTCGTGAACAGAGCAAGCCCTGTGCAGGGGCTTTATTGGCTTTCTGTGCAAACCAAGGAATATCAGCCTCTTTCTCTCTTCTTTACTTTCTTATTGGTTGACTCCAGACCACGAGGTTCCAGTCCATTAAAGGACCTCAAGAGGGCATGAGAAGGTACCTAACCTGTGTGAGCTTTAGTTCTTATGATTTAAATTTTTTATGATGGTTTTCAGGGCTAAATGACTTTCTCAGGAAAGTGCATAGTAGAGTATCTGGCATAAAATGAGTATTTGGTAGCCTTAAACTCATACTTTTCTATTCTAGATATCATATTAGATGAATAGGTGATACTGCTTCTGTGGTTCATAAATCAAGTTCATTGTGTGAAATATAACAAAAATCAAAGGAATATCTAGGTGTTATTTAGTTATAAATTTTGAAGCAACTGTTGTGTTCCATAAACATTTGGAATTATTTACATTGCCCCCTCCATGTTCAGTTTTTATGTTATTATTATTAATGCTATTCCTGTTTTCTCATCAAGGTAGCTCATGTGCTTTGACTGGTACCGAGACCTGGGCATGCACTTCAGGCAGACCAGTGAGATGTGTGACGTGGCTGGCTGCTTCCTTGTTCATCCTTGCCACAGAATAGAAGCCAGGATTTCAAGTTCCTCAGCCTTGAGGAAATTCCCTCCACTTCTTTCTTTTGTCCCAGGATTGGCAAATTTTTGCAGATAAAGGACATAAATCTCTCCACAAGTGTTGTCATGACCAATACAGTTTACTGGTGGCCATTTCATTTTATTTTCCGTGGCTGGTCAAACAGACTGCATCTTGAGATGAAATCATGGGTTGTGGCAGAAGTAAAACTATGATAGGGAGAAATGAATGGGATGGAAAAAAATTAACAAGAAAAAAGATGGGGTGAAAGGGCATACAGAAATTGCAAGCCAAAAATCAGAGACCCCCTAGAGAATTAAATATGACACTCAAAATAAAAACTGAAGGCTGGTTTTAAACAAAGCATCATGCATTTTAGTAATTGCTCATCTAATAGCACACATTCAGTTCAGTTCAGTTCAGTTGCTCAGTCGTGTCCGACTCTTTGTGACCCCAAGAATCGCAGCACGCCAGGCCTCCCTGTCCATCACCAACTCCTGGAGTTCACTCAGACTCACGTCCATCGAGTCAGTGATGCCATCCAGCCATCTCATCCTCTGTCGTCCCCTTCTCCTCCTGCCCCCAATCCCTCCCAGCATCAGAGTCTTTTCCAATGAGTCAACTCTTCGCATCAGGTGGCCAAAGTACTGGAGTTTTAGTTTTAGCAAAATTCCTTCCAAAGAAATCCCAGGGCTGATCTCCTTTAGAATGGACTGGTTGGATCTCCTTGCAGTTCAAGGGACTCTCAAGAGTCTTATCCAATACCACAATTCAAAAGCATCAATTCTTCAGGCTCAGTCTTCTTCACAGTCCAACTCTCACATCCATACATGACCACTGGAAAAACCATAGCCTTGACTAGATGGACCTTTGTTGGCAAAGTAATGTCTCTGCTTTTGAATATGCTATCTAGGTTGGTCATAACTTTCCTTCCAAGGAGTAAGTGTCTTTTAATTTCATTGCTGCAATCACCATCTGCACTGATTTTGGAGCCCCA
>NW_011495073.1:3567240-3571487 GCF_000754665.1 Bison bison bison
CTTGCAGTCCAAGGGGCTCTCAAGAGTCTTATCCAACACAACAATTCAAAAGCATCAATTCTTCAGTGCTCAGCCTTCTTCACAGTCCAACCCTCACATCCATACATGACCACTAGAAAAACCATAGCCTTGACTAGACAGACCTTTGTTGGCAAAGTAATGTCTCCACATTAGGTTTCAGTATAGCATTTCAAAATTATGTTAGCGTTTTAAAGGTTTCAGAAAGTCAGCGTCAGTTGGAGCAGTATCTGACTTAGTCGTTGAGGTTTACTCGAATTTGGCACATTATAGGCAGACTCACAAAACACTTCCCCCGAAAAAGTAGCTTAGAGAGGAATCGACTCATAAAGTAGAACTGCGTCCTGTACTCCCATCATGGCATCTGTAATCCGTCTGGCTTTCTAACTACGCTTTGTGAAAATGGGAAACAAAAGGAAGCGAAAAGCTAATTTCAAGCAAAGGGAAAAAAGAGTGAATAATTCAGACATTTTCTTGAACATCATCACTGTGTGGGCAGCCTGACTGGGGTCCCGGGGGAGGACCCGTTTACCCAGAGAGAGTTACTGGGTCAGGCACACCAGCTTGCGTAGGAGCTAACAAGGACGCCAAGAAGAAAGACCTGACTTCAGGACCAGAGAGCTCATTTCAGATAAGGAACCGAGTTCAACTTTCAGATAAGGCCCCGAGTTCCTTTAAGTGAAGAAAATGAAAAATAGAGTACAGATAATATAATTTTTTCAAAAATTTGGACTAATGATACTTGGAATTTAAGTCAATTAAGAGTACAAGGTACAGTGTGGCTGTAATTGATCAAAAGTTTAAAAGTGCAGCATGCAGAATGTTTCAGAAGGTGCAGTGAGGAGGTGGTGAACACAGTGTGCATCTTGGGTGGGAGGTATCGGGGTGCGGAGTAGTGTCAGGCGCAGGCTCACGAAGCAGGGGGTAGGACCCACGCCGGCTGCCTGCCAGGATCCTACTCGACTCTGGCTTCGATTTCCAGAGGCAATGACTCCGGAGAACATTAAACACACACACACACACACACTCACACACACACTCACAACAGTGATACTGCAGTTTACGGATGTTTCCCTCTTCTTCTGCAGAGCTTTGACTAGAGACCTGTGTGTTTCTTCTTTTGAACAGGAGAATAATTCTCAATGATTGCTTAGGGGATAACTTTATCACTTGTAGTGATGGCTGCAAGAAAATGATCTTGACCTTTCAAACTACTCTTTATTCAGCTAATTTTCGTTTATTTTTGAGAGTTTGACCAATTATGTCACAGCTAACATTCTTGGGTGCTGTTTTGTAATTAAGGTAATTTCTCTGTGGTGAGATCCTTACTTAAATCACTCAGAAAGTAGTCACTGAGGGCTCACCTTCTGCATTGCTTCCTCCTAATTAGCTGTGTTTAAGCCTGGGGTCCGTGGGACCTGGTGTAGCCTTAGGGAGTGAGGCTTGCTCACTCCTACACCATCTCTAGACTGTGCCAGGGGATGAGTCCCTCTACTCAGGAAGACCGAGTGGAAAAGATTTTTCTGAGCTGGATCATTTCATCTCTGTGTTGGCAAAATAGTGTAAACTCTACGGAGAATTCTTGCATGGAATTATACTTTAGGAATAAATACCCAAGAGTCGGATTAATGGGTCAAAGATTAACAACTTTCTCTTATCTCTTGAAATGTATTCCCGTTATGTTTTCCAACATTGTCTGCAATGTTCCCAGATGAATTAGCACGATTCTGCATGTCTCATTTTGGAACAAATCCTAATAGGTATTTGTGTTATGACATAATACATTTGTATCAGGAGGAGAAGAGGATGAGATGGTTGGATGGCATCACCAACTCAATAGACTTGAGTTTGAGTAAACTCCAGGAGTTGGTGATGGACAAGGAGGCCTGCCATGCTGCAGTCCGTGGGGTTGCAGAGTTGGACATGACTTAGAGACTGAACTGACTAAACTGAATAGATGTAAAATTGAATTTCATTGTTACTTAAATTTTAGTGTTTTCATTACAAATGTTCTTGGATATTTTCCATATGTTTCTTTGTTGGGTCTATTTCCTAATTTTGGATAGTTTCACTCATGATAACCACCCGTCTGTCTATTGGAGTGTTGCTAATTTGCTTACAATTTTAGAACCATTATAATTCTTGTGAAAAAGGTATGTGCTAATTGCAAAAACAATAAATATGTGTATAGAAGCGTAGAGAAAAGGTGTGATGCAGTCACTGACTGTACAAAGGCCTGGCCTTGCTTATCATGGGGACAAAGAACAGCCTAGTCTGCTTCGTCTCCCATGAATTCTTATCTAAGAGAGGAGAGCATGCATTAGATAGAATGACTGAGAAGTCCCACTTTCTAGGTAGAAGTAAGTCTAGTAAGTCTTTAGTGATCATTCGTGTTACGTATTTACCAAACAATTGTCCATTTTCTTTTCATCTTGCTTATGTGAAGTTGGACTTTGCTGTATGAAATCACTTTTTCCTCTATAAAATTTATCAATGCCGCTTAAAATTGACTTGGGTGGGAATGTCTAATTGTTTAAATTCTGTGGAATAATCACAGATCCTGCTCCTTTGATGTTAGACCTGCCATTTGGCTAAGAAAGTGTGACCAGAAGTGGCACTGCCATATTCAAGAGAGAGGTTTAGGATGTGATGATGGTTCTACCGTGTCCTCTTTTGTCCTATCATGGTATTGAGAATATCTCTGCGGGGTCTGTTCTTTCAGCCTGGCCCTCAAATAAAGACTAGTGAATAGCATCCCAGCTGATCTGTGATGTACCTGTAGCATAAGCGAGAAATAGGTGAGATTTTAGGTATTCTTTAGTATCACCATCTAACTTAGCCTGAGCTGCCTGATAAAGTCACACTCCTTCTAAATGCATCATATAATTCCTGTGAAATTTCTCTTTAGTTACTACTCATTTGTGTCACTGCTGTAAACCACACACACTATTTTATTCTGTTTTCTTATTGACAATAGTTTATACAATGGAAGCTGTTCTATACTTATAACTTTTTGAATTTACCAACAGATATCTCCAAATACCTGTACTACAAATAACATTTGTTCTTCAGTTCTCCCGTTTTGTCATTACCAGGTGTCTACTATATCTTACATGCTCAAGACTTCTGAAAGTAAGCCTTTAGTACAGATCACCCTCCCCCACCACCCTTTTGAGCACCAACATTTCTCACCCTTGAGTTTTGCTGAGTTTATCAATGAACCTATGTTTAAAAATCTTGATTTTCAGTTTTGTTCAGTCTCTCAGTCATGTCCAACTCTTTGTGACCCCATGGACTTCAGCATGCCAGGCCCCCCTGTCCATCACAAACTCCAGGAGTTTACCCAAACTCACGTTCATTGAGTTGGTGATGCCAAATAACCATCTCATCCTCTGTCATCCCCTTCTCCTCCCGCATTCAATCTTTCCAATCATCAGGGTCTTTCAAATGAGTCAGCTCTTCCCATCAGGGCCCAAGTATTGGAGTTTCAGCTTTAGCATCAGTCCTTCCAATGAACACTCAGGACTGATCTCCTTTAGGATGGACTGGTTGGATCTCCTTGCAGTCCAAGGGGCTCTCAAGAGTCTTCTCCAACACAACAGTTCAAAAGCATCAATTCTTCAGTGCTCAGCTTTCTTTATAGTCCAACTTTCACATCAACACATGACTACTGGAAAAACCGTAGCCTTGACTAGATGGACATTTGTTGGCAAAGTAATGTCTCTGCTTTTTAATATGCTATCTAGGTTGGTCATAACTTTCTTCCAAGGAGCGTCTTTGAATTTCACAGCCACCGTCACCATCTGCAGTGGTTTTGGAGCCCCTTAAAATAAAGTCTGCTGGTGTTCCCCATCTATTTGCCATGAAGTGATGGGACCAGATGCCATAATCTTAGTTTGCTGAATGTTGAGCTTTAAGCCAACTTTTTCACTGTCCTCTTTCACTTTCTTCAAGAGACTCTTTAGTTCTTCTCTTTCTGCCATAAGGGTGGTGTCATCTGCATATCTGAGGTTATTGATATTTCTCCTGGCAATCTTGATTCCAGCTGTGCTTCTTCCAGCCAAGCATTTCTCATAATGTACTCTGCATATAATTTAAATAAGCATGGTGACAATATACAGCCTTGATGTACTCCTTTTCCTATTTGGAACCAGTCTGTTCCATGTCCAGTTCTAACTGTTGCTTCCTTAACTTGCATACAGGTTTCTCAAGAGGCAGATCAGGTGGTC
>NW_011495073.1:3571587-3573179 GCF_000754665.1 Bison bison bison
CTGGAACTCTCTTGCTTTTTCGATGATTCAGCAGATGTTGGCAATTTGATCTCTGGTTCCTCTGACTTTTCTAAAACCAGCTTGAACATCTGAAAGTTCATGGTTCACATATTGTTGAAGCCTGTCTTGGAGAGTTTTGAGCATTACTTACTAGGATGAGATGGTTGGATGGCATCATCGATTCAATGGACATGGGTTTGGGTGGACTCTGGGAGTTGGTGATGGATAGGGAGGCCTGGTGTGCTGTGGTTCATAGGGTTACAAAGATTTGGACATGACTGAGTGACTGAGCTTACTAGCATATGAGATGAGTGCAATTGTGCGGTAGTTTGAGCATTCTTTGGCATTGTCTTTCTTTGGAATTGGAATGAAAACTGACCTTTTCCAGTCCTGTGGCCACTGCTGAGTTTTCCAAATTTGCTGGCATATTGAGTGCAACACTTTCATGGCATCATCTTTTAGGATTTGAAATAGTTCAACTGGAATTCCATTATCTCCACTAGCTTTGTTTTTAGTGATGCTTCCTAAGGCCTACTTGACTTCACATTCCAGGATGTCTGGCTCTAGGTGAGTGATCACACCATTGTGATTATCTTGGTCATGAAGATCTTTTTTTGTATAGTTCTTTTGTGTATTCTTGCCACCTCTTCTTAATATCTTCTGCTTCTTTTAGGTCCATACCATTTCTGTCCTTTATTGAGCCCATCTTTGCATGAAATGTTCCCTTGGTATCTCTAATTTTCTTGAAGAGATCTCTAGTCTTTCCCATGCTGGTGTTTTCCTCTATTTCTCTGCACTGATTACGAGGAAGACTTTATTATGTCTCCTTGCTTTTCTTTGGAACTCTGCATTCTAATGGTTCTATCTTTCCTTTTCTCCCTTGTTTTTTGATTCTCTTCTTTTCACAGCTGTTTGTAAGGTCTCCTTAGACTGCCTTTTTGCCTTTTTGTATTTCTTTTTCTCGGGGATGGTCTTGATCCCTGTCTCCTGTACAATGTCATGAACAATGTCCATAGTTCATCCAGCACTCTGTCTATCAGATCTAGTTCCTTAAATATATTTCTCACTTCCACCATATAATTGTAAGGGATTTTATTTACATCATAACTGAATAGCCTAGTGGTTTTCCCTACTTTCTTCAGTTTAAGTCTGAATTTGGCAGTAAAGATTTCATGATCTGAGCCACAGTCAGGTCCCCGTCTTGTTTTTGCTGACTATATAGATCTTCTTCACCTTTGACTGCAAGTAATATAGTCAATCTGATTTTGGTGTTGACCATCTGGTGATGTCCATGTGCAGAGTATTCTTTTGTGTTGTTGGAAGTAAGTGTTTGCTATGACCACTGAGTTCTCTTGGCAAAACTCTATTAGCCTTTGTACAGCTTCATTCTGTACTCCAACTGCTAAGTCACTTCAGTCATGTCCGACTCTGTGTTACCCCAGAGATGGCAGCCCACCAGTCTCCCCCATCCCTGGGATTCTCCAGGCAAGAACACTGGAGTGGGTTGCCATTTCCTTCTCCAGTGCATGAAAGTGAAAAGTGAAAGGGAAGTCGCTCAGTTGTGTCTGACTCTTAGCGACCCAATGGACTGC
>NW_011495073.1:3573450-3575588 GCF_000754665.1 Bison bison bison
GTTTCTTGACTTCCTACTTTTGCATTCCAGTCCCCTATAATGAAAAGGACATCTTTTTGGGGTGTTAGTTCTAGAAGGTCTTGTAGGTCTTCATAGAACCGTTCAACTTCAGCTTCTTCAGCATTACTGGTTGGGGCATAGACTTGGATTACCTTCATATTGAATGGTTTGCCTTGGAAACGAACAGCGATCATTCTGTCATTTTTGAGATTGCATCCAAGTACTGCATTTCGGATTCTTTTGTTGACTATGATGGCTACTCCATTTCTTCTAAGGGATTCTTGCCCATGGTAGCAGATATAATGGTCATCTGAGTTAAATTCACCCATTCCAGTCCATTTTAATTCGCTGATTCCTAAAATGTTGATGTTCATTCTTGTCATCTCCTATTTGACCACTTCCAATTTGCCTTGATTCATGGACCTGACATTCCAGGTTTCTATTTAATATTGCTCTTTGCAGCATCAGACCTTGCTTCTATCACCAGTTGCATCAACTGGGTGCTGTTTTTGCTTTGGCTCTGTCTCTTCATTCTTTCTGGAGCTATTTCTCCACTGACCTCCAGTAGCATATTGGGCACCTACTGACCTGGGGTGTTCCTCTTTCAGTATCCTATCATTTTGCCTTTTCATACTTTCATGGGGTTCTCAAGGCAAGGATACTGAAGTGGTTTGCCATTCCCTTCTCCAGTGGACCACATTTTTTCAATGAACCTATGTTTAAAAATCTTGATTTTACTCCCCAGTATTTTCTTTCCATACCTTCTGTCATAACTGACAGTGATGACAACACCCTGTCCTCTAAACCTCAATTTGGGGATCATGCTTTTACCCCTCTCTCATTCCACCCAGGAGATTCATTTCTTCTACCTTCTATGAACCTTTGAAACATGTCACCTTCTCACCTCACACTGTGTATGTCTCTTTTCCGTCCCTTTTTAAAAATCACTTAAATATCCAGGATAGTCTCAGCTACTCTAACCCTTCCTTACATCACAGCCAAAGATGATTTTCCTACAATTCATTTTTGCTTAATTTTAGTAACTTCCCATGATTTCATGATTTCCTTTTTTTTCTGGGATAAAATTATTGAAATGTATTTTGTACTTGTTGACAAGAGTGTTTCAGCTTTATGATTGCATGACTCATCATTTGAGGTCCAATCAGATCAGATCAGATCAGTCGCTCAGTCATGTCCAACTCTGTGACCCCATGAATCACAGCACACCAGGCCTCCCTATCCATCACCAACTCCCGGAGTTCACTCAAAATCACGTCCATTGACTCAGTGATGCCATCCAGCCATCTCATCCTCTGTTATCCCCTTCTCCTCCTGCCCCCAGTCCCGCCCAGCATCAGAGTCTTTTCCAATGAGTCAACTCTTCGCATGAGGTGGCCAAAGTACTGGAGTTTCAGCTTTAGCATCATTCCTTCCAAAGAAATCCCAGGGCTGATCTCCTTCAGAATGGACTGGTTGGATCTCCTTGCAGTCCAAGGGACTCTCAAGAGTCTTCTCCAACACCACAGTTCAAAAGCATCAGTTCTTCAGCGCTCAGGCTTCTTCACAGTCCAACTCTCACATCCATACATGACCACTGGAAAAACCATAGCCTTGACTAGATGGACCTTTGTTGGCAAAGTAATGTCTCAGTAATGTCTCTGCTTTTGAATATGCTATCTAGGTTGGTCATAACTTTCCTTCCAAGGAGTAAGCGTCTTTTAATTTCATGGCTGCAGTCACCATCTGTATTGATTTTGGAGCCCAGAAAAATAAAGTCTGACACTGTTTCCCCATCTATTTCCCATGAAGTGGTGGGACCGGACACCATGATCTTCGTTTTCTGAATGTTGAGCTGTAAGCTAACTTTTTCACTCTCCACTTTCACTTTCATCAAGAGACTTTTGAGTTCCTCTTCACTTTCTGCCATAAGGGTGGTGTCATCTGCATATCTGAGGTTATTGATATTTCTCCCAGCAATCTTGATTCCAGATTGTGTTTCTTCCAGTCCAGTGTTTCTCATGATGTACACAGATAAGTTAAATAAACAGGGTGACAATATACAGCCTTGAAAAACTCCTTTTCCTATTTGGAACCAGTCTGTTGTTCCATGTCCAGTTCTAACTGTTGCTTCCTGACCT
>NW_011495073.1:3575688-3595499 GCF_000754665.1 Bison bison bison
AAAAAAAAAAAGAACAATGGAAAACAGACAAAGTGGGGAAGATATGTTCATGAGGGTTCTGTCTTTATGGAAGCCAGCACTGGCATATAGGAAAATATAATAAAGATACTCATCTGTAGAGTGAATAATTGAGAGCATTTTCCCCATACATGCTGTGTGGGGGTGGTTTACTTTTGTTTTCTGTTACAATATTGTAAAATCAGTTTTGTCATTTCTTAGTTGCTGAATTGTTCAAGTTCTATTGGTTACTGGAGTTCTTGTGTTGATCCATGTTCTAGCTTGTTGATTTTCAAGAGAGGAGTGTTACATTTTCAGTTATATCTGTGGATTTTTCTGCTTCTGTTCGCAGCTTTATTAGTTTTATTTCATGCATTTTGAAGCTCCTTTGTTTGGTGCATATGGGATTGCTATTACTTCTTGGTGTACCAGCCCTTTTTTCATTATAGTGTGTCCTTCATTGTCTCTGGTAAATTTTTCTCTGTGGTTTACTTTATCTGACATTTCACTTGATTAATGTATATGTAATAAATATATTTCTATCTTTTAACTTTCAGCATGTTCAACTATTACATTTGAAGTCAGTTTTTTGAAAACAGCATATGGTGAGGTTATGTTATGTAATTCACTCTATAAATCTGTGTCTTTTTATTGGTTTATTTAGATCTTTTATCTTTAATATAATTAAATATGTTAGGGCTTAAATTATCCATTCTATCTTTTTTTTCTATTTTCTTTCTATTTTTTGTTTTTATGTTTTAATTTTGCACCTTTTTTGAGTATTTTTATAGTAACATTATTATTTCATATATTTTTTTAGTTTATATCTTTGTGCAGCATTTTTAGTGACTATTTTGGGTATAAATTTATACATTAATAATTTGCTGGTATCATATTTTTAACCAGTGGATTATGGAAATCTTACCTCCCTTTCCATTCCTTTAAGGTCCCCAATTTAAAATTGTTTTAAATCTGTTCCTTATAAACATTTGAAGTCATGTCAAACAGTGTGATGCCTTTGTTATAACTATCAAGCAACATTTAGAAAATTCAAAAGAAGGAAAATGTATTTTATTTACCTATATTTTTGCTTACCAGAATCTTTCTTCTTTCTTGATTGTCAAGATTCTTCCTTTCATTATTAGCTCTGTTTAAACAACTCCCTTTAACCATTCTTTTACATTAGTTCTGCTGATGACAGACTTACTTTTCTTTCATCTTAGAATGTATCGATTTCCTGAAGAATATTTTTCTAGGTATGAGTTCTTTTCTTTCAGCTTTTGAAAATATTGTGTCTTCTGGCCTCCATGGTTTCTGATAAGAAATTCACTGTCATTTAAATTGTTTTTCCATATGGAAAAATGCTATTTATTTTATTGCTACTTTAAATAGTTTTGTTGTCTTTATTTTGCAGAATTTTGATTATGAAGTGTCAAGGTGTATATTTCTTTAGGTTTATTCTCTTTGAGGTTTTTGTAGATTGTTGAATCTGTAGTTTTATGACTCAACAAACTTGGGAAATTTTTCAGTCAATATTTCCTTGAGTATTATTTTTAGCCTCAGTTTTTTCTCCTCTATTTCTGGGAATCTGATAATACAAACATTACATCTTTACCTATAGTCCCAGAAGTCCCTAAGATTCTTCTCACAATCCTTTTTCTTCTTTTTAGTGATAGATTTTTTCTCTGTTGTTTGGACTTGATAATTTCTCTTGTTTATTTTTCACTTCATTGATTTTTCTTCTGTGTCCCCATCCATTCTGCTGTTTAGTTCTTCCACTGAGCCTTTTCTTTTATTGTTAGTTGCTGGGGACCAGCCCCAGCTGATCCAGGGTATTCGAAGGAGAGACGGCCTAGGCGACTATTTATATGCTAATTAGAGATATAAAGAATAATAGAATGAGGATAGCTCAGTAGGAAAATTCAGTGGAGAAAAGAGGCTGAGTAGCTTGGTTTATGCAGGAGACCAATAAAACTTCAAGACAAGAAGTTTGCACCACTTACGTAGGCCGCAGGCGCCCTCTCGAATAGCGGAAGGTGCCTCACCCTAGACACCTTCTCGAGTGGGTCTTAGAAGCCCAGGCATAATTAGTAAGCGTGGTGGGTTCCGCGCTCCAGATGGAGACTCAGCTGGAAGTTAAAGGGAAGAATGACATGGGGAGACCAAGCGTTGGTGAGCAAGGCCCGTAGCTTTATTTTCAACAGGGGTTTTTATACCCTAAGTTACACATAGAGGATAATAGGGGATGCAAAGTCAGCAGTCTTTGATTCTTATCAAAAACCAGGGTTTCTTTCCTGCAAATTTATCGTATACAAATGGTTTAAGTGATTTACATCATCTTCTGGCCAGAAGGCCTACTAACATTTTATGACTCTTGACAAGGACTTATCAACAAAGACTTATTTTCTCTAAGAGTAATTATTTTAAGGTTTGGCGCCATCTTCCAAAGATAAAATTGCATTCCTATAGGGCGGATGTGTAATGGGTTTACAACAAAGGAAAGAATTTATTACCTTAAGGGTCTAAAGTTACTAACACCAAGGCCACTACTTATTTTTTCTATATACCAACTATTAATTAATACACATTCAAGGATACAATTCAGGGGATGTGAAAACTTGGCAACAAACATTGACTCATCAATGAAATCCTTTACTAGTTTATTCTGACAGTTTCTAACTCTCTGAGAGGCTCTAAGCTATTTGAATATCTTAAGCTTTCCGTGTCTCTCGAGGCTGGGAGACTGTAAACAATCGTATGCATAGCTGCAGGAGTCCGGGTAAACTTGTCAGGCGAGTTAGAGAGCCATCTGAGGGGTTTGGATTTAAACACTCCTAATTGCCCAGGAACTTTATTAATTGGAGCTGTAAGTTAACTCTTTGACAGAGAGAGCGAGATGGTGGTAGGGGACAGCCCCCAGTAAAGTCAGAGGTGAGAGCACAAAGCAATAAAGTAGGCAGACTCTGGTTTTTTGGGGGAAAATGCTCGAGAATATCCGGGCGGACTCCTGAGGCTCGATTCCGCCTTTGCGTATGCCGAGCCTCCTTCCTCATGACCTTTGTCACGAGTGGAATGCCTCACCGGCTCCCGGCAGTTAGTATTTTTCAACTCTAAATGTTCCATTTGACCTTTCTTTACATTTTCTGTTTCTTTGCTGAGGTTTTGTCTTTTGTATTTAAGTGTGTTTGTAATTTTTGAAGCTATTTTTGATAGCTGCTTCGTTAAATATTTCTACCATCTCAGTCATCTTGCTGTTGGCATATATTAATTTGCTTTTTATTTTTTATCCAGCTTGAGATCCTTTGTTTCTTGCGTGATGAGTGACATTTTTAAGTCGAAACTTGGACATTCTCCTATTATGTTATGAGAGGCTGAATTTATTTAAGCTTTCTGTTTTAGATGGCTTTATTTGGCTCTGCGGGGTACAGGGTGCTACCTCATTGCTGCCATGTGTAAGTGAACTCCAGGCTCCTCAGTTCATCTCCATTGTATCCAAGGGGTCTCTTCTCATTCCTGCCAGGTGGGAGTCCCTGCTCTCCATGTAGGCTCCACTCACACTTTTAGTACTGGTTGATGGCAAAAGCTCATTCTCTTCAGCCTACTCTGCCACCATCCCAATGTGGAAGGATGTAGAAATCAGGTCTCCCCATGTAGTTTCCACTAACACCATGAGAAGAGAGCATTTCTTGCCATCAGGTGGGGCTTTGAAAACCCTGCCTCCCTACTTGACTCTTTCTGATTCCATCCTGGCCTGGACGTTGGGAATCTCATTGCAGCCTCACAAGGACAGGCATCCAGGATCCCCACTTGGCCTTTGCTGATGTGGATGGGGGTGGGGCACAGCTTTTTTCATATTTCTGTGGTAGAATGTTTATTATGTAAGAATGTTCTTTGTTGCCATTTTTCCACTCCTTTGGATACAGAGAGCAGATTTTTCTTAAGGAGCATATTTTCAGTTTTTACTCATGCATTTTAACATTTCTGGTTTTCTGTCTTCTCCAGCTCTGAGTCTGGCATATATGAAGCAGAAAGAAAGCCCAAAGAAATCACCACTGCTGCTTGAGTTCCAAGATCTTTGGCCACTGTACCTTCTCTACACCTTTAGAGTCTTCTTGGGCTACCCAGGTAGCACTAGTCGTAAAGAAGCCTCCTGCCAATGAAGGAGACATGAGAGACTTGGGTTCAGTCCCTGGGTCAGGAAGATCCCCTGGAGAAGGGGATTCTTGCCTGGAAAATCCAGTGGACAAAGGAGCCTGATGGGCTACAATCCATGGTGTCACAAAGAGTTGGACATGACTGAGGATGCACACACATGCATGTTTGTTTTGTAGGTGATTCCCAGGACTTTTATTAATAGTTTCACTTAAGGTTAATGAAAAATTCTGTAGAGGGATAGGGAAAACTATGTCTGCTCCACTTCCCCCCCCCGCCCCCCGGAAGCAATAGCCTCTTCTGCCTCTTAATTTAGAGAAGAATCTTGCCATACTAGAATGCAGAGAAGTTTTCAAAATGAAATAGGATTCTAGCAAAAGGGCCTGGGAATTAGTTTAAAGGAGATTCAGTGGGACAAATTAGAACACATAGAGTACTCTCCCTCAAATTGATAACTGCAATTGATGCAAACAGTAAACATATTGGTATTTCTTCATTCTATAATTATATTCACTAAATGAAGAGCCACACACAAAAATAAATTAGCAAAATATATTTGGTATTATTGGGGATGACAATTATACTGAATACTGTCTTTGAAAATAGATTAAAAGAAAGAAGTAAGTATTAAACTGCCTTCCCAATACAGCTATATTTCAAGGTAATCTAACACATCCATTTCTAAAGCAAAAGCTCTTTATGTGAAAGGAATTTTTGAATTTTAATCACAGCAAGTTTACAAATTCTAATGGAAAAAGTGATTTAGATAATCCTTATCAAAAGGTGATAGAATCATTATCTGAAAGTTTGTCAGAAATTAAAATTCACATTATGCAAAATTATCACATCACATTATCACTATTGGTCCCAAGGTCTGCAGTGTAACTTCAATGCAGGGGTCTGTCTGTCATCAGTTTAACTCAAAGCTTAATCTCACCGTCATCATCAGTGACCTAATGTTACTATATATGCCTCCTGAGTGACACAAATGAAGTGGATAGCTCCTTCTATGAAGATTCTTCATAAAATATATAAATGCATTAGCCAAGTCTTCAGAAGTAGCTTTCAGTTAACAGCATAATATAAAAGACAAAAAAACAAGTTAAAGAACATCAGCGTAAAATTTTAAGAGCTCCAGGATGTGGGGCATTTTGTAGTGCAGTTGGGCAGTCTTTCCCACAAGTCAATAGCCTGGGTTGGTGGAAGGTAGTACTATTTAGTTGAAACTCAGTGTAACTCAGTCAGTGATCTTTCAGTGCCTTTTAAATATTCAGTTTGACTACAGTAATATATCCTTTGTTTTCCAGGTGGCACTATTGATAAAGAGTTGACCTGCCAATACAGGAAACACAAGAGATGTGGATTTGATTCCTGGGTTGGGAAGATCACCAGGAGAAGAAATGGCAACCCACTCCAATATTCTTGCCTGGAAAATTCCATGGACAGAGGATACTGGCGAGCTACAGGATCCTGGAAGATCCTTTGCTGTCCAGGAGGCAGCAAAGAGTTAGACATGACTGAGCACTGAGCACAGTATATCCTCTAAGTACAAGAACACATGATATTCAATATTTATTTTTTTTTAACTTTTAATTTTATATTGGAGTATAGCTGATTAACAATGTTGTGATAGTTTCAGATACACAGCAAAGGGACTCAGCCATACATAAACATGGATCCATTCTCTCCCAAACTCCCCTTCTGTCCAGGCTTCCACATAACATTAGGCAGATCTCCATGGGCTATACAGTAGCTCTTTGATGGTTATCCATTTTAAATATAGCAGTGTGTACATGTCATCTAAAACTCCATAACTGTCCCCTCCCCCATCCTTCTCCCCTGACAATCATGAGTTCATTCTTTAAGTCTGTGAGTCTCTTTCTCCTTTGTAAGTTCATTTGTATCATTTATATTTAGATTTTACATGTAAGGGATGTCATACAATATTTCCCCTCTGCCCGATTTTCTTTACTCAGTATAACAATCTCTTTGTCCATTCACGCTGCTGTGAATGGCATGATGACATTCTTTTTGATGGCTGGGTAATATTCCAATGTGTATATGTACCTCATATTCTTTATCTATTCTCTGTTGATTGACATTTAGGTTGCTTCCATATTTTGGCTATTGTAAACTGTGCTGCAATGAACATTGGGGTGCATGTATCCTTTCTTAACCGTTATTCTTTATGCAGAATAGATCTGAGTAAGAAGAAAGACAAAATTTTAAGAGCCACACCCTCATTTCAAAGTCTAAACAAACATACATTCCATTCTCAGGACTTTTCCAGGGGATCCTTTTGTATCCTTTTTTTCCATCCCAGATAAGAGGGTCTTGGTAGACAAATGATCAGAAGATGCAGATTGTGGAGAATTTCAATGTTGCCACTTGCTTTTTTAGAGGTAGTTGAGTGTAATGGGGAAGAACACAGAGGCTGGATTAGGCCTCCTTTCTTTAGAATTCCAGCTCTGCCCAATGATAGCTGTAATTTTTGGTAATTCATTAAATCTTTCTGTGTTCTAGTTCCTAATGTATGCTGCTGCTGCTGCTAAGTCGCTTCAGTCGTGTCCGACTCTGTGCAACCCCATAGATGGCAGCCCACCAGGCTCCCCCATCCCTGGGATTCTCCAGGCAAGAATACTGGAGTGGGTTGCCATTTCCTTCTCCAGTACATGAAAGTGAAAAGTGAAAGTGAAGTCGCTCAGTCATGTCTGACTCTTAGTGACCCCATGGGCTGCAGCCTACCAGGCTCCTCCGTCCATGGGATTTTCCAGGCAAGAGTACTGGAGTGGGTTGCCATTGCCTTCTCCTCCTAATGTATAAAATGGAGGTAATAATTGTACATACATATACAGGGCAGTTTGATGATTAAACAGATGAATGTATGTAAAGCAGTTAGAAAAAGACCTGTCAACCACTCTGACAGTTTTTATTTCCTATTTCTATGATAATAAATCCCACAATTGAATCAAGCCAGATGTGATCTAAAATGTGCCCTGGACTCTCCCATGAAAGCCTTTCTTCTACCCAAGATGGCCTAACTCTAAAAATCCTTTAAGGCTTAGCTCAAATATTGAAGATGTCTCTGCTACCTTCAGCTGGAAAATGATCTTAATTATATCCACTCATCTTTTTAGTGATAGTCTTGCAGTTTGTTTTGCATTGTAGCTATTATTTCAGCCAGCTTGACTGTAGCTCCTTTTTATATGATTGTAAATCTAACATTTATTGAGCATTTACTATGTGCCAGGAATAATCTGATTGGTTTAAATGTTTTAACTTATCTAATTCTTCCAACAACCCTGAGAAGCTCTTACACTTCTTATTGACGCTTTTTATAGATGGGGAAGCTGTGGTGTGGAAAGGTGGCTCATGTGCTGAAAGTCACTGCTCAGAAGGCGCAGAGTTGAGACTTGAACCCAGGCAGCCTGTTCTGGCACTGGAGCCAGAGCACAGCACTAACACTGGGTCCTCAATGCCAAGAGAAGCCAGGAATATTAATGAGGCAATGGACTGTGCTCTCCCCACTCGCCTCCACCTCACTCAAGCACACACTGACCATAGGACGATAATGAAGCTCTGAAGCCCTTTATGTCCCTTTCTCTCTGTTGGGTGAATGATTTTGCCCAACACTTCCAATAGACACCACACACACAAGGATGCTCTTGTCATGATAATCCCTGTCCTCTGCTCACCATGCTAACCTCTGTTCAACCTGTGCTGTGAAAGTAACCACTTTGCGCAGGAAGTCCTATTGGAACATTTTATGGTATAATTGAGCAGCCTTTGTGCTTCAAGTTTGCTATGATTTTTCCAGAATGTGAAGCTGGACTCATTTGCCTGAATGCTAAAGTGAAAGCATAGAGCAGTACACACCCCGCAGGCTTAGACCCTGGACCCCACTGAGTAAAGCCCCTTTGTTTTATTGATGCATTAATTCTGGCTGATACTTTCTGCTGTTTCCAAGTGATGGAGTCAGCATCTGACATTATGTTTGTCTCGTTTGCTGAGTAACTTCATCAGTTGCTTTTCGTTTGTTAGAAAGTTCAACAATTGAAACTCAGATGACAGGTAGGTAAAAATGAATTCTTTTCATGGATTTTAAAGGTCTAATTAGATGGATACTTTCAGATGTTATTAGAATCCAAGGACACTGACCTTTCTTACTGAGAAAGTAAATCAATTTTATTGGAAACGTTTTTCTGAGTCTTTGATAAATGATGAGCTATTTTCACTTGACAACTGCACACAGTAGAAAAATGGATAAAAGTTTGTTAATTTACCAACAAACTTAAATTTCTGTGACTCTGATTGTTTCTGTACAAAGCTGTTTAGAAATCATATCAAGGTGGGAATGCTTGTTTATTGATACATTTTGAGAGTTGTTTGGATGTTGAAATCACACTTCAGAAGATCATTTTGTAGGTGAATGGTGTCTGCCAGGGGCAGCATGGGGTTTCAGTCAAATGGGCTGGTGACTCAGTGGTCTTGTTTGGTACTAAGTGTGTCTACTAACTCCAGCCTCTCTGACTGGTGTCCTTCCTGATGGATTGATTTGGATAAGTGACTTTTTTTTTCATGAACTTTGATTTAAGGTGCTGACACTGTAATCCATTATCTCTGATACCCTGGGTGCTGGTATGAATTGTGCTGAATCAGGACCCTGGCTGCCTCTGACCATCACTTTATTTCTGGCTCACAAAACTCCAGCACCACTGGCTTTCTTAATCCGATAGCACCTTCACTAGCTGCTTCCCCTCCTTAGAACATTCTTGCTCTTCTTATTCTGTGTTTTATCCAACTACCTCCCAGGGACCACATATACACAAAGAGGTGGTTATTGTCAGCTTCATGGTCTTCCTACCTCTCCCCTTTCCACCCCTGGCAGTTCAACCTGAGTCACCAGATCATCTCACCTAGGAAGTCCTCTTCAGACCTATCTCTTTCTTATACCTACAATATTTCACCCCTTTTGCTTGCTTTATTTTCCTTCCTACCACTCTTGCCATCTGACATTGTAGCTATTTGCCTGTCAGTTTCTTACATTATAAAGCAGCATCCTTGGGGGCTGCAACTTTGTCACTCACGGCCACTATTTAATCCCAGGACCTGCGATGGTACCTGGCACATGCTGCTTCAATGCACATCTGTTGAATCAATTAATCTATTGGACAGTCAATAAACCGATCGATTTTACATGCAGTTTATTCAGTGATTGTGGTCCAGGGCCTGGATATAGACTTCACTGATTGTCCAGGTGGAACTCCTGTTACCCTTGTGGCCTTGGATGTGCCATTCACCCCTTGGGGCTCATCTGTTTAATGGGAAGAGTAAGAGTCCTGTTTCCTCATGATGTTGCAAACATGAAATTAATTAACATGGGAAAAGAGTTCAGAAAATTACCAAGCTCTTTGGAAATTAAGCTCACAATAAATATAAGCTATTATAATTATTTCCATAGTGCTTTATAATTTTCAGAGTATCTCTCATTTATTATATTGGTAAATCCTTGTGATGATTCTATGAGACAGAAAAGCATTTCAGAGGTGAACAAGCTGAGGACAAGAAGTTGAGCCGTAGGTCACCTTTATGCATTGAGCTCTGGCAGCACAGGCTGACACCCCAGGTCTACTAAACCCCAATGTGTGGTCTTTCAAGTTAAAAAAAAAAAAAATCTAGTTTCTCAAAATGGTACTTCTGTCTCCAGCTGATTTCGCATCACTTTACCCCTCTGGAATTGTTGTCATTTTCTTTTTGGCTGCCTTTATGGTTGTGAATTGGTTGACCATTTTGGATTTTAATATTCACATTAAGGATCTTCTTAAGAGATTTCAATGTGAATGAGGATGAGGAGGATGAAGGTGATAGGATGGCAGTCTTTAGGTAGCTTTTGATCATGTGCCTATTACTATTTTCAGTGCTTTACAACTTAGCTATTCCTCAAGACAACCCTTGAAGAGAGGTGAAATATTACTCATTCTACAGATGAGAAAACAGGCATTCCATCTCCAGAAGATGTAGCCTCGGCCATTCACTCTCAATAGAAAAACTGTGTAATTTCTTGCAGAGCCAGCCCTCTCAGGAGTGAGCAAAATGCACACTGCATCCCCTGATCCCCTCTCTCTTCCAAAGAACCCTCACCTCTGCTTCTTATTGAGATGCTCTTGCTTCAGGTATCACTGTTCTGATAGCCTCACCTGTGTGAGATGACAGTGGATGAAAGATGCTAGAGACACGATCTTCTCAGGAAGTGCTTTTGCATTTATCAGAAACACAGCCAGGGGAGAGGTTTTGGCTTGGAGAGTCTTTGACTATGTCCAAAGAGGAACATTTATCCTGCCTCTGTGCTCAAGCTGCCTTTCACATAAAAGAACAAGTCAAGATAAATCAAAAGGGAATGTGACGTGAGACTGAACTTAATACAAGAAAGACTTGATTCAAGTGTCCCAAAGAGACGGACATGCATCACGTTATGAGCTCTGGATCACAGTTCCATCTTCCCACCAGTCCTGGGACAAAGTAAAATAAAAATAAAGTTTTCTGAATAAATGGTACTAGACATGTAATCCCGAATAACAATTACTCCAGAGACGTGCCACCTTTTGTGAAAATGTAAAGTTTGATCTTTTCTTCAAATTTCAAATGCATGAACTCTTTGAACTTAAAGAAAAGAAACTTGAAATGTTCAAGAGGTTTCAGCTGAATGCATAACCTTGAACTACTTAATTTATTCTGCACTTTCGTTTTCACATGTATTTAGGCTTTGTATTTGGAGGCACCCCTCAGACGATGCAATCTGTTCTTTTTTAATGGTCTTGGTTCTGCTTCTCCTCTGGTGAATACTCTTGTCCATCTGGATGCCAAGCTCAAGAAATGGACTCCTGAAGTGCTTTCCACTAGAGTGTCCTGCATTTATCTTCCTGGAGGATCTGCAGAGTGCCAGGGCATACATAAAGGGTGCCTCCCATGTTATGAGAGTAAGGTGGCTGGAGCAGGTGGATGGAAACAATGATGGGCTTCTATGGCATCACACATGATGGGAAGGGCAGTCAAAGCACTCCCCATATGATTTTAAGCTAGGAATGTGTGATTTTTAAAAATCAGGTGTTTCGTATTAAGCCTGCTGATGGGAGTTTATGTTACTCTCCCAGGTCTGCACAGACACTCCGGCATCCTCGCTGTGTCTCACACTGGGACAGTGTGTAGAACAAACCACTGATTCTCTGCTTCTCTGTCCTTACATCTGCCCACACTGAGAAATGTTTTCAGGCCATTCATTTTCATGCTCATGCATTTCTTGAAATATGGAACCAATTTGCTTTTTATCCAACAAGATTATGACTTTAAAATCTCCCTCTTCCTCCCTTCCTCCCACTTATAAATCTCTTCTCACTGCTTAGGTGATGTGGTCTAATTACATCTTTGTGAAGCTCTAGGATCTCTGTGCTTATTTTGTGCATGCTGTATGGACATTTGGAGTCCTCTGTAGCAGTCTTTAATGTTTTTGTCTAGAATACTGGGCATCTCTCATATCTCAATTAAATTTCTAAGAAGATAAAGTCTATCTTGCCTGCCTTAGTTGTTTTGTTGCAGCTTCCCCACCCCTATTGTCTCCAGGCTGATTTTTCAAATCACTTGATCAAATCAAGGGGTCTCCAGGTAAAAAATTTTGCTCTGTTTGTGTGAGATGCCTGCCCATGAGAAGCCATTTATTGCTGTATCTGAAGCATCAGCCAGAAAAACAAACCTTTCAGTAACACAATATTTATAACTCTGTTCACTTCCATTTTCCTTTTTATTCATCCAGACTGTGAATCTTTTTGGAAACCAAGAGAAATGGAAATGTTGCCAGTGATCTGTCATCTTTCCTTCTCTCAACATATTTCCCTTGAGGTGATGGTCATCATGTCCCCATGTGGTCAGTAGAGTCTGGCTTCAGGTGAAAGGTGAAAGTGTTAGTTGCTCAGTCCTGTCTGACTCTATGCATCCCCATGGATTGCACCCACCAGGCTCCTCTATCCATGGAATTCTCCAGGCAAGAATACTGGAGTGAATTGCCACCAGGAAAGCTTTTTGGCTTCAGGGAGTATGTGTGATTTGCTTGATGGGCTTCCAGCCATGAAGCAGGTGTGCATGCGAGCATGCTAAGTTGCATCAGTCGTGTCTGACTTTTTGTGACCCTACGGGCTGCAGCCATCCAGGCTCCTCTGTCCATGGAGATTCTCCAGGCAAGAACACTGGTGTGGGTTTCCGTGCTCTCCTCCAGGGGATCTTCCCAACACAGAGATTGAACCCCCATCCCCTGAGTCTCCGGCATTGCAGGCAGCTTCTTAACCCCTGAGCCACCAGGGAAGCCCCACAGAGCAGGCAAAAGTCCCTGAACTCAGCTTTACCACTTACTGGCTGCATGTCCTGCACTTACAGTCTCCGCTTCCAGATGAAACCTCTTCTTGGTCCAAAAAGAGTTGTTCTCATACCTTTATTACTCGCCAGAATTTGTCCATTTCACTTTACCTGCTATAAAATTTTGAACAATGCATTTTTCAGGCCTATGTTTTCAACAACCTTTAGATATAAAATATGGGAATTCTGGTGTTAAGAGCAGAATGAAGTTCTGCGTAGTCATTTGTATACATGTGAATATCAACCGTTAGAAGAAATAAAAATCTGTCAATTAAATGAATGCCTGTTATAGGTGATGAACTCAAAGTAGAGTAGATATATATTAAATTATAATTAGCGAAAGAATTAAACCTTGTGTTAGCAAAGGTTTGCTCGTCTGTAAAATGGGGACTATATTATATTTCTCTCAAGTATTTCTTATAAAGAGTAAATGTGGTAATTTGTGTAAGGCTAAGTTTTTCTGGGCATGGCACATAGTAAATATGTAAACCTTATGTATCATTTTTAGTAAATAAAAAATGAGGAGGAGTTTAAAACATGATTATAGACACAGCTGGGAGATATCGCAGGCTTGGCTCAGACCATGGCAATAAAATGAATATCAAAATAAACTGACTAAATTGAAGTTTTTGGTTTCTCAGTGAAAGTTTCTTCCCACTACACTGTAGTCTTTAATAGAGTGTACAATGCCATTATGTCTAAAAAAAGCAATGTAAGTACCTTAAATAAAAAAAAATGCTTTATAGGTAATTATTGCTAACCATCATCTGAGCTTTTAGTGAGTCGTAACCTTTTCACTGGTGTGGGATCTTGTCTCAGTGTTGATGGCTACTGAAGGCTGATGGTGGTGGCTGCTGAAGGCTGGAGTGTCTGTGGTAGTTTCTTAAAATAAGACAATAATGAAGTTTGCTGCTTTGATTGATTCCCGCTTTAACTAATGATTTCTCTGCAGCATGCAATGCTGTCTGACATCATTTTACCTGCATTGAAACTTCTTTCAACATGGAATCAATCCTCTGACTCTGTCACTGCTTTACTGATTAAGCTTATGCCATACTTTATATCCTTTCAATGGCATTTCTGTAATCTTCATAGCATCTTCACTAGGAGTAGAATCCATCTCAAGAAAATACTTTCTTTTCTCATCCATAGGAATCAATGTCCTGTTTGATCAACTTTTAATATGAGATTGCATATTCAGTCACAGGGTGAGACTTCACTTCTAATTCCAGTTCTTTTCTATTCCCACCATGTCTGCAGTTCCTTCCTCCACTGAAGTCTTGGATCCCTCAAAGTCATTCATGAGTGTTGGAATCAACGTCTTGCAAACTCCTGGTCATGTTGACATTTTGACCTAGTCTTACAAAACATGAATGTTCTTAATCGTGTCTATAATGGTGAATCCTTTCTAGAAGGCTTTTAATTGACTTTGCAAAGATCCATCACAGGAATCACTATGTATGGCAGCGGAAACCTTGTAAAATGCATTTCTTAATAATAAGACTTGAAAGCCAAAATTACTCCTTGATCCATGGGCTGCAAAATGAATGTTATATTGGAGAGCATGAAAGCAGAATTGGTGTCTGAGTATATCTCTGTCAGAGTATAATTCAAAATAGTAAGTCAACATTGACTTCAACTTTATATACATCACCAGCTACATTAACCCCTAACATGAAAGGCTATCTTGTGAAGCTTTGAGGACAGGCATGGACTTTTGCCCTCTTGCTTTGAAAATCCTAGATGGTATGCTCTTCAAAAATGAGGTTATTTTCTCTACACTGAACATCTATTGTTTAGTGTAGCCAGTTTCATCAATGATCTGAGTTAGATCTGGACAACTCGCTGCAGCTTCTGTATCAGCACTCGCTGCCTTCCCTCGCTCTTTTATTACACAGCTGTTATGCAGACAACTTCTTTCCTTAAACTTTATGAAATAACTTCTGTTGATTTCAAGCTTTTCTTCTTCAACTTCCTCATCTTTCAGACTTCATAGAATTGAAGAGAGTTAGGGCCTTGCTCTGGATTAAGCTTTGGCTTAACAGAATGTTGTGGCTGATTTGATCTTCTGTCCAGACCATAACAACTTTCTCCTTATCAGCAATAACGCTGTTTTGATTTCTTACCATTAGTGTAATCACTTGCGTAACACTTTTAATTTCCCTCGAGAACTTGCCCTTTGCATTCACAGCTTGGCTAACTCTTTGGTGCAAGAAGCCTCCCTTTCAGCCTCTCTCAGCTATCTACATGCCCTCCTCACTAAGATTAGTCATTTCTAGCTTTTGACTCTGCCTTTCATTTGAAAACTTAGAGGATGTTGTGGGTTATTAATTGGCCTAATTTCTACCTTGTTGTGTCTCAGGGAAATAGGGAGGACTACAGAAAGAGAGAGGTGGGAAGCAACCGTGGGGTGGAGTAGTCAGAACATTTATCAATTGAATTCACTGCCTTATATGGGACTTCCCAGGTGGCGCTAGTGGTAAAGAACCTTTCTGCCAATGCAGGAAAAATAAGAGATGAGGATTCGATCCCTGGGTTGGAAAGATCGCCTGTAGAAGGAAATGACAACCCACTCCAGTATTCTGGCTTGGAGAATCCCATGGACAGAGGAGCCTAATGGGCTACAGTACATGGGGTCGCAAAGAGGTGGACACAACTGAAGTGACTTAGCACACTTATTGGGTGTGGTTTGTGGAGTCCCCAAATTATAAAGGAACGTCAAAGATCACTAATGACAGATCACCATAAAAATATAATAATAGTGAAAAGGTTTGAGATATTGAAAGAATTTCAGGAATGTGATGCACAGACATGAAGCGAGCAAATACTGGTGGACTTGTCCTAAACAGTGTTGTCACAAATTCAGTTTGTAAAGAAGGCAGTATCTGTGATGCTCAGTAAAGTACAGCACAATAAAATAAGGTATACTTGTATATATTTTATAATTCAAACAGAATCCATTGCTTATGGGGATAGAGAAGTTTAGGTAAATACTGGGACATTTATATTCAGTAGACTTGCTATATGTGAATACAATTAATAAGTGTCTCAGTAAAATTTATATTTTCATAGACATAATCAACTTTGGGACAAATTGAGTAGCCCCATTTAAAAAAAAATTGTTCCATCAATATAAATACTACAACCTCATCCTCTCTGCCAAATTTTCTGCTCAGCATCTCCCACAAAAGAATCTGAGATGCAACCTCCAGAGATTGCAGTGGGGTCATTTGGAATCCCCACGCCCACCGTCAAATTGGATATTTGGGAAATCCAGGAGCGAGATCTCCATGACTTAATCAGATCTCCACCCAGGGGGTTTGTCCAAGGGGGCAGGATTCCAAACCCTAAGCTGAGATACAGGGGTGAAGCTCCTGTTTAGAGGAGAGCCATTGAAATTCTCACATGGCAGCAGGGTGTTTTAGCCACAAACTTTCAGACCCAGAAGAAGCGGGAGCACCAGGAAACCTGCATGGATGGTGCAGGCACAGTTCTCTGACGCTGAGGAGTGTCTGCAGCTTGGGGAACATGAGTGCCCAGGCTTTGTCTCCTGGGGCATCGTGGGCTGGGCCTTGCGTATGGCATGGATGCGCCCTAGTCTGATGGAATGGCTCAATATACCAGACTTGCTCACAGAAAGCTTGGGTGTGAAACTGTCATGAGTTAGGTGTGTATGTTGTATATGGGATGTGTCTGGGTGTGTACATGTGTGTGTTTGTAGGGTGTGTC
Source organism: Bison bison bison (assembly GCF_000754665.1). Taxonomy (NCBI): domain Eukaryota; kingdom Metazoa; phylum Chordata; class Mammalia; order Artiodactyla; family Bovidae; genus Bison; species Bison bison. The sequence continues at coordinate 3,591,970 of NW_011495073.1, forward strand.
TGTAGATACAGAAGGGGAAGACCTACAGTGAAACTGATTTTCAACACACACACACACACACACACACAAGCACACACAAACCTGAGATGAGCATAGTCAGCAATAACAATGACTAGCATGGATTGCGGACTTAGGAAACTAGGCTTTAAGCTAGAAATTTTTTTTATTAAAGGTTTTTTTGATGTGGATCATTTTTAAGGTCTTTATTGAATGTGTTACAATATTGCTTCTGTTTGATGCTCTGTTTTTTTGGCCCTAAGGCATGTGGGATCTTCTCTCCTCAACCAGGGATCAAATCTACCCCTCCTGCATTAGAAGGTGAAGTCTTAACCACTGGGCCAGCATGGAAGTCCTTTATGCTAGAATTTTAATATAGATTATTCATCGAGAAACTTCGGTGGTGGTTCTCACTATTCCCCAGAGAACATTTAAGGAAGTAGAAACTCAGAGCAGTGGAGTTACAAGGCCATGATGTTGCGGGGATAGTGCTTTGAGCTGGATTTGGTCCAACTTGGCTGCATACCTAATCCATGGTGTCATGATCTTCAGTCATCAGAGAGGAAAATGAGTACAGTGAAGAAAGAGCCACATCCATTTCCTAAAGCACTCTTAATAGAAGTAGAGATGATAAACATTATAATGGTAATAAGATGATCTATTCTTATATTTGACAAATATATTACATTTGACAAATACTTAATACTTGTTAACTGTCTTACTGTTGGAAGGTTAACATTAATCATGATTGTATTTAATCCTCAAAATAAGTTTGTAAGAGAACTAATGCCATTCCTTGATTTTTTTCTTAAAGTGCATCTCAGAGAGGTTAAATAAATGCTCTTCAATATTACATACAGGGTTATGCTTAAAATTCATTGTTTTCTCTTATGGTTGCCAGGGGAGAAGGGTGGGGGAAGGGATAGTTAGGGAGTTTGGCATCGACACGTACACACTGCTGTATTTAAAATGGATAACCAGTAAGGACCTACTGTACAGCCCAGGGAACTCTGCTAAATGGTATGTGGCAGGCTGGATGGGAGGGGAGTTTGGGGGAGAAAGGATACATGTATTTGTATGGCTGAGTCGCTTTGTTGTGCATCTGAAATTATTATACTGTTAATTGTCTATAGTCCAATATAAAATAAAAAGTTAAAAAAAATCCATTGTTTTTGGATTTTTTTCCACTATTCTACTGTGCATTAGGAATAATGCTGTGAAATACAAGCTAATAACGAAATTCACCTGGAAAAATAACAGCTTCTTTCAAAGTTCCATTTCTATTTTCCTATTTTTAAAATGTAGTTTACTCAAGTATGATTTACAATCAAAATTGTATTTCTGTTTTATCCATGGAGCAAGAGTTTCAGAAGAAATGATTGCAATGAATAAGTTTTAACCATACTTTCTAGAACCAAGCACATTCTAATGATATTAATACTCTAATAATAGTAGAAATTGAGATGGTGGGTGTCTTTTGGCACAGGATGGATAGCATCTTGAAGTCCTAGATGGAAATACGGTATGCTTTATATTCAATATTTAGAAGACAGATACATTACCCATATTAAAAAGAAGCAGATAATTAGAAGTGCTTACTTGGAATGTAATCCTTTCTCTCCTCTTATCCTGGCTGGGCTACGGTTCTGCCCATTATCATCTGTTCCATCTGTCACCACCCATCGCAGGAGCTATGTGGGTATAATGTGCATGCAGCCCACTCTTGCATTCTGAAATAGACGTGGATCCTTTCTAAGATCCTGGGAGGGGCTGTTACAGGAGCTCTGTGGTTACCCCACAGGAAGGGGTCTGTGTTCTGATCTTACATTTTTAACAGGCCACAGCTGTACTCATATCTCCGTTGATATCTATCTAGCTATCTTATTTGTAGATAATTGTCCAGGAACCAATGCCTGGATGGACCCCTGCTAAACATACAGGTCAGGGCTGTGAAACGAATTGGAGCTGGTCATCAGAGATGATAAAGATGTAACAGCTGGTAACTGAAAAGAAAGGGAAATCTCTCCTCTCTTCTTTACTCTGAGGGAATCAATGAAAGAGGAGAAAATATGTTTAATTATGAAGTTAAATATTTCCCATGTGAGTTGGTGCTTTGATTCAAAAGTTCTCCCTTTTGTTTTGATGCCTACTTTCCTGAGGGAAAACTCAGATTTCATAAAGCAGTAACAGGCCTGGAGCTCTCAGCAGATTAATGTATAACATTTCACTGCTCTGCCTCAATTGGTTTCCAGATAGATACCCACACATAGCAGATGAAGAATCCAAAACTAAACAATTGGAAATATTTGAATTTTTAAAAGCTTGAGATTAGATATGATCTTTCAGATGTTTGGAGTTACTGAATAATTTCAATTAATGGCAGAAATATTCATGATACACTTGCTGTTATCTTTTTCCTGTATACCACTTTTTTCTTTTCTTTTTAACTTTCTACAGTAAGTAAGTAAGTGTTAGGCGCTCAGTTGTGCCCGACTCTTCACGACACCATGGACTGCAGCCCACCAGGCTCCTCTGTCCATGAGATTTTCCAGGCAAGGATACTGCAGTGGGTTGCCATTTCCTTCTCCCGGGGATCTTCCCAACCCAGGGATCGAACTCGGGTCTTCTGCACTTTAGGCAGATTCTTTACCAACTGAGCTACAAGGGAATCCCAACTTTCTACAGGAAACAGGTAAATAAGAATTGCCAATGCATAACTTTTTTCAGACATGATCCTCCCAGGAAAATTCCATTCTTTGATGAACCCAGATGCTGAAGGGAATGGAGGGATGATTGTCTTAATTTTCCAGTTGTACACTTTTTGTGCATGAAACACTTGTACCATGCATCTCTGTTCGCCCAGTGCCTTGCACACTATAGATTTTTAACAATTGGAATGGAATTAGAAAATGATAATGGATGTTTCCCACTTCATTGATGTCCAGGCAAATGCTGAGATGATACAAGTGATCTATAATATAACTAATTATGTGGTACCATATGAGGATTAAAAAAATGATGAAACAGTCCCATTTTAAACTTTTTTTTTTTAAACACAGAAGCAAAAACTGGTAGTATTCATTATTTCTGTCCTGTGTTAAATATCCTTCAAGTAACACTCATGAAGTTGATAACCTAATTCAGTGTCAATTTCCAGCTTACTTGAGCATTTATATCGCAGATTCAGCTATATAGAGGGACTGACCCAACATTTTCTTTTGCTACTCAGAATTCAGGGATGAGGGAGTGTGGCCAAGATGGTGGAATAAGAAAGCCCTGAGCTTACCTCCCATACACACATCACAATTACACAGTAATTACAAAGCAACTATAAGAATGACCTGGAAACTAAGAGAAAAGACTTTTCACAGCTGAAGATATAATGAAAGAACGACAATGAGATGAGTAGGAGTGATGGAGATGAAATAAAGTTCCATATCCCCAGGTGGGAAACTCACACACAGGAGGATAATCAAAACTTCAGAGGTTCTTCCTAAGGAGTGAGTGTCTAAGTCCCACTCTGAGCTCCCTAG
>NW_011495073.1:3595599-3638680 GCF_000754665.1 Bison bison bison
GAGCTCCCTAGACTGGGGATTCTGCACCAAGAACATTTGGCTTTGAAAGCCAATGGGATCTGCATATGGGAGAGCTAGAGGGTTGTAGGAAACAAAAGTTTGCTCTTGAAAGGCTCACACAGAATCTCACCTGCTTCAAGATCCAATAGAGATGCAGTGTTTTGAGAGATAATCGGATCAGTCTTGTTGACCTTGGAGAGCCTCCTGGAGAGGCAGGAGGTAACTGGGACTCCCTCTGGGAATGTAAACGCTGGTGGTAGCCAAATTTGGGAGTTTGTTTTGCCTCAAGGACACTGGTGTTAGCTAGCACCATTTTGGAATTCTCCTTTCAGTCTATTAGTGATGAGGGCTTACCCTCTCATTATGCAGTCAGTACCAGGTCCAGGACACACCAGCCAGAGCAGCAAGCCACATGGGCACCCAGTCACACCCACAGTGTGCTGGCACCAGCTCTGGAACCTCCCTAGTCCTTCAAGTAGCCTCTCTGGGACCTGGTTCCAGGCACTAGCAGGGTGGTGCCAGTCCTGGGCTCACCAGGTTGTACAGCCAGCCAAGGAAGTGGGCCAGTAACCTCTGTACAAGGCAGGGCCTAGCAGCCAATCAGGCAAGGGACTGGCCCCATCCACCGGTGTGCCCGTAGTCAGCCCGGGCACAACAGAGGGGTACATGCAATCCAAATGGGAGGCACCCTCATCAGATATAGCTCTGGCAAGCAAAGGGGAGTGATCTGCAGGATGTCGCCTATGTAAGGCTACTTCTCTAAGTTTGGGAAACATAGCCACCTTTGTTGTTGTTCAGTGGATTAGTCGTGTCTAACTTTTTGTGACCCCATGGACTGCAGCACTCCAGGCTTCCCTGTCTATCACTGTTCCTAGAGTTTGCTCAAACTCATGTCCATTGAGTCGATGATGCCCTCTAATCATCTCATCCTCTGTTACCCTTTTCTCCTTCTGCCTTCAGTCTTTCCTAGCATCAGGGTCTTTTCCAATAAGTCAGCTCTTTGCATCAGATGGCCAAAGTATTGGAGCTTCAGCTTCAGCATTAGCCCTTCCAAAGAATATTCAGGACTGATTTCCTTTAGGATTGACTGGTTTGATTTCCTTGCAGTCCAAGGAACTCTCAAGAGTCTTCTCCAGCACCAAAGTTCAAAAGCATCAGTTCTTTGGCACTCAGTCATCTTTATAGTCACCCTATCTAATAAAAATAAAATAAAACAAAAAATAATTAAGCAAAATGAGGTGATACAGCAATATGTTTCAAATGAAGAAATAAGGTAAGAAGACCTAAGTGAAGTGGAGAGAAGCAATCTTACCCAATAAAGAGTTCAAGATAATGATCTTAAGGGTGCTCAGAGAATTTGAGAGAAGAATGGATAAACACAGTGAGAAGTTTGCCAAAGAGAAAGTATAAAGAACTACACAGAGCTAAAGAATTCAATCACTGAAACAAACAAACAAAAAATAGGGATGCCCACTCTCACCACTCTATTCAACATAGTATTGAAAGTCCTAGCCACAGCAATCAGAGAGGAAAAAGAAATAAAAATAATTCAAACCAGAAGGGAAGAAATAAAACTGTCACTGTTTGCAAATGAATACTATATATAGAAAATCCTAAAGATGCTGCCAGAAAATTGTTAGAAGTAATATGTGAATTCAGTAAAGTTGAATGACACAAAATTAATATATAGAAATCTGTTGCATTTCTACACATTAAAAATGGACTCTCAGAAAGAGAAATTGAGAAAAAAAATCCATTTACAATTACATAAAAATAATAAGATACTGAGGACAGTGGCTCAGACGGTAAAGCGTCTGCCTACAATGTGGGACACCCGGGTTCAATCCCTGGGTTGGGAAAATCTCCTGGAGAAGGAAATGGCAATCCACTCCAGTATCCTCGCTTGGAAAATCCCACGGACGGAAGAGCCTGGTAGGCTACAGTCCATGGGTTACAAAGAGTCAGACGCAACTAAGTGACTTCACTTTCACTTTCACTAAGGAATAAACTTAACCAAGGAGGTGAATGACCTGTACTCCGAAAACTGTAAGACATTAATGAAAGAAACTGATGGCATCACAAAGAAACAGAATGATATACTATGCCCATTATGTTGACACATTTTTAAAAGCAAATTGATTGACAATTTTTTAATTTGTAATAGCATGTATTTCAATTAATTTTTCAATTTCCCTAACCTAGTTGGTATTCCAGAAAATCCCTGGCTCAGGGATTCATTCTGTTACAAAAGTTACTCTGCAAGTCTTTTCCTAGTTCTGACTGTTTTGCAGGTTAGTAATGCTAGAAAGCTTGATGATGTAAGAGAGAGCAAGCTGGAGGAAAATTCCAAAGAAAGATCAAGGTGGTTAGGTGAAGAATGCATTAATGTAGGAAAATCTAAACAATAAGAGAAGTTTGACCCTCATGAGATAAAGAGAAGGCATTGGTGGAAATGATGAAGTGTGTGTGGATGTGTGTGTGTGGATATGAGTGTCTGTGTGTATGTGTGTGTATTGGAGGGAGGTGAGAAGAAATTAATGCTGGAAAAAAATTATACCAGAATTGCTTGAATTAAAAAAAAAGACATCTCCTCTGGGTGGACCAATTGCCAAAGAACTGTTTCTTACATAGAACAAATTATCCAAAATATGGAAGCCACGTGCCTCAGTCCAGACAATCGGTTTACATTCTGCCCCTCAGCAGTGAAGTGCACATATGAACATCTGTATGCAGCAACTCCTAGAAACTCTATTTTATTTTTAAAATTAAAAATACGGATCTGCCTCTCAGGTAAATACATTGATAGTCAATTGGAGGGAACTAATGTTTATTTAAAATAACCAGTGAGTCAAATAGAAGTGGTACCTTATTAGGAAGATACAGTGAATGATGGAAGAACAGGGTGTCTTGTGACAGCATCTGCAACTGTGTCAACCAAGTCAAGCATCTGAGCTGTAGGGCAAACAGTGGATGATTCAACTGTGAAGGTGAAGGCACGAGGCAGGAGGACAAGAGGAAAACAGCAAAGTGTCAGCCCGAGTGTTGTTCACAGCATGGACAATGAGGGCAAGGTGAGGCTGGTGAGGCCTGGAGAGACTGCAAACACAGAAGGGTCAGGGGCTGGCAGATGTGAACCTGGAGAGGAGAAGCTGTGGGAGCATGCAAGTGAACAAGCTGGAAGTCCAGAGTGTGGGAACACAGCACAGGGTCTCGGGACTCAAGATGACGCTTCAGTGTGGGTGATGACAAGTCCCCAGCCGATGGGTGACCACTGTGCTGTGCGTCAGAGGGTCGCTGGAGCACAGGGTGGCAGGGAGCCATGCTCGCATTAGTTGGTGTGCTAGTTTGCAGAGATTTTAAAGTCTTCTAGTGTGATTTTGGGAGTCGTAGTAGAGAGGAAAACTGGGAGTAGGGGCGAGCGGAGAGATGGGGCCAGGGAGTGAGAATGCATGTGTCTGTAATGAATCTCAGCAGAGGAAAAAAGAGAACTGGGAAGGTCATGTTTCTGTAGTCTGAAAATCCTTTGCAGTAGTCTCATTGGCTCAGCTGGAGGGGTCTGTGGGAGAATGACTTCCCTCCTCCTCCTCTTTCTTCTATATTTGTTCGTGTTTTTGGCTACACAGTGCAGCTTGTGGGATCTTGGTTCTTTGACCATGGATCAAACCCATGTCACCCGCAGTGGAAGCATGGATAGAGTCCTAACCACTGGACTTTCAGGGAATTCACTCTTTTTTTCTTTTTTTAATGTTCACAGCTCCTTTATTCATAAAAGCTCTAAACTGGAAACAACCCAAATAGCTAGATAATAGGTGAATAGGTAAACAAATTATGGAATATCCATGAATGAAATCTACCACCATAATAATAAGGAATCAACTTAGATACTACAATGTGGATAATTCTCAAAATAATTATGCTGAGTAGAAAAAACCAAACATAAGAGAATATACTGCTTGAATCCATTTACCTGAAGTTACAGTAGTGAAAGAGGAAAGCAGAGTGCAGATTGCCTGGGGAGGAAGGGCAAGGTGACCCAGGAATTACAGACAGGCACAAAAAGTCTTCAGGAGGGTGGCTGATTTATTCATCATCTTGGTTGCAGTAATGGCTTCACAGGTGTATACACATGTCAAAATGTATTAAATTATATAATTTGGACATGTACAGTTTGTTACAGATCAATTATATATCAAAAATTTGTTAAAATGATACTTCCCCCTCCAATAAAATTAATACATCCTTTGGATTTCTTCTTTCAACAGTAACTATTTCTCTCCATTCTCCTCTTGTTTGCATAATTCCTGATGAGAAGTCTGCTTTAGTACTTACCCTTGATCCTCTATAGGTGAGATTTTTTTCATCTGGGCTTCTTTCAAGACTTTGTCTTGGTTTTTGTTTTCTGTAGTTTGACTATGATATGCCCCAGTGAACATCTTTTTGGTATTTATCTTGCTTGGTGCGCTCTGAACTTCCTGGGTGTGTTGTTGCGTGTCTGTCATTCATTTTGGAAAATTTTTATCAATTACTTCTTCAAATATTTAGCAACCACCTTCCTCAGGCAAAAGGCAGCCACTTGTGAAGTTTAGCAGGAGGAAAGAGTGCATTTGAATGCACTGGGATTCCAGCACCAGTCCCCAGAACCTAATGCCCTTAGGATGAGTTTAGCTCCTGAAGGACTCTCTCTCCCTCTGCCTTTTGAAGAGCATCAAGAATTTACCTAAGCTTTTTTTTTTTTTTTACCTTTTTTTTCCCTTTTTCAATGGTGCTCCTACTGCTCTCAAGATTATTTCTATTTCTAGTAAGACAATGTTCTTTCAAAGACAGTTGTGGCTAAAATAAGTCTCTGTCCTGAGCCTGGAAATGTTGCATGGCTGACTGTTCATTAGGTAGCAAAACACTGGGAATAAGTCAATCAGGTACTTGGGCAGTGTCAGGCTGGGTGGGCACGGGTAAATGACTGGGTGCTTTGCTTCTGCTGTGATATAAAAGTAAAATCTGCATTGCATATTGTTTAGTAATTTAGAACTCAACAAAAGTGATCAGAGTCCTTAAAATGTCTTGGAAGAAGTAACCAGGATAGAGGTTTGCAGAAATAGGTTACAGAACACAGCTTCTGCATTTTCTGTCTCAAAGAAGAGGAAATAAAATTCATATATAATTAAGGAAAATAATAAATGTGATTCAATATACACAATTCTGTAGTGTTTCAAATGGAAAATATGAGCATATAAAGAGAGATAATGGTTCTCCAGAAAATATTATCACCTTGCAAAAGGGGAGGAATTATGGTTAAACTTCTATTACTTCTCTCATGAAATACTTTGAATGGCAAAAAGTCTTGGAGAATCTGCACATTTTATTCTAGTTTTTTTCTAAATCTTACTTGTGAATATGTCCACTTCAATTCAGACAAACCCAGAGGATATTGAAATGCAGTTTGAAGGACAGTGAAGAACAAAGTGTTGGGGTGATGAGAAAACTAGCCCACAGTGTCCTGTAGACAGTACAAGACAGCATCCTTCACGGCTACCTTTTCACCTCAACACAGCTTGCGCAAGCTGACTGCTAGCTAATGCGTGCAAGAAGAAGAAAAAACTCTCATATACTACATTTCAAGAAGTATTTTCTAATCATAAAATGGAGTCCAGAGAAAATTCAGACAAGGTTTAAAAACAACTGAAAATGCAATATTTATAGGATGAGAAGTAAAAATAAATGCTCATCTGTATCATTTTTGGTTCAGATGAAACTATTCTCAGGGCATGAATAGAAATGCAGATGTAGAGAATGGGTTTGTGGACGTGGGGGATGAGTAGGATGAATTGGGAGATTGGGACTGACATATATACACTACCATGAGTAAAATAGAGAGCTAGTAGAAACCTGCTGTACAGCACAGGGAGCTCAGTTCGGTGCTCTGTGATGACCTGCTGCTGCTGCAGCTGCTGCTAAGTCGCTTCAGTCGTGTCCGACTCTGTGTGACCCCATAGACGGCAGCCCACCAGGCTCCTCTGTCCCTGGGATTCCCCAGGCAAGAACACTGGAGTGGGTTTCCATTTCCCTCTCCAATGCATGAAAGTGAAAAGGGAAAGTGAAGTCACTGAGTCTTGTCCGACTCTTAGCGACCCCATGGACTGCAGCCTACCAGGCTCCTCATCCATAGGATTTTCCAGGCAAGAGTACTGGAGCGGGGTGCCATTGCCTTCTCTGTGTGATGACCTAGAGGGGTGAAATGGGGACAGTAGTGGGAAGGAGGTTCAACAGGGAGGGGATATATGTATACATACAGCTGATTCAATTCATTGTACAGAGAAATTAACACAATATTGTAAAGCAACTACACACCAATAAAAAAATTATAAAATAAAGGCTTCCAGCCATTGGAGGCATAAAAAAATTCACACCTTATGGATGCCATATTTGATTTCATCCATAGCCTAGCACTCTAAGGGACACTGTATTTCCAAGAAATTAGAAACAACTTCTCTAAGTGTTTGTTTCTCCTCCCACACTATTGTTTAAACAACTGACAGTGTGAATATATCTTACATCATGACACAATGCTCACATAGACATGTGACTCCATGAGATGCATGCTCAAATTTTCATTTTGTCTCTTCTCTTCCATTTTCTTTCATTTTTAAAATGCTAATCTTGACCCCACTACACTGATCTCAAAATCCACTACTATGCTGCCCACATTGACAAATTTACTGCTCACCATAAATTAATGATCATGTGATGATTTGGCTTTTGGTTCCTTTTCTTTTCCCCTCTTAAAGTTCATTTTCCCCTTTCGTGAATCAGAAACATTTTCCACCTTTATCTTTGGAATTCCACTGTGTCTGTCTAAAAGTAAGGGCAGGTCTATGAGCCATATGTGGATAAATCCACATTGTATCTCCCAAGGCTCACCTTCTGGGATGGGGTGGGGAAAAGGAGCCTCTGAAAACTTCATCTGAACACATTTGGGCTCTGAACCCAGGATTCATAGCTCAAGGGGGTGAAACTACTTGTATACAACTTTTTAGAAACTCTATGTTGCAGCTGAGAGTCCTGCCTCACATTTTATGGAGAGAAATGATGGGAAGAAGCTCATCTTCCTGCCATCAAGTCCCCTGACTCCACACATCTGTATCCACAGGCTGGATGCTCCATTCTGATGATGGCAGAGTGCCTTCTCCATGCAAAGGTGATGCCTGCTCTCCTACTTGGGGTACCAATCCTGCTCATTTTGGTGAATATTTTGCAGCTGCAACTCTTCTCTCTTCCCCTTCATCACTGCTCCCTCTCTTTCTTGCAGTCACCGATGTAACACTCTACATTGAAACTCCACGGCACACCTGCTCCTGAGCAAGGGTCCTCAGTTGCTGATGCCTCATTTTTCCGCTTCTCTGCACAGCACAGAGAAGGGTTGTGCTTGTTTGCTGTATCCATTTAACCTCATCTCCTCACAGTCATTCCTCTGGGCACTGGCCCCCACATCCCCAGGGAATCTGCTCTTGATGGGTTACTGTGATGTCAGAGTTCACTGCTGATGTCAGTTCTTTGGTCCTTCTCTTGTTCATTGGCATCACTAACCTTTATGAAAAGCTCCCCTCAAATCCTGATTTTCCTCTCATCTCATTGACAGCTGGTGCTCAATCGCCTTTGCTTGTTCAGCTCTTGCCTATTCTTTTATTTCCTGTAATCCTTATACTTTCTGTTATTATCTAATTTAGTAAGTTTATTGTCAGTTTCTACCAGGACAAGGATATTTTCATTCTTTTTTGCCCCTTGGTAATCTCCAGCACTTAGAACAGTATGTGGTCTATAATAGTCACTCAGTGCTTTGTTGAATGAATGCCATAGTGTCTTGGATGTATGTGTTTCAAAATTATATAAATGCTATTGTGTTACAGATGATCTTCTCTCTTTGTTTAAGCATAACCCTAAGCATTTAAGACCATCAGTGTTGCTATATGTAGGTAAAATATATTGCTTTAAATTTTTGCATGGTATTCTCTTCATGTAAGCATCACATTTTATTTGCCTATTTTCATAGAATTAACATTTAAGTTGCTCCCAGCTTGGGATACAACAAATGATAAAACCAAGATTACTTCCATGAATTTTACCTTGTGAACCTGTGAATTTCTCTGGGAGGGTATGCTTAGGAGAAGGACTTGTGAATCATAGGTTATACATCTATGTAATCTATACATAATAAGTACTGCCAAACTGCTTCCCAAAAGTAATGTACAAGTTGGCAGTCTCACCTAAGGTATTTGGATACTTCCATTTCACTATATATTCCATCAAATTTATAATTCCTTCCTTGCTTTTGTTGAACTGATTGGTGTAGAACATATTTTTTAAAAATGTATTTAAAAAATTTATGTTCATACCACTTAATATGGGCACAGATTTCAGTGGTTTTCACATATTATGAAGCATTATTCTTCATTTGATTTTTCCCCAAACACAAAATCATTCTTAGCTTGTGGACTGCAGAAAAACAGGCAGCCAACTTGTTTTGGCTACCAAGGTATGATCTAAGTGGTTGGTAGAATGATATCTTACTGTTGCTTTTCTTTGAAAATGGCTACCTACTAGTACATTTAAACATTATGAACTTATTAATTTTTAGATTTCTCTTTTATTATTTGCCTATTTCCTACCTTTACTGATTTGCATTTTTATTAGTTTTCCTGTATTTGTTTATACTTTTAAGACTCATATATTCTTAATATTAGTCTTTTCAAGTTTTTACATTTCAGTTTATCTTCTCTCAGTCTACCATTTATCAGGTGGCTTCCTATTTTTGGTTGAACAGGCATTTCAAATTTTGGTACAGGAAGTTCCAGTAGGTTTTTGATCTCCATGGTTTGTGAATTTTTAATATTATCGAAGAAGTAATTCCTTACTTCCAGATCAAAAAGTTATTCTTCTACATTTTCATCTTTTAGCTGTATGCTATCTTTCACTTTTAAGTCCTTACTTCTGCATTCATCTTGTAGTCAGTGAAATAGACCCAGTTTAATTTTCATGTGAGGTGAACAGTCTTCCCCAAACAAGTTATTTAATGATTTTCCTTTATTATTGATTTGTTGGTACCACTTTTATGTATATCAAATTTTATTTGTTTTATGAGGACTTATTTCTGAGTTTGCTTTTCTGTTCCAAGAATTTATATTTTTAATTGGTACCACAGTATCATGCTATTTTAGTATTATTAACATTAATGGTATTATTGTTACATTGTTATATATTCTATCTTAAATTCTCACATGGCAATTTTCCCATTTTCTTAAGACATTTATTCATGAAAATTAATTCTTTCCTATAAATTTATAAAGAATTTTTTTCCAAAATCCCTTGAAAAAAATTAAGAGTTTTAAATTTGATTACATTAAATTATTAATTTATATGTTAATTTGTGGTTAAATAATATATTTTTCTTTTCTTTTTTTTGTGCTTTAAGGTTTTAAGAAGTTTCTTTAGAGGGTAGTTTGTTTCCTTGTGAGCTTAGTTCCTAGGCATATATTTTTGATTTGCTCTTGCTGATGTAGAGGGATGGTCCTGATGTAAAATATCATGTATGAAACGAGATGCCAGTCCAGGTTCGATGCATGATACTGGATGCTTGGGGCTAGAGCACTGGAACGACCCAGAGGGATGGTATGGGGAGGGAGGAGGGAGGTGGGTTCAGGATGGGGAACACATGTATACCTGTGGCAGATTCATTTTGATATTTGGCAAAACTAATACAATTATGCAAAGTTTAAAAATAAAATTAAATTAAAAAAATAAAATCTATGCTGGCAAATTTGTTGTACTCTTTTTCTTTTTAGTAGTATATTACAATTCTGATATGTTTTATATACTTGCCCATAAAAATCTATGAAATGATGAACATTCTACTCAATTAAAAATATGTGGCTTGTTTCCTTTGAGTGTGAAAGTCGCTCATTGTGTCTGACTTTTTGTGACCCCATAGACTATACAGTCCATGGAATTCTCCAGGCAAGAATACTGGAGTGGGTAGCCTTTCCATTCTCCAGGGGTCTTCCCAACCCAGGGATTGAACCCAGGTCTCCCGCATTGCAGGCAGATTCTTTACCAGCTGTTGTTTTCTTTGCTGGTCTGTAAATATCCTGCACTTCCCCTGTCATGCAGAACAGCAATGATATCAGGCATCTTGTCTTTTCCCTGCATTTAAAGAAGTACATGGGGATTTCTGGGTCTTGGTGCCACAGGTGAGGAACTGGTTGGTCATCACTCCTATTCCACAAAAAAGGAAAAAAAAGAAAAAAAGGAAAAGAAATAAGCTGAACACTTTGAAAATCAATAACTCTTCTTAGATCTTTAGAGATCTGAGGACACAGGGCAGATGACTGCCCTTGAAATTGAAGAGTTTGGCTGATGGAACAAAGAATCACAACTCACAGTATAAAAGCCCAGGGGCAGAATGTAAACTGTGATTAATAAATTGCTGGAGGGCTGCATGGGAAAGTTTGGGCTGAAAACCCAGAGGCCCAGTGTGAGGAGAGCCTCCACAATTTGGTGAGGTTTTATCTCAGGAACTCAATCAGGTTTTCCAAGTAAGAGGTCAAGAAAACTCCCTTCATCCTTTTGCTGGGGGCAGGGTGGGGGTGGGGATGGAGTGTGGGAAAAGTAGCTGTTCTGAAGCACATTCTGATTTTCTTAACAAGGTCTGATCTCAGAGAAACTATTTCACCAGAACCTAACCAACCATCTTTCTGAAGGGAAATCTCCAGCCCCAGCCTGTTCTAGATGTCCTATCTCAACTAAGAAAAACAAATAAGCAAACAAAAACCTAAATAAGAGAAGCATAGGTGCATTAAAAGACTGATACACTGTGATAGAAATATAGGTTCCCTGATTGCTCTTCTTCAGCCAGCCCCCACCCCCCCAAAAAAAAAATGGTTTTGGAGGGCAAGTTAACATATAAAGTGGTTTTATATAAAACATCAATCATCTTGTCTGTTTTGATAAGCATCAGTACCAGTTCTTTCACTTGAAATGCAATTTGTAACATTGGAGGAAAAGAATTTTGTGATTGTTGAAGTGATTTTTTTTTTTTTTACAAATCCAAAGGGAAGATACAGTATTGAAAAGACTTTGGAAGAAATCTGCCATATCAGCGTATAAATAGACCCCATGTGACACAGTGAGCAGAGTTGTGCATCTCAAACACTTTAAAGAAGAAAGTATTTAGAGGCAATCTGAGAACAATAGAAGAGACAAAAATAAGGGTTCAAGGGAAACATTAGGCTCCAACACATACAGGCAGGCCAGGCAGTAAACACAGCCTATCCCCACCATGTAAAGTAATCTCTAGGTGAGAACACTGGAGTGGGTTCTGTGCCCGCCTCCAGGGGATCGTCCCAACCCAGGGGTCAAACCCAGGTCTCCTGCATTGCAGGCAGATTCTTTACCACCTGAGCCACCAAGGAAGCCCATGTTAAGTAAAGTGAAAGTGAAGTCGCTCAGTCATGTCTGACTCTTTGCAACCCATGGACTGTAGCCCACCAAGAGACCTCAGTTTCTCTTACCCAGTAACTCATGTTCAGATTACAACAGATAATTGCAAAACATACTAAAAGACAAAAACAAAACAAAAACAAAACAAAACAAACACACAGCTTGAAGGGAAGGAATAAGTATGAAAACCAGATTCAGATATGGCAGAGATTTTGGAATTATCAGATTGCAATTTGAAGCAGCTGTTATTGTAAGCTAAGGGCCACAATGTAAAAAAATGGACAACATGCAAGAACCAGATGGGTAATTAGGCAGAGTGATGTAACCTCTAAGAAAGAGTCAAAAGGAACCCATAAAAAATCAAAAACTCTGCTACAAGAATGAGAAATGAAGAATGGTTCAGGTGGGCTCATCCTAGGATTGGGCACAGTTGAGGAAAGAATCAGTGCTTGAAAAAATGTCAATAGAAGCTTTCAAAATTGACATGCATTGAATGAAAAATAATAGACTATCCAAGAACTGTGGAATGACAACAAAAGGTGGAACTATGTGTAATGGGAATACCAGGAGAAGAGAGAAAGGAACATGAAACGTACTTGAAATAGTAATGATTGATAATTTCTCCAAATAAATGATAGATACAAAAACACAGATGCAAGAAGCTCAGAGAACACCACAGGATAAAAGTACATATAAAACCTATGCTGAAGTATACCAAATTCAAGCTGCATAAAATAAAAAATAATGTCCTCAACAAATGCAGAGGGGAAAACACTGGACCCACAGAGCAGCATTAATAAGAATTACATCAGACTTCTTATTAGAAATTATGTAAGCAATAAGAGAGTGCAGTAAAATATTTAATGTGTTGAAAGAAAAGAACCACCAACCTAGAATTTTATATCCAACACAATTATTCTTCAAAAGTGAAGGAAAAATAGAGGCTTTCTCAGATGAACAAAACTTAAGAAAATTTGTCACCAATAGACTTGATTTGAATAAAATTCTCAAATAAATTCTTCAGAAGGAAGGAAAACTATAGGTCTGATATACATAATACAGTAGAAGTGTTAGAAAAAAATAAATGACAATAAAACAACTATTTTTCTTATTAATTGATCTAATATAAATTTATCCTTTTCCTTATCATAAAGAAATAAATAAATAAAATTTATTCCTTTTCCTTTTCATCAGAGGTCAGGCAGAATGAAAACCACAATCACAGAAAACTAACCAAACTGATCACATGGATCATAGCCTTGTCTAACTCAATGAAACTATGAGCTACTCCATGTAGGGCCACCCAAGATGGATGGGTCTTGGTGGAGAGTTCTGACAAAACATGGTCCACTGGAGAAGGGAATGAGAAGCCGCTTCAGTATCCTTGCCTTGAGAACCTCATGAACAGTATGGAAAGGAAAAAAGATAGGACACTGAAAGATGAACTCCCCAGATTGGTAGGTGCCCAATATGCTACTGGAGAAGAGTGAAGAAATAACTCCAGAAAGAGTGGAGAGACAGAACCAAAGTGAAAACAATGCCCAGTTGTGGATGTGACTGGTGATGGAAGTAAAGTCCAATGCTATAAAGAACAATATCCCATAGGAAACTGGAATGTTAGGTCCATCAGTTCAGTTCAGTTGCTCAGTTGTGTCCGACTCTGCGACCCCATGAATCGCAGCATGCCAGGTCGCCCTGTCCATCACCAACTCCCGGAATTCACTCAGACTCATGTCCATTGAGTCAGTGATGCCATCATCCGCTGTTGTCCCCTTTTCCTCCTGCCCCCAATCCCTGCCAGCATCAGAGTCTTTTCCAATGAGTCAACTCTTCACATGAGGTGGCCAAAGTACTGGAGTTTCAGCTTTAGCATCATTCCTTCCAAAGAACACCCAGGACTGATCTCCTTTAGAATGGACTGGTTGGATCTCCTTGCAGTCCAAGGGACTCTCAAGAGTCTTCTCCAACACCACAGTTCAAAAGCATCAATTCTTCGGTGCTCAGCGTTCTTTACAGTCCAACTCTCACATCCATACATGACCACTGGAAAAACCATAGGCTTGACTACCTTTGTTAGCAAAGTAATGTCTCTGCTTTTCAATATGCTATCTAGGTTAATCAAGGTAAACTGGAAATGGTCAAACAGGAGATGGCAAAAGTAAACATTGACACTTTGTGAACTAAAATGAACCAGAATGGGCAAATTCAATACAGACGACCATCATATCTACTACTGCGGGCAAGAACCCTTTACAAGAAATGGAGTAGCCATCATAGTCAATAAAACAGTCTGAAATGCAGTATTTAGGTGCATTCTCAAAAATGACAGAATGATCTCTGTTCGTTTCCAAGGCAAAGCATTCACTATCACAGTAATCTAAGTCTATGCCCCAACCACTAATGGTGAAAAAGCTGAAGTTGAATGATTCTATTATGACTCATAAGATCTTCTAGAACTAACACCAAAAAAAGAGGTCCTTTTCATCATAGGGGACTTGAATGCAAAAGTAGGAAGTCAAGAGATACCTGAAGTAACAGGCAAGTTTGGCCTTGGACTACAGAATGAAGTAGGGCAAAGGCTAGCAGAGCTTTGCCAAGAGAACACACTGGTCATAGCATACACCCTCTTCCAAGAACATAAGAGAAGACTCTGCACATGGACATTACTAGATGGTCAACACCAAAATCAGATTGATTACATTCTCTTCAGCCAAAGATGGAGAAGCTCTATATAGTTAGCACAAAGAAGACCAGGACCTGCGGCTCAGATCATGAAATCCTTATTACACAATTCAGACTGAAATTGAAGAAAGTAGGGAAAACCACTAGACCATTCAGATATGACCTAAATAAAACCCTTTAAGATTATACAGTGAAAGTGACAAATATATTCAAAGGTTTAGATCTGATAGAGTGCCTGAAGAACTATGGATGGAGGTTCATGACATTGTTCAGGAGCTGGTTATTAAGACCATTCCCAAGAAAAACAAATGCAACATGGCAAAATGTTTGTCTGAGGAGGCCTTACAAATAGCTGAAAAATAAGAGAAGCTAAAGGCAAAGGAGAAAAGGAAAGATATATCCATCTGATTGCAAAGTTCCAAAGAATAGCAAGGAGATAAGAAAGCCTTCCTAAGTGATCAGTGCAAAGAAATAGAGGAAAATAATAGAATGGGAAAGACTAGAGATCTCTTCAAGAAAATTAGAGATACCAAGGGAACATTTCATGCAAAGATGGGCTAAATAAAGAACAGAAATGGTATGGACCTAACAGAAGCAGAATATTAAGAAGAGGTGGTAAGAATACACAGAAGAAATATACAAAAAAGATCTTCATGATCCACATAACCACCATGGTGTGATCACCCACCTAGAGCCAGACATCCTGGGATGCAAAGTCAAATGGGCCTTAGGAAGCATTACTGCGAACAAAACTAGTGGAGGTGATGGAATGCCAGTTGAGCTGTTTCAAATTCTAAAAGATGATGCCTTGAAAGTGTTGCACTCAATATGCCAGCAAATTTGGAAAACACAACAGTAGCCACAGGACTGGAGAAAGTCAGTTTTCATTTCAATTCCAAAGAAAGGCAATGCCAAAGAATGTTCAAACCACCACACAATTGCATCATCTCACAAGCTAGCAAAGTAATGCTCAAAGTTCTCCAAGTGAGGCTTCAACAGTACATGAACTGAGAGCTTCCAGATGTTTAAGCTGAATTTAGAAAAAGCAGAGGAACCAGAGATCCAATTTCAACATCCGTTGGATTATATAAAAGGCAAGAGAGTTCCAAAAAAAATCTGCTTTTGATTTATTGAATATGCCAAAGCCTTTGACTATGTGGATCACATCACAACAAACTGTGGAAAATTCTTCAAGAGATGGGAATACCAGACCACCTTACCTGTCTCCTGAGAAATCTGTATGTAGGTCAAGAAGCAACAGTTAGAAGTGTACATGGAACAATGGTCTGGTTCCAAATTGGGAAAGGAGTATGTCAAGGCTGTATAATGTCACCCTGCTTATTTAACTTATATGCAGAGTTCATCATGTGAAATGCCAGGCTGGATGAATCACAAGCTGGAATCAAGATTGACGGGAGAAATATCAACCATCTCAGATATGCAGATGTTACCACCCTTATGGGTGAAAGCGAAGAGGAAGTGAAGAGCCTCTTGATGAAAGTGAGAGAGGGAAGTGAGAAAGCTGGCTTACAACTCAACATTCAAAAAACTAAGATCATGGCATCTGGTCCCTACACTTTCTGGCAAATAAATGAGGAAACAAGGGAAACTGTGACAGTCTTTATTTTTGGGGGGCTCCAAAATCACTGCAGATGGTGACTGCTGCCATGAAATTGAGACACTTGCTCCTTGGAAGAAAAGCTATGACCAACCTAGACAGCATATTAAAAAGCAGAGACATTACTTTGCCAACAAATGTCTGTATAGTAGAAGCTATGGTTTTCCAGTACTCATGTATGTGAGAGAGTCATTTCCTAGGCAGCTTGATAAGACGTCTAGGGTTCCCCAAGGAGAGAGGGGTCTGGAATTCTCAAGGAGGAAGAAAGGATAAACCTTTTTTTCCTCTACATTCCTTAGGATTATATAACAATAATGTATCCTGCCTGAGGACAGTCTCTGGCTAATTCTGTTATCTTAAAATGTAAATTATGGGAGTAGGTCTGGTGAGGTCTTTACAACCTCCAGACATTCTTTGGATTCATTGGAGAGTATATAACTCCATTGCTAACACTAGCAAGGGGGTACTCTTTCTACCCTCTTCTGATGTCTATGTCAGAAGCTTTCTCTATCTCCTTTATACTTTAGTAAAACTTTATTACACAAAAGCTCTGAGCGATCAAGCCTCGTCTCTGGCCCCGGATTGAATTCTTCTCCGGAGGCCAAGAATCCTGGTGTCTTTGCATGATTCAACAACAACCTTTCATATGAATGTGCGAGTTGGGCCATAAAGAAGGCTGGACACTGAAGAATTGATGCTTTTAAACTGTGGTGTTGGAGAAGACTCTTGAGAGTCCCTTGGAATGCAAGGAGATCCAACCAGTCCATCTTAAAGGAGATCAGTTCTGGGTGTTCGTTGGAAGGACTACCATTGAAGCTGAAGCTTCAATACTTTGGCCACCTGATGCGAAGAACTGACTCATTGGAAAAAACCCTGATGTTTGGAAAATTTGAAGGCAGGAGGAAAATGGGGTGACAGAGGATGAGACGGTTGGATGGCATCACTGACTCAATGGACATGAGTTTGAGCAAGTTCCGGGAGTTAGTGGCAGACAGGGAAGCTGGGCGTGCTGCAATCCATGGGTTTGCAAATAGTTGGACATGACTGAGCAAGTGAACTGAACTAAGCTGAATATAACTTTGTTAAAAATAATAGCAAAAATATATTCTGTGATTATAACTTATGGATAAGTAAAATGAATTATAGTAATGTTATACAAAAGGAGAGGGTGGAATTGGGAATACTTCTTTATCAGGTACTTGAACTGCCCAGGAGGTAGGTAATTTGAAAGGGGGTTTGGATTAGTTTTAAATGTATATATCTAACTCAGAAACAACTAAAACTAAAAAGTTTTTGTTTTAAGTAGTTGATATGCTAAGATAGGAGAGCAGATGGAAAAAGACAAAATTTTGAATTAAAATTAGAGAGTATAGAAAAAGATCAAAACACACACA
The DNA here is from genome assembly GCF_000754665.1 of Bison bison bison. Lineage (NCBI taxonomy): Eukaryota > Metazoa > Chordata > Mammalia > Artiodactyla > Bovidae > Bison > Bison bison. The sequence continues at coordinate 3,612,781 of NW_011495073.1, forward strand.
CACAAGGAAACAAAGGCCAAAAGCAAATAATTTAAAAATAGTAATAAATATGTAGATATTAATCCAACCTTATCAAATATTCTTTTAAAGATCAAGAGTCTAAATACATCAATTAAAAAGTAAGGGTTGTCAGAATAAATTCAGAAAACAAGTTTAAACTATATGTTGTCTGCAAGAGTCTCATTTGAAATATAAAGACTCAGATAGCTGAAAAAGGTTGGGGAAAAATATAGCACGATAATACTCATAGAAAGAGAGTTACACTAATTTCAGACAGAACAGAATTAAGAACAAGGAAAATTATCAAGGATATAGAGAGACATGACACTGTGATAAAGGAGTTGTAACTACTCATACAGTTGGAGATCTCAACATCTCTGCATCCGTAATAGATCCAGTGGGCAGATCAGTATTGATAGTTGAACAATACCAATAATCAACTAGATTTCCTTCACATCTAAAGGATATTTCAACATTCAGTAGTTGGTTCATTTTTATTGCTGACTCTTCCATTGTAGGGTTATATCCCAGATATTTTATCCATTCACATAATGAAGGAATTTGAATAGTTTCCAGTTTTTAGCTTTCACAAATCAAGTTATTAAAAGCAGTTGTGTACAGGTTTTACTCATAATTTCTGAGTGCTAGTCTGCTCCACAGATCCATTTTTATCTCTTTTCCAATGACACATTGTGGATTTACAGTAAATCAGAGTTTGATTCTTCAATCTGTATTATAATTTTTCATATCTCTTGTTTATCTATGTATTTTAATTAATTGACTTATCTTGATTATTGTATTTTTCAGCTCCAATCTTTCCATTTGGTTCTTCTTTCTAACTTCTGTTTCATTTCTATATTTCCATTTGTTTAAGAGTTCTGAAAATTGATTGTTAGATAATTTCAGTGTCTTAATTTTAGTTTGAGATCTGGTATCCTATCCCATGTAAGTTGAGATTTTCTTTGTATGTGAAATAATTTTGGTTTGTATTCTGGACATTTGGATGACTGAAACATATTTTAATGTTATATATTAAGTATGAGTTTTAACTATTTTATATTACAAATACATTAAGAAATTGGTTACAGCTAAATTTTTAATTATTCTTGAATAAAAGACTGTATGATCATGAAAAGAGAGGGCACATTCTTTTGAATTTCTTCATATCAACTTTATTTATATTTGATACCTTTTATTCTATGTCAGTTAAAATGATAGATGAGTTATGTTTATGTAATTTATTTAGTCTTCTCCTAGTCTTACAGAATTAAGAATATATATATATAGAAACAATGGTTTTCCTAGTGGGTAACTTAAACATTATGTACAATGTTTAAGTTCTGCATCCATGGGTATAACCAACTATGGGTCAAAATATTTGAAAAATAAATTTGAGAAAATTGTTGCTTGCTGGCCATTATTTACATAGCATTGACATTGTAATAGACATTATAAGTAATCTAGAAATGAGTTAAAGTGTATCAGAGGTTGTGCATCGGTTATATGTAAAAGTATGCTGTTTCATATAAATGATTTGAGCATCCACATATTTTGTTATCTGCTGATGTCCTGGAACTAATCCCTCAGGGATACAAAGGGACTACTGTAGTTTATTCTTTGTCACAGGTATGGTGGAAGGCATCTAGGAAGCTAGATTTCTGTTCATAGTTTATATTTAGACTAGCTTTTATGTGCCGCTTCCAGTGTAGCTAGCCAAGGTCATTTTTGCATACTAGATGCCTAATGTGATGGTGAGAAGCCCTACGACCTGACTTTTTGGGGCAGCTATGTCAGGGGATGTGGAGCCTTCCAGCATGGCTGCTTTCAGATTATTTCAATTCCGAAAGCTTGAAGAGTTCTGGATACCTTATACTTAGATGTACTATGCTTTGATTTTGCCTTCAAAACTGGGTAGAGAATTGGGATTTTGCCACTAGCAAGAGGAATAGACAGGGAGGAGTTAATTGGCTGTGCCCACATGCAATTTCACTCCAAAGGATGACTTGCGTGTATTTTACTGCCTTTTCCTCTAACTGTATCTACTATATTACTCAGTTGGTTAGAATTGAAGTAGTCTAGGTATAGATGGCATTTACTACCAAATTGTTTGACCCCTTGTGTCTCAAAAACCATGCGTCTTCACAAGCAAACCCACACAGCTGCCACCTGCAGCTTCAGACACGTGCTGGCACTAGACCCCTGTGGATGTCAGTCTGTACACCATCGGCTGAGATGGTTCCACATGAGCCCCTGAGCTCTGGCTCGGCTTGTTTCCTGACGATTTGGCTTCTCATTCCTGTGTCTGAACATCCACTTTGGAGCTCCTTCTGTTCCCTTGGACTTTTGTCTTTCTCCTGAAGACCAACAATTAGGATGATAACCTGGTTAAGAGAATAGGGCATTGTCCACTCTTTCCATGGCACCAAACAAAGTCCAACAAGCCCCAGACCTACTTTGCTGGGCCTTGTGAAAGGTGTCACGCATTCAAATCTTCTCTGAGCCTTGATGACTTTGCTTGTCAGGAGATCAGCCCAGCTCCTGGCTGCTTTTCTGCTTTCTCTCGGCAGGACTTGCCACCTTTTCGTGATCTGTGTTCACTCTTCCATTCTCCAGGGTTGACCCCATCCCAGAACACACATCTGTTTCTGAATTTCCGACTACTAGTCTCTCCTGTGAACTATATCTGTTAACCCCTTTGAAACTGGCTGGTCTTAAGTTCAAACTGAGACTTTGGCCAGTGTAATAGCACTTTTCCAATTCTTGGCTGATTTGGGGTCAGTTTTACTGGGTTTCTTAAGCTAACTTAGCAACTCATGGCCCTGTGGTGCTTAAGATTCAGCCTGTCTCTTTCTACTTCCATTATTGCCCTGAAAATGAGAGTTCAGAGCACATCATTTTATAAATAGCATAGATTTTCTTTTAAGATGCATTTTCTTCCCCTCCTTCCCAGTGGAGATCATTTGTGAGATTTCACTCACTCACAGAGCCTTGTGAGTTTCCTTTTTCCTGCAATTTATCCCTGTCTGCTTGGCATTTCACTACCTCTGAGATCTGCAAAATAGGCTATTTCATGGCATATTCCATTTTATACCATTTATAAAGGTGTGAAAGCTAGGTCTAGCAGCATTGTGGGAGAGATCAAACCGTTCACTTTTATTTATCTGATGTTCCAAGAAAAAATATTAAAAATGTGAAAAATGCATGGTATGTTAGATGAGTGTGTGGTGAGGAGAGGATGACGAGAGCTATTGTTATAAAGATGAAGGATCCAGAGTTCCTGCCTCTGAAAGAGAAGGTACCAACACTGTCTGTGATGGCTGCTTTACTTGGGGTGATGAGCATGACCAGCGGGGAGCACAGCTCAGAGGCAGCCGTGCAAGTTATCCATCTGATTGTGAGCCAAGATGAGCTAGAACATTGAAAAGGCCCTTCCCTACCTCTCACACTGTATGTCGAGGACTTTTTGTTGGGGGACCACTGAATATGATACAAAGGGAATTCTTATCGAAGAGGCTGTGGAAGATGTTGGTTGCTGGTCTACCATAGATACTATATGCCTTGAAGGCGCAGGATGTAGTGCATTAACTAATATATTGAGCGTGAGTGAAAGTGAAAGTCGCTCAGTCATGTCTGACTCTTTGCAACCCCATGGACTATACAGTCCATGGAATTCTCCAGGCCAGAATATTGAAGTGGGTAGCCTTTCCCTTCTCCAGGGAATCTTCCCAACCCAGGGTGAACCCAGGTCTCCCTCATTACAGGCAGTTTCTTTACCAGCTTAGCCAAAAGGGAAGCCCAAGAACACTGGAGTGTGTAGCCTGTCCCTTCTCCAGGGGATCTTCCCAACCCAGGAATCAAACCAGGGTCTCCTGCATTGCAGGCAGATTCTTTACTGACTGAGCTATGAGGGAAGCCCATATATTGGAGAGATGAAGAATCAAATTAGTGATTTAATTCCCTATGATTCCCTCTCTTAAATCCTCCATCTGCCTTTTGTCAGTAGAAAAAGTTGAGCCAATAATTTTAATCAGAGAAGTGAGAAAATATAGAAGCAAAGGAAAGATGTCAAACAGGACAAAATAGTAATAGTTGATAAGCAAAGCCAAGGGCCTGTATTTCCTTCTCAAGAGCTATAGGTAATATTCTAAGCTATATTATTTGAGATGTTTTGTAGAGACTGAAAGTGCCACCAGGTGGAAGAAGTTAACTGTGTTATGGATGACCAGGCTGTAGCCATGACATAACCTGCCACAGTTCCGAGAACTGGCCTCCAGCAAATGGGAACAAACTGATCCTGCAACTGAAGACTGACTGCACTTAATCAAGATGACTCCAGTCAGACTACCACATGACCAGTTTCAAGATGACCACCAGAGCTGAGTGCTGTTTCCACGTGTAGCCCCTCCCCCAGTTATTGCCCTTTGATTGTCCAGAGGTGGGGAGAGTAGGCCGTTGAACAAGAGTCTTCCCCAACAACCTTGCCGCTTTATTGGTTTACGAGGGGCAAGCAGCCAGAACCCACTGTCAGCAACAGTTCAACCGGATTTCCATTGCTCAACACGGCAACCACTGGCCCACACGTGCTACAGAATACTCACAACATGACTGGTCTACACTGAGTTGTGTCGTAAATGTTTAAGTACATATGAGGTATAGAAGATTCACCACAAGCAATTTAAGTTAGGTGATTACTTTTTATACTAATCCAATGATGAAGCAATTCTATTTTGAATATACTGGGTTAAATAAAAGTGTTTAAAATCTATGTAATCAGTTTCTCTTTACTTTTTTAATGCGCCTACTAGAATGTTAAAAATGACATATGTGGCTTATATATCCACTGAGCAGTGCTCAAGGGGAGCAGAGGGGGTTTTAAGCAGAGAGAAATTTGAGTTAGTACATTATGGGCATTAAATACCTGACTAAGTAATTCACATAATATTTGATAGGTGTTGGGAATGCATTGATTTTTGAGTAGAGGAATAAAATCAAATACCACAGGAAGATTAATCTAGTGGCAGGGGCATATTTCAATTTCCAGTTCCTTATTCATGATAAAACATTGCTCCCAACCTTAATGATAATTTATTTTATAGCTTTCCAGTTGAAATTTTGCCAAGGGAAAACACAATTTTGTCACCATGCTTATTTACTCATTTTCAGGTAGATCCTAGGTAGATTAATGCACCATGTTCCCCTTTAGAAACCTTGTTAACTTTCTCCAAATTACTTATGTTGGCATAATTGCATAGTGGGCTCTTTTTAGTAAATCTTAACTTTGGAGAAGGAAAGAGATTCTTATTCTTTTACTACTTGCACAGATAGTGCTCCTCACCCTACACAGTAGGCGTGCGAGAGACATGTGAAGAAAAATGTGCTACAGTCACATTATCTGGCAAGGTGAGGGATAAACTGGAAATTGAGATTGAGACATACACACCACTATACATGAAATAGATAACAAGAGTCCCTTGGACTGCAAGGAGATCCAACCAGTCCATTCTAAAGGAAATCAGTCCTGAATATTCACTGGAAGGACTGATGCTGAAGCTGAAACTCCAATACTCTGGCCACCTGATGCGAAGAACTGACTCATTCGAAAACATCCTGATGCCGGGAAAGATTGAAGGCGTGAGAAGGGGACAACAGAGGATGAGATGGTTGGATGGCATCACTGACTCAATGGACACGAGTGTGAGTAAACTCCGGGAGTTGGTGATGGACAGGGAGGATTGGAACGCTTCAGTCCATGGGGTCACAAAGAGTCGGACACGACTGAGCGACTGAACTGAACTGAAGGACCTACTCTGTCACACAGAGAACTCTACTCAATACTCTTGTAATGGCCTATTTGGGGAAAAAAAGAGCAGTGTGTACATATGTATAACTGATTCATTTTGCCATACACCTGAAATTAATACAACATTCTAAATTAACTATACTCCAATAAAACTTTAAAAAATGATGGAAATATTTTAGGCCACTGGTATTTAATATGCATGCACACATGCTTTCAAGTTGCTTCAGTTGTGTCCCTCTCTTTGTGATCCCATGAACTGGGGCCTGCTGGGCTCCTCTATCCACCAGATTCTCCAGTTAAGTATACTGGAATGGGTCGCCATGCCCTCCTTCAGGGCATCTTCCAGACTCCTATTGAACCCATGTCTTTTGTGTCTCCTGCATTGCAGGAGGATTCATTACCGCTGAGTCACTGGGAAAGTCCCTTGATATTTAATATGTTTACCTCCAAATTCAGATGAGAGATTCATAATTAAAAAAAAATCTATTCTAGCCACATTAGTGAAAGTGAAAGTCACTCTGTTGTGTCTGACTCTGCAACCCCATGGACTGTCCATGGAATTCTCTAGGCCAGAATACTGGAATGGGTAGTCTTTCCCTTCTCTAGGAGATCTTCCCAACCCAGGGATAGAACGGTCTCCCGCATTGCAGATAGATTCTTTACCAGCTGAGCCACACAGGAAGCTCCTAGCCACATTAAACATCTATTTTAACCATAGGAAGTTGGGATTATTGTTTTTTTCTTTGATAAATAAATTTGAGCTTCCCAGATGGCGCTAGTGGTAAAGAACATGACTACCAGTGCAGGAGGTGAGGGACACGTGGGTTCAATCTCTGGATCAGCAAGATACCCTGGAGGAGGGCATGGCAAACCACTTAGGTATTCCTGTCTGGAGAATCCCGTGGACAGAGGAGCCTTGTGGGCTACAGACCACAGGGTTGTGAACAGTCAGACATAACTGAAGCAACTTAGCACGTGTGCAAAGAGGTGCAGTAACTCATCCAAGGTCCCAAATCAATGTAGAAGGTTGTGTTTCAAGCCTAAAAGAAGAAGTTTCATGAATGGTTCCAAAATTTATGTATACAGTTTTTGAAAACTGATTTTTTATATGAGCATTTTTGAGATGAGCTGCTGTATTCTTGAAAAGTGTTTTATCTAAGTTTTAATATTCAAGTGACAAATTAACATGTGAATAGGTGAGATTAATGCCCTCCTTTCAATTTAAATGAAAGACTGAGGTGCTTTAATCACTTGCCCTTTGTCCTTGTTATTGTTGTTGTTAATTTTATTATGGAACAAAGGAGTTATGTGCCTACCTCTGATTCATTCTACACAAACAAAACCTGACTCTTATTCCATCCCCTTCAATCTTTCTTCCAGATGACATTGAGAACAACCTTGACACATTCCAGAATGATCTTAACATGATTTTGTCAAAGTTTTGTTAAAATTACAGCATTGAAAATCCTTACTCTATGGAAAAATCCCAATTTGGAACACGATATGTCTCTCCGTCTAATCTACTTTTATTTCCCTCAGCAATGTTATATAAATTTGCTTGCATAAGCTCTTACATTTCCAACTGAATTCTATTGGTAAGTACTTTATACTTTTTGGAAACTTTGAAAAGCAACTTTTGTATTTGCAAAATGCATCTTGCTGTAGAAGAAGAATTACTTTAACATTTGCTTTGTATATTGCCTTATTAGTGAGCTGCCATTATATTAAGAGCCCTCTGTTTGTTCTTTTGATGTGCGAAAATCCATAAGTAATGGTTATTGTTTATCTTTCTTAATATTTATGTCTCTTATTTACATTTTACCTTCTAGAGAGATAGATGTCCCAAACAGTGTTAGTCAACAGAAACGGTAAAAATATTTTTGGGCTTTCTAAGACTTGTACATGACACCTATATTTATTATAATTTCCATTGTTTCTACATGAGTTTTATTTATTATGTTCAGGTTGTATAATTTTATTACTGATTTAGTAAATATTTGCAAGTAGACTTCTAGTTTCATGAGATCTGTTTTAGAATTACTCAAAACATTAATACTTTTTTCTCCCTCTCATTATCAGTCTAATGGTGTATAGTATTAGTTTTCTGTTAATATTAAATGTTCTTGAATTGTTATATCATGGTCACAATAAAAAGTTTTTAAATAAAGTTAAAATAAATCTGTTTAAATTATAGTCAGGATGTCAGCATGTACATTTGAAGATACAGTGTTCTTTGAATTGCTTTGACTAGGTTCAATCCCAGCCTTATGCTGAATTTATAAAAGCAAATGGAGGACATTCAACTTTCTATTTTTTAATTCCCTTTCATGACTTAGAATAAGAATCATCTATTCTTTTTAAGTTTGAAAGGACTTGTCTTTAACTTCACTATAGATTTTCTGCCTTTTCATGTACTTGTGTTCAATTTTTTTTTGTTAGTGACTGTTGTAAGAGTGTGTGTGTGTGCTAAGTTGCCTCAGTGTGTCCACCTCTTTGCAACGCTATGGATCGTAACCCACCAGGCTCCTCTGCCCATGGGATTCTCTAGACAGGAATACTGGAGTGGGTTGCCATCCCTTCCTCAGGGAATCTTCCCGATCCAGGGATCAAACCCGCGTCTCTTATGTCACCTGCATTGGCAGGCAGGTTCCTTACCACTAGCACCACTGGGGAGCCTGGCCTTTATATTACAGTGTTTATTTAAATAAATGAAATTTGATAATTAGAACGTTCTAAATTTTTAAAGTCATTAATTTCATATTTTCTCTAATTTGTCTTTTATGGCTGCATGTTGCTCTATTTTATTGAAATATTTTTCACAGTTTTATTGAAGTATAATTGGTATATGATAAACTGCATATATTTAATATATACAAGTCTGGTTAGTCTGGATAAATCAATCCCCCCATGATATTATCTCCACAATCAAGGTAATAAGTGTCCCCCACATGACCGAAAAGTTCCTGTGTCTCTTTGCTACTTTTTTCTGCTAAGAACACAGCATGTATCTATCATTTTAACACATTTTGAAGTGCACAATATTGTAGTTAACTCTGGGCACCCTGCTGTACAGCAGACCTCTTGAGTCATTCTTATAGTTATCTGGTGTAACTATAACTCTGTTCCCACTGAACAACAACTCTCCATTTCTTCGCCTCCCCCCAGCTCCCCAGCCCTTTCCCTAGCAGCCATCGTTCTGTGTTCTGTTTCTATAAGTTTAGCTACATTAAATATCTCATATCGGTGGAATCACACAGTCTTCATCCGTTTGTGACTGACATTGCACTGAGCATAACCTCCTCCACATGCATCAATGTTGTCACAAATTGCAGGATTTCCTTAGAGCAAAGGAAACAATCCATAGAGTAAAAGGAAACCTACAGAAAGGGAAAAAAGTATTTGCAAATCAAATGTTTCATAAGGGGTTAATTTCCAAAATATACAGGGAAAGTGAAAAGTGAAAGTGAAGTCTCTCAGTCGTGTCCAACTCCTAGCGACCTCATGGACTGCAGCCTACCAGGCTCCTCTGTCCATGGGATTTTTCCAGGCAAGAGTACTGGAATGGGGTGCCATTGCCTTCTCTGATACAGGGAACACATAGGATTCAACACCAAAAAGTAAAAATAAAAAAATAGGTTGATTTAAAAATGGGCAAAAAACTTGAATAGACATACAAATGGCCAAAGGATACACAAAATGCTGCTCAAGACCACTGATGATCAGAGAAATGCACATCAAAACCACATTGGTATACCATTTCATCTGTTAGAATGGGTACTATTTGTTTAAAAAAGGAATAAAAAGATAAGTCTTGGTGAGGGTGTAGAGAAAATGAAGCTCTGTGCACTGCTGATGGGAACATAAAATGGCGCAGCCACTTTGGAAAATATTATGGAGATTAAAAAATTAAAAATAGCACTACCATATGATCCTGTAATCTCACTTCCTTTTATTTATCCAATAGAATTGAAATCGATATTTGGAATAGATACCTGTTCCCCTACATTCACTGCAGCATTATTCACAGTTGTCAAGACATGGACACAATGGGAGTTTCCATCAGCAGGTGAATGGATAAAAAATTGCATATACATACAACCAAATATTATATAGTAGTTTGTTTCTGTTGCTTTTATTAAATTTTTCTTGACACTCAGTGACTTGTTTGGATTAGCCTGTTTAGATCTTTCCTCAGCTTCAAAATATTTTCTTTTTATTAAATCTTTATTAGTGTTTCCCTCCATTTGTGTCATGTACTTTCAGAGAAGCCATGAGGAGTTTACAGCTCGACTTCAGGGCTTGTTTTCATCATTTCTTTTCTAATTGATATTCATATCTGTTCTTCGTCTCTATTCAGTAAAAAACTCGCAGACATGACTCCTTCAGATTCACTTGTTTGCATCACCAATTATAATTTGTATCATTTTTACAGACATCTTAAATTATGGTGTGGTAACACCTATTTTTTCTTAAGTTAACTTCCTCTTTTCTCTTGACTTAAAATCTCATTCACCTATTTTTACTCTCACATTTTTAAATATTCCTTCAGAGAACAAGTAGATACTTTCTATCAATTAATTCTTAAAATAATTATTTTTAAAATTTCATTTTAATTTTTTTATGTTCTGATATACTAATTGCAAAACTCATTTCAATTTTCCACCTCTTCCTGTGTCCACACCCTTTACAATATTACCTTGTAACTCTTACCATTAAAAGATATATATTCTACCCTTTGAATCTGGATCGAGTCTGTCAATTGCATTCCTGAGTAGAAGGGAAAGCAAAAGCAGCTTGTGTTGTTCTAAGTCTATGCTCCAAGAGGCCCTGGACTTCTCCCCCAGAAGTTCTGCTTCTTCCAGGGTAAAGGCTCACTGTAGTTCCTTGGTGGCTCAGATGCAAGGAATCCACCTGCAAGGAGGGAGACCTGGGTTTGATCCCTAGGTTGGGAAGATCCCCTGGAGGAAGGCATGGCAACCCACTCCAGTATTCTTGCCTGGAGAATTCTCATGGACAGAGGAGCCTGGTGGGCTACAGTCCATGGGGTTGCAAAGAGTAGGACACAGCTGAGCAACTAAGCACACAGGTGGTTTGGTATACACGGCAAGTTGCATATGTCATCCCAAATGACAGCCAACCAACTTCTAGATCCGCGAATGCTCCCTCTAAATGTAGAGACAGAGTCTAGTCTTTCTCATTGACCCACGGGACTCATGTGCTGAATAAATGCTTATTGTTTAAGCCATGACGTGTGGCATAGTTCTTTTTTACTGCTCTTTGTGCCTTCCATTAAGTAATAATAATGATCTATTTATCTTTCTTTTATGATTCCCAGGTTTCATAGATACCATAAAGAAATTTTTTGAGGGTAATAATTCTAAAACAAAGGTACTTCTTTCTTCATGTCCCCTCTCCCATTGGCCCCATTGTCATATGGATGGGTTCTTCTTGGACATCATCTTTATTTACCTGCCTGCTTCTGCTCCTGCCACTGGCCACAGGAGTCAGGTGGACTGTCATGACATTTGACACTTTTCAATTGAGAAGAGCCTCCCTGTGCCGGTGAGGTTCTATCTGAGAATATCTTCCATTCTCACATGCTTTCTGTTGGTTCAGGTGCACCTTGACATCATACAGCCATTTCTAACTATTGATGATCTTTGGAGAACACATTGAGTTCATGTAAAGGAATCATTTTAAACGTGTCTTCTGTTTCCAACCCTGGTCTTTGAAACTTGGGATTTCACCAGGATTTCCTCTCAAAATTCACTATAAAAACTTAGTCCCACGGTCACATCTGTGATTACTGTCAGAGGAAATTATATATTGATGTTTAACATATCCTTTCATCATTTCAGTTCTTAGTGAGCTTCCTCCTATTTCTGATTTTCGTTCTTCATTTCAATTGTTTTATGTTAGAGGAGAAGAGAAAAACTGAGTCTCATCATACAGGTCTCCATCTTTTGCAGAGGCAATTTATATTTGTATTTTTGTAAGTGAGCTTCTGGAGTAATGAGCTCACTTTGTGGTCACAATGTTTGTTTCTGGGATATAAGTGGATGCAGGGTGATAGTGCAAGTCTCCTCCACCTCCGAAGTCCATAGTGGGGGTTAAGCTTAGGACTGGACTCCTCACTGGAGGTAGCCGCATCAGAATCCCTGCCTGGGACCATGATGTGTAGGCTTCAGTTTGCAACCTCAGTCTGAGTTGGCATTTTTTATTGTTTGCATAAAATGTAGCCTTCAAATTTTCCACTGAATGGTGTGGATCAAAAGAATATTATTCACTAAAAAAACCCCCAAAACTATTCTCAAGAAGGATGGAATAATCAGATACACAGAAAGAAGCAGAGGTGAGGAGGTAAGGATAAGACAGGGGAAGCTGTTAGAGTTCTTGTGGCCTTTCAGCGGCTGGTGTTCTGAGACACATTCTTACCGTTATAATAAATCCATCCATTTTGCATTTCCAGGCCTGAGTTGGGTTAAGAAAGAGTCCATATACACATTCCCAATGGCATCTCTACTTACTTAATATCAGATTTCCCTGGGCTCAGTCCTGAAATTATGAAGCCTGCTCTCTCTGCTCTGGAACATTCTGGGCACTGAAGGATCCAGGAAAATATAAATGCAGTGAAACACCATAACTCTCTGTGAAATATCACTCTAAGGCTTAAAACATTGTGATCATTCATAAAATAATTACATACATAAAAAGTCAATACCTCCCTGAAGACTTTCACTGCTCCAAGATTTATATATTTCCTACATAACTGGAGGAGAGTCAGCCCACTCACAGAGCAGAACAAGTCCAGAAGGGCCAAGGTTTTAAGCACAAGCTACATTTTTATTAGCCTTTCAGCTAACTATCTCTATAGGAAGAATCTATAATAAAGTGAAACATCTACATTATTAGAACAGTGTTTCATAATTTGCAAGTTGAAGTATACTTTCAAATTCTTTGAGAAGTGAGTGGGACCACTTCTGATTCCGAAACTGAAAAATTGTCTCTAAGAAACATAAGCTGAAGTTGGCATTTCATGACTTTCTATATTTTATTCCACTATCTTAACATCTGCTTACTACAAGCGATGCAGTCTGTGTAGTTGTTTTAATTCTTAAGTCACATTTTTTCCCTTTCTTCTCCATCTATCTTTCCCAAATCCTTGGAAATACACAGCCGTTGCCATTTACTCAGACAGATATTGCAATTGTTAATTTAAAATGTTTCTAAGCCACTATACTCCAATTTGGAAAGGACTGTATTTACCCTATTGGACTGTTAAGAGGATCAAATGAGCTTGGACTGTCAAAATCTGCAAGTCAGTTTCTTTCTCTCTTCACTTGTGGGGAAGCCTGTCCAACAACTCCGGGTGTCAATTCCAGGCCTGGTGTTTCTGCTCTTTGTCTGGACCCTAAATCACCACCGCCCTGTTGATTACCTACAATGTTCCCTGAAGCAACTCATGCTGGACTCTACATTTTCAGATACATTTAAAGGGTGATGGGCAGGTTTTTATGAAATGAACTAGAAGTCAGACTAGTAAGCAACATTTTATTTTCGTTAATCTAGTGGAAGGTTGGTTTGGCTGTTCTGAATTGGGTTTTGACCTTTTGTCCTACTAACTTGGGGACTTCTGAGGTTAGTGTCTTGCTTAAATGGAAACTTTGTTTAATGCCTTACTGTGGAGAGGGGCCTGGGTTTGGGGCTTCCTAAGATCTTATTTAGCTACATGTGCACTGTGACATTAGGACTTCTTTCTGAGAACAACTTACTTTCTTGTCCTTTCCTCTGAAGTATGAACCTGATTAGTCACAGAAGCTTACATGGTGTTTTATTGAAAACTCCTTTCAAGATGGATACAACTTGGAAAGTTTATCATGAAACTGGAGAATTATATTCACAATCTGGAGAATGTCAACCCCTCTCAGTAAAAAAGTGAAAGTCGCTCAGCCCTCCTCTGTCCATGGAATTCTCTAGACAAGAATGTGGGAGGGGGTAGCCATTCCTCTCTCCAGGGGATCTTCCAGACCCAAGAATCAAACCTGGGTCTCCTGCGTTGCAGGCAGAATCTTAACCATCTGAACCACCAGCAAAAGCCTGCCCTAAAAGCTCCCCAGGTCTTACTCAACTCCCAGGAAGGACAGCACAAAGAAAGGAAATCAAACCTCCTGTTGATGAACAGCGGGTGGAAGGACGGTCCTCCAGTTTCAGTGGCCACTGCTATCACCCTGCTCAGAGGAGAGCACTGCGCAATGGGTATGTCTTGTTTATAAATGATAATCGGTGGCTTAGCAGTGAGTCCCAGGGGTCAGCCACTAAAAACACCAACTTCAACGTTGCATTAATACAATCATCACTGATCTCTTCACTTAATGTTTGTGTAACATTGGCCGAGCCTTTCGCCCTTGACAAAGCATAAATCTTGACAGTGTCATTCGTTATCCTCTCTAAATAAAGGATGGTTTTCTAAATAGAAATGCAGCTTCATTTTAACCTAAAGGCCAATCTCATTGCTGAGGCAGATTTATAAATGAGGCCATCTTAAAAGAGAAAATAATCAACTATTAATTATTTAAAGTGCTTAATGATGCATGAAATTTGTCACATTTCCAAGTGCATTTCCAGCTAAATATGCACAGATGATAAAAGCACTGGGATATAAGTCAGCAATTAATTTCAAATAAAAATATGTTTGAAATTTAGCATTTACACTTGCATTTTTCAGAAACCTAAAGATTTAGAAGAGTCTGTAACTTGCCTTTACCATTTTATTTATAGCTGAGAATTTGAACAAAGAGAACCTGTTTATATTAGAAGGGAAATAGCATATTCTTGCAAAGCTTTAGAATCTCAAAATAAATCTAAGTCAATATCATTTGAAAGCAGCTGAGTTAGATTTGGGGAACATTATGTTTAACTCTCAGTAACAAGATTAGAATAAATGCTAGTAAAATATGAAAAAGAATGAGGTCACTGTGCTTAAATATTGTACTCTGTGAGTTAGGGAAAAAGTAGATATTTGAAAACACAATTAACCTTTGAAAATGAAAAAAGCCACATTCACATTAGGGAATGGGCAAACTTAACTAATGAAAATTTATAGCCCTGTAATAGTGGCAAAGAAAAAAAAAAATCTCTCTCATTTGAAATGTCAGAAGAGTCTCAGATCTTCTGTTAAATAATTTGTTAAGCTTTTGATGGTAATAAATATTGGACTCAATAATTGAAAATATCTCAGGTATTATGAGACTACTGAAGGACACTTGCAAAGTGTTTTTTTTTTAAGTTTCAAACATCTGTTTGTTGATTAAATTATTTATTCATCCTTAATCACTCCTTCAGTAAATGGAGTGTCTCCTAGGTGCCAAGGCATTGAATTAGACTCCACTGACACTAAAAATAGTGTCCTTAAGGTCCTCACAGTCTAGAAAGCAAGATTCCTGTAAGAAAATAACCCAAGTGATATGCTAAGTTGATCATGTGGTACTGACCACTAGCTGCCTCCTCTATCAGTGATCCGTTCTTCTGTTGTGTTATGCTAGTACAAAATCAATCCCACATTCTCCCAGACTCAGTTGATACCTCTGTGACCATGGACAAGGTTTTGCCAGATAAATGTTAGGGAAGACATGCAGGAATTCTTAGAAATCACCATAAAGGCATAGGGTCATGTTCTTCCTGCTCAGAGCAATGCACTTGTGATGTCTGAGTAGCCACAGCCATCTTAGGGTATGAAGTCACCTTGGAAACTCAAGCCATGTTTTGGGAGGACAGAGGCAAAAAACAGAAAGACAGTGAATTGCTGATGATTGTAGAACTTCCACAATAGCCTGGGTGGATCACCTCTGAACTTTGTTTTGTGAAATACAGAAACCCACTTCTACCATACCTTATTTTGAGTTATCATATAATAGAAAACTGAACCCCACACTGATGTGATGGTAGACTCAATTATAATAAACTGAAATCTTGTAACATACCCTCATCACGACTCCAGTACATGAGAGAGATGGTAGCAAAGAAAGTAGTCTTTGCTCGCTTCCTAAACTATGGAAGTGAAGAAGAAGAAGTGAAGTTGCTCAGTCGTGTCCAACTCTTTGGGCCCCCGTAGACTGTAGCCCACCAGACTCCTTCATCCATGGGATTCTCCAGGCAAGAATACTGGAGTGGATTGCCATTTCTTTCTCTAGGGGATCGAATCCAGGTCTCCCACATTGCAGGCAGATGCTTTAACCTCTGAGCCACCAGGGAAGCCCAAACTATGGAGACAGAACAAACAAGTAAACAATAACATTTTTTAAAACGTGTAGTAGTGAGATACAGTCTCCAAAGAAATTACAGTGGTGGCTTCAATTCAGGGCACTAAGCCAGAGGAAGACATGAGAAAAGCTTCCATTATAGAGTTAACACTGAGCAGAATTTTAATTAAGGGCTATTTTGGAGGGGAATAATCAGGCAGAGAGGGCAGCATACATCAAAGCAGAGAGACATAGATGAGTAGTGAATTCTCTGGGGCACATAAATATGTTAATGCATGCTTGGGGTGGAGGGTAGCTGTGATTTTGTTGTGGGAAAGAGACTGGAATGAGAAGAATAAGTTACAGGAGATACATCCTGTGGGACCTGCCATTTTTCTTCTGATTTCACAGTTCTTATGGTTACAGGAAGGTCATGTAAATGCTTGGAAAAGTTGGCATCAGAGTGAGAGTAAAGAACTATTATTTAGCTTTACAGAATGAAATACCAATTTTTTTGAAGGATTTCTTTGTTTTACATAGAATGTTGAGAAACTTTTCAATTGTTCCATAATGATAGTAGGCACTTTTGTAGTGCTTACCTGTACCAAGCACTGCCCTGCACTTTGTACTGATAATTAGTAGTTAATCCCATTCTAAAAACACTGCTGTAGGCTATAGTTTAAGTGCTGTTACTAACCCCATTTCACCGATGAAGAAACTGAACTCAGAGAGGAAGAGGAAGAGCTAGGACTCCAGTCTAAAACAGATTTCCTGCCCTGGCCCCTTAAGATTTATGTGATAGTCAAGTGAGAAGCTTTACATTTGCATAGAACCTGAGATTCTGAAAGTTGAATTTGCAGCAATATGTATGTACCTACAGGTATCACAATGAGTGAGGTAAGTCAGGCAGAAAGACAAATATCATATGATATCACTCATAGGTAGAATCTAGAAAATGATGCAAATGAATTTATTTACAAAATAGAAACAAACTTATGGTTATCAAAGGGAAGAGTAGGGGTGGAGGGATAAATTGGGAGTTTGGAATTAACATATTCACTATATGATTAATTACTATAAATAAAATAGATAAACAACAAGGACCTACGGTAGCACAGGTGACTAAACTCACTCTCTTGTAATAACCGATAATGAACAAGAATACGCATATACATTTATGTGTGTATACTATTATATAAATGGCTTCCCAGATGGCACTAGTGGTAAAGAACCCTCCTGCCAATGCAGAGAATTTAAGAGACACGGGTTCGATCCCTGGGTCAAGAAGATCCCCTGGAGGAAGGTATGGAAACTGACTCCAGCCTTCTTGCCTGGAAAAGCCCATGGACAGAGAAGCCTGGCAGCCTATGGTCCACAGGGTCACAGAGAGTCAGACAAGACTGAGCGACGTAGCATGCAGCATTACTATATGCCTGAAACTAACACAACATTGTAAGTCAGCTGTATGTCAGTGAAATACAGTTATTTATTTTTTGATAGAAATACCTTGTATTTTAAATATAGCATTGTATGCATGTCAATCCCAAACTCCCAATCCATCCCTCCTCCCTACATTCTCCCTGGTAACCGTAAGTTTGTTCTCTCGGTCTGTGACTCTGTTTCTGTTTTGTACATAAGTTCACTTGTAACATTTTTTGTTGCTGTTGTTTAGTCGCTGTCATATCCACTTCTTTGCTACCCCATGGACTGTAGCTTGGCAGGCTCTTCTGTTCATGGGATTTCCCAGGCAGGACACTGGTTGTCATTTCCTTCTCTAGGGGATCTTCCCAACTCAGGACTTAATCCTGCTTCTCCTGCATTATAGGCAGATTCTTTATAGCTGAGCCACAAAGGAAGCCCAACATTTTTTTTTAGATTCCACATATAAGTGATATCATATTTGTTTTTGTTTGGCTTTCTTCACTTAATATGATAATTTAAAAGAAAAATACAAGACAAGGGTCATATTTGATTTTTATTGCCATTCTGTGACTTTGTTCCTCCCATTTCCTTTCTACAAAGAAACAGTGCTTCAGAGGGTAGAATTGGGGACCATATTGGGACCTCAGTCCTAGGTCTACTAGGATCTACTGGTCAGATCTACTGGTCAGATCAGCCATCCAAATGACACCCGTCTAACAAGAATTATTCTCTTCCCAGAATGGTCAAGCTTTGTATTAAGGTAGCATTAAGTCCCGGAGAAGGCAATGGCACCCCACTCCAGTACTCTTGCCTGGAAAATCCCATGGACGGAGGAGCCCGGTAGGCTGCAGTCCATGGAGTTGCTAAGAGTCGGACACAACTGAACGACTTCACTTTCACTTTTCACTTTCATGCATTGGAGAAGGAAATGGCAACCCACTCCAGTGTTCTTGCCTAGAGAATCCCATGGATAGGGGAGCCTGGTGGGCTGCTGCCTATGGGGTCGCACAGAGTCGGACACGACTGAAGAGACTTAGCAGCAGCATTAAGTCCCTGGCTTGATCTCAAATGGGAGCCTGAAGGCAGCCTTGTCAAGGGTAGGCAGCATTGAGCTGTTTCCAGAGATCAGGGACCAGCAGA
This sequence comes from Bison bison bison, assembly GCF_000754665.1. Taxonomy (NCBI): domain Eukaryota; kingdom Metazoa; phylum Chordata; class Mammalia; order Artiodactyla; family Bovidae; genus Bison; species Bison bison. The sequence goes on from NW_011495073.1 coordinate 3,631,381, forward strand.
AGGTCCCTGAGATTGGGAGCTCATCCTGCCTTTGCTGGGATGAACAGGAAGGTTTTCAGAAAGGCCATTTTGAGGCTGCTTTCCTGGATCCAGCTCTATATTTTCCTGGTAATCCTTTGGAAATTCTGCAGGAGCTGGGAGAACTTAGGGGACTTGACCATCTGGTTATGTCAGGAAGCATCTGTGCTTCCAAAATAACTACTGTCTATCTTATATTTGAAGATAGCTTATTTTAAGGTACAAGTAGAGATTTTTCAATTGCATTATTGAAATCACTCTGGAAAGGGAAATGTATTAATTATTTATCAGTGAGAGGCAAATCACTTAATATTTAATATTACTTAAATGAAAGTGTTTAAACATAGTTTTTTTTTTTTAATCCTTGATTGTTAAGCTGATGCTGAAGCAATTCCAAACTTTATGACAAGCTTTCCCACTAAACTGGAGTTGGTATGAGCCTCTGGGGACCAATAGCTTCTTATCAAAATGGCGAGGTCTGGCAGGGCATTTGTAATTAAGTACCCACAAGAGGCCAGGCAGCTCATTCCAGGGAAAGAGGAGTCAGGGTAGGCATGGGGGCAGGTGGGGGTTGGGGGGAGGGAGTGAGGAGGGTGGAACATCTCAGAGCAGAACATCCAGGGTCACCTGACATATCATCTGTGTGTCACCTTCTTGGCCTCTTGGAAGAGAGAGTGTATGGGACTCTAGGCTGCCTTTAAGCCCTAAGCTCTGGAGGAGGAACAGGAGGACTCACCTGTTTCTTCAGCAGACATTACTGAGCAGCAGCGGTGTGTCAGGAGCTGCTCTGTGAAATGAGCGCACAGAGAGGCACAAGACCCAACAGCACTAGTCCCCATGGTCAAGGAGATCGATGCGTCCTTTCAGACTATACTAGTAGCAGGAGGGGAGAAATGCATGGCATATCACAGACGGTGGCTTGTGGCGGGGAAGCGGGCCACCGGGGCTTCTCAGCCTGGACTCCTTGGAGAAGGCGGCCGAGGGAAGGAGCAAGCGCTGCCTCTTTATTTAGGGAGGAGGTCAGTCCCGCGGAGGCGAGAGTGAAGCAAGGAGGAGCTGGTGACCTGGGAGGCCCCACCAGGGGAGAACCCTGAGAGGACCTGATCAGCACTACCCTTTCCCGTGAATTATGTCCAAGGAGAGGTTTAACCCGTGTGCTTGTGGGCTTGCACGCATGGGTTCAGGCCTTGCACACATGTGCAGGGCCTCCAGGGGTCTGAGCAGGAGCCAAGTGAGATGCTGTCAGGATGTGCCAGGGATGCCCAGCACATGCGCAGAGGCCCAAGGTGAGGCTGCTGGGCTGGGTGTATTAGGCACTGTTCTCCAGCTCATTGGTGCCCTCCAGGACAACTGGTGCCAGTAATGCCACTCAGGCCTCCATTTTCTGCAAAAATAAGAGTCCTCACTTCCTTCCTGAAAGGGGAGGTGGCAGTCACTTGCTTTGTTCTCAGTTGGCCACTGTAGCCTCAATGACCCTGCAATGACTTATTTCCTGTTACTACGGAGCAAGGAAGCTCAGAAATATGTTTCCACTGTTCTATCTATGCAGTGACCTCCCCAGCCCTTCCTGAGATTGATCTTTGAACTGAGCTCCTTTCTCCTCTTTCACTAATTAATCTTGACTTTAGTTGCTGCCCAGGACTCTGCATTTACAGAACTTAGCCTTCTCTATGACACTGAGATTCAAGTGAACCCCTCTGGGAGGGGTTTCCCTTTACTTTTAAGGTCACCACTGAGTGTGGTTATAATGTGTCAGTCCATTTCCTGCTGACACAGACATATGATGTCAAGATATCTGTGAATGGGTCATAATTCTTCCCTTCTCTGTCAGGTGACCATTGATATCTCCCCAGAAGTATCAGAAAAGTCACTAGAGCTAACCAGTGAATTTAGTAAAGCTGCAGGGTAAAAAATCAATACCCAGAAATCACTTGCTTTTCTATATACTAATAATGAAAAATCAGAAAGAGAAATTAAGGAATCAATCCCATTCACCACTGCAACAAAAATAATTAAATATCTAGGAGTAAACTTACCTAAAGGGACAAAAGAACTGTACACAATAAATTATAAGACACTAATGAAAGAAATCAAAGATGACATAAACAGATGGAGAGATATTCCATGTTCCTGGGTAGGAAGAATCAATATTGTGAAAATTACTATACTGCCAAATGCAATCTGAAGAGTCAATGCAATCCCTATCAAATTACCAATGGTATTTTTCAATGAACTAGAACAAAAATTTCACAATTCATATGGAAACACAAAGACCCCGAATAGCCAAAGCAGTCTTGAGAAAGAAGAATGGAGCTGGAGGCATCAACTTTCCTGACTTCAGGTTATACTACAAAGCTACAATCATCAGAACAGTATGGTACTGGCACAAAAACAGAAATAATAGACCAATGGAACAAGATAGGAAGCCCAGAAATAAATCCATGCACCTATGGGTACCTTATTTTTGACAAAGGAGGCAAGAATATACAATGGGGCAATGACAGCCTCTTCAATAAATGGTGCTGGGAAAACTGGACAGCTACATGTAAAAGAATGAAATTAGAACACTTCCTAATACCACACACAAAGATAAACTCAAAATAGATTAAAGACCTAAATGTAAGACCAGAAACTATAAAACTCGTAGAGGAAAACATAAGCAGGAACGCTTGATGACATAAATCAAAGCAAGATCGTCTATGACCTTATCCTTTACTCAAGGCCATGTTGAGGCAGATCCAGCATCACCTCTCCTTTAGTTATAGGTCAATAATGTGTTCAAATTTCAAAGAGCCATTCCAGGAGTGCAGTAAGATCAGTGCTAGGGGTCTTGGCTGGAATTTTTAATTCCAAGCTCTGAATGGTACATCACATTCTTTAATCTCCCTTTCCTGTTGTTATGTTCTTACTTCTCCACACAAGTACATAAATATCAAAATTCCCTTCCACATGTGCTTCTCTGGTGGTGAAATGTCTTTGTCATTTAAGCAAATTTCTCTGGGAGTAGGTTATGCTGAGACTTGACTCTGGTTTTCATCCTGGAGGCAACATGGGGGGATGTATTAATTGTTTATGTTACGTAACTAATAACTTCCCAAACTTAGTGGTTTAAAGCAATAGACACTTATATTATTGTTTCTGTGAATTAGGAAGCAGGGCACACTTAGTTGAATGACTCTGATTCAAAATTTCTCAGAAGTTGCAATTTGGGTATTGGTTAGGGTTGTGGTCTCACCTGAGGGCTCATGTGGGGAGGATACTATTTCAGGCTTACTTGTGTGGTTGTCAGCAGGATTCAGCTCATCCCTGCTGTTGGGCTGAGGGTCTTATTTTCCTGCTGTATGTTTGCTGGTGGCCTCTCTTGGGTACTTGCCTGGTGCTCCCCTGCAAAGGGAACCTCACCACATGTCACTTGCCCTTCCTCAGAGTGAGAGAGCACACCCCAAGATGACCCAGTGCCATAAGGGACATTTGTTACTTTACTACATTCTCTTCCTTAAAAGTTAGACACTAGGTACAGCCCACACCAGATGAGAGGGTCTCACATGAGAGTAAGAAAACTGGAAGGTGAGGAACAGAGGCCACCTCAGAAGCAACAAAAAGATGTAAATCTTTCATCCCATTCTGACCATGAGAGTCTTCAAGCATCTAAAAGATACTAACAGGTCAGCAGTGAGCAGAGACTGAATTACTTAGAGATTCAATGTTCATTAGCTCACTTTCCTGTTTATAAACTTTTAATGGGTTTAATAGTGCACACTAGAGGAAAAGTCAGACAGTCTGGGTTTGCCCCAGGCACTTTCCTAAGTGCTTAAATTCATTTGCTTGTTTAAATTGCACACGAAATGACACAGAGGATGGAGGCCACATTATGAATTCAGTGGGTCCCAGGAACTTTTGCCTTGCTAGACTACTATATGCACACACATGCACACACACAAGTGAGCCATATATATATATATATATTGGGAGGCTTCCCAGTAGTGCTAGTGGTTAAGTACCTGCCTGCTAATGCAGGAGACAAAAGAGATGCAGGTTCTATCCCTGGGTTGGGAAAATACCCTGAAGAAGGAAATGGCAACCCACTCTAGTATTCTTCTCTTGCCTGAGAATCCCACAGACAGAGGAACTGGGTGGGCTACAGTCCACAGGGTCACATAGAGTTGGACACGAGATATATCTATATATATATCTATATCATCTATCTATCTATCAATAATATACAACACACACATTTGCTACAATTATTTGCAGCAGGATTTTTTTTTTTTTTACTACATTCCTATCCCTTCCTTGCATTCTAAAGTGTCACCATGTGGCTCAGATCCTCTGCCCCTCTCAACTTCATCATTTCAAAACTCTGTGCCTTGCTGTCCACAACCTCAGTCTCTCCACTTCAGTCTTGATGAACTATGGGGTTGATGAGGCAGAGATCATGAGTGCTTCATTTCTGTAAGTCCAGACTTTAGCACAGTAAGTGCACAATGCATATTTGCTGAAAGAGTCTTTGAGTAAATAGATTCTTTCTCTGCTACACTCTGCTTACAGATTTATTGTATAAAAATCATTCTTGATAGTTTCACTTCCTGTCTGAAAATAATCAAAATGGTTCCTTATTACCTATTGAATTTAGTCCTGATTTTTTATTAGAGTCTGCAGTACTATTATCACTCAGACCTCTATTATTTTTTCCAATTATCCTGCAATAAGACTGTATGAACTTCATCCCTCACTAACCCATCTTGGAAGTAACAGATGGATGTCTCTTAGTGATTTGGGAGGGATGTTGTAATCATAGTATTAATAGTTAACACCTCTTGGGGCATTTATAATATATTGCATAAGAGGCTGAGGATATGGAAAATTTGCCCCAAAGTTAATATAGGTAGTAATTGGGAGGAAACAGGTATAAACTCAGTGTGATTCTAGCCCCTAGCCCAAGATACAACATCAACAGATCTTGTTCTAGACAAGCTTAAAAAAGTTCAAAATTCACAGCCTAGTCACCAAACTTGTATGCTGTTAATGCACTTTCAAGCCACTGAAATACAGACTTTGATCTTCATGGTTTCATTGCTAGAGATACTCCCCACTGTGTGTACTCTTAGATCAGAATCCCAAGGTGGGCACTCAGAGTTGCTGTCACCTGGGTGCTCTTGAGAGTGTCCACCCCCACGCCTCTGGTCCCCTCATATACTCTCCTGCTTCAGGTGGGAGTGCTGTAGCTGCTCCAGACTCGCACTTCCCTTCCACAGCCTCCACTTTGTACAACTTGACCACCTCCCAGGGCCCCCTCCAGTGCTATCTCCCCAATATGATTTCCTGAACACTCCCATCCCCACCTCACCCTGGAAGTACTCTGTGGAATTTTATCCTTTTATTTAATATTTTGCATTCTCTGTTTCAGCTTTTCAAGTACATCCAAAAATATTCCACATCAGGCTGAAAGTTACTTGAAGTTGAGATCAGTGTAGACAAAGATTCTAAGAACTCCAAACTGCGGGACAGAAGGTATATTAAATTGAAGGGATTTGGACCCTCACTGGGTCCTTTATATTCAGCTGTTGCTTTGCTCTCTATTCATAGGAAAGTTTCCCACCTGAATTATCTATACTTTCTCAATTCATATTGCTTCTCCTACCTAGTAAAGTTTCTTCCACTTATCCCATGCTATTTTTGTCCAAGTATCCAGTAGCTTTTAGTTTCTTAGGCCAATGACCACTTTTCTTTGCAAATTTTACTCAAGCTCTTAGCAGCATTTTAAGCAACTGCCTACTTTTTCCATCCTGAAATGCAGTCTGACTTGGGCTTGGGTAAGGTCATATTCTCTTTCTGGTTTTCTTCCTGCTGAATTAGAAGCTCCTCTCTTGCTCAAGGATTAGTTTAAGATGCTCTTCTCTGCTATATCTAAACTCTTTTCTAAGTTGATCTCATCCAATCCAGTGACACTGAGTACAGGAGTTGAGAACTGTATCATTCCAAACACATGACCATACTCCATCAGGAAATCCTAGGAAAATGTTCTAAGACTTGAGCCATGATCTCTGATTCCTCCTGGGAAGGGTGCCCTGAATGACTCAGAAAGGTATTCTCTTTATAATTCAGGAGATAAAGTTCCTACTTGATAGCAGATATAGATAAACCTAACTGGAGAATTAAACAGCTCGTGATACTTGTTTCTTAGCTATACCAACAGAGCATAGTGTATTTGTCCTGCTGTATTTCCCCAGGGCCCCTTGGCCAGGGAATGGTCTGTGAGTTCCTCCTGACCACAGCCCATCCCTCTGAAGCTTCGCACTTGGCACATCCTTAAAAAAAAAAAAGAAAGAAAAAACTGCTTCAGGCAAATGGCTGGACTTTCTAAATCATGCAAACTAAAATGTTCTTTGTATTTATGGCATTTTCACAACCTCTGAAACTTCTGTGATTGCCTGTGCAGAGCTGACTGTACTCATCCTCTTCAGGAATGTAACTGTCAGTTTACCTAGCATGTGGGCTTAATAAGCAGGGTATCACTGCAATTTTAAAGCTAACCATTAGCATGTGTTTAGGAGAGATTGTTATGTTTTACAATATTAAGCAAAAGAAATGAATTCATAATTGTAAATTAAACTATCCTGTAAGGGATTTGTTATTTTAATAAAGATCTATTGCTACATATGGATGAGGATTTTGGGGGGAATTAAGTAAAACAAAGAATATTTTACAGATTTTAATTGCCAGTTTAATCAATTATTTTAAACATATTCCATCTCAGAATTCTCCAAAAACTTCATACTTATGCCATTCCCATAGGTTAGAGAGAAAGACTCTAGGGCCAAGACAGGTAACTCTAATGAAAGGTCCAAAACAGAAAATACAAGAATGTCAGATGCCCTTTATTTTAACAGGAAATATTTATCCAGCATTTGTGGGTATTGTTACTGTTGTTCAGTTGCTCAGTTCAGTTCAGTTCAGTTCAGTCACTCAGTCGTGTCCAACTCTTTGCGACCCCATGAATTGCAGCACACCAGGCCTCCCTGTCCATCACCAACTCCCGGAGTTCACCCAGACTCACGTCCATCGAGTCAGTGATGCCATCCAGCCATCTCATCCTCTGTCATCCCCTTCTCCTCTTGCCCCCAATCCCTCCCAGCATCAGAGTCTTTTCCAATGAGTCAACTCTTCGCATGAGGTGGCCAAAGTACTGGAGTTTCAGCTTTAGCATCATTCCTTCCAAAGAAATCCCAGGGCTGATCTCCTTCAGAATGGACTGGTTGGATCTCCTTGCAGTCCAAGGGAC
>NW_011495073.1:3638878-3664096 GCF_000754665.1 Bison bison bison
CTGCAGTGATTTTGGAGCCCCCCAAAATAAAGTCTGACACTGTTTCCACTGTTTCCCCATCTATTTCATTTGCTCAGTTGTGTTAAACTCGTTGCAACCCCATGGACTGCAGCATGCCAGGCTCCCTTGTCCTTCACCATCTCCTGGAGTTTGTTCAAACTCATGTTCATTAAGTTGTGATGCCATCCAATCATGTCATCCTCTGTCATCCCCTTCTCCTCCCACCTTCAGGCCTTCTCAGGATCAGGATCTTTTCAAATGAGTCAGCTCTTCACATCAGGTGGCCGAAGTATTGGAGCTTCAGCTTCAGAATCAGTCCTTCCAATGAATATTCAGGACTGATTTCCTTTAGGATGGACTGATTTGATCTCTTTGCAGTCCAAGGGACTCTCAAGAGTCTTCTCCAACACCACAGTTTGAAAGCATCAATTCTTTGGCATTCACCCTTCTTTATGGTCCAACTCTCACATCCATACATGACTATCGGAAAAACAATAGCTTGGACTATATGGACATTTGCAAAGTGATATCTTTGCTTTTTAATATTCTGTCTAGGTTGGTCATAGCTTTTCTTCCGAGAAGCAAGTGTATTTTAATTTCATAGCTGCAGTCACCATCCCCAGTTATTTTGGAGCCCAAGAAAATAAACTCTTTCACTGTTTCCATTGTTATCCCATCTATTTGCCATGAAGTGTTGTGACTGGATGCTGTAATCTTTGTTTTCTGAATGCTGAGTTTTAATCCAGCTTTTTCATTCCCCTCTTTCACCTTCATCAAGAGGTTCTTTAGTTCCTCTTTGCTTTCTGCCATAAAAGTGGTGTCATCTGCATATCCTGGGATATTGATATTTCTCCTGGAAATTTTGATTCCAATTTGTGTTTCATCCAACCCAGCATTTCCCATGATGTACTCTGCATATTAATTAAATAAGAAGGGTGATATATATAAGCAGGGTGATAATATGGGTTTTTATTCCATAACCAAATGTTTTTATCCCAGGAAATAGAATGTTCAAATATAGGAAATGTTTCTCAAAAGTATTGGAGAGCATATTGTTCTTGGTGCATTCTAACTATTTAAATAAGATTAGTGTAAAGTGCATGTAAAAAACATTGAAAATCAAGCCAGAAAGTTAGTCAGGAAAGAGCTAAATTATATAAACTCTTGTAGATCTACTAATTATTTGATTTTACCCTTAAGTTAATAATGGAACGTGATTGAATAATTTGCAAATGGATGTAATAAGGTTATTTATCTCTACAAAAATCACTTAGGAAACAGAAGATGATATTTGAAAAGGAAGTGAGGAGATTTGAGGTTTAGAGAAGACATTTTCAGTGTCTCCACAAGATACAACAATGACCATAATTAAATAGGTGTGAAGGCATAAAAATTTGCACCAATTTCAGAGTTCTTTAGAGTTGAATCAATGAAACTTTATGATCAGATCAATGTAAAGGGTGATGTCAAAGAAAAGTAAGCCTCTGTGACAACAGTGTGCCTGACTTGCTCACTTTTATAATCTCCTAATTCTAACAGTTTTTGACTCATGGTAGGCACTTAGTTGCAGTGGTAAAGATTTTCACCTGCCAGTGCGGGAAATGCAAGAGACTCAAGTTCAATCCTTGAGCCAGGAAGATCTCTTGAAAGAGGAAGTGGCAACCCATTCCAGTATTCTTGCCTGGAGAATCCCATGGACAGAGGAGCCTGTCGCTCTACAGTCTATGGGGTCACAAAGATTTGGACATGACTGAAGCGATATAGCATGATAAAGTCTGGGCTTCTCTGGTAGCTCAGATGGAACAGAATCTGCCTGCAGGGCAGGAGACCTGGGTTAGATTCTTGAATTGGGAAGATCCCCTGGAGAAGGGAATGGCAACCCACTCCGGTATTCTTGCTTGGAGAATTCCATGGACAGAGGAGGCTGATGGGCTAAAGTCCATCGGGTTGCAAAGAGTTGGGCATCACAGAGCAACTAACACACATTACATATGAGCAAGTCTAGAAACCATTTCTCTACAAGCCAGGAGAATCACAGCAAGAAATTCCTTGCACAGGAACAGGAAGAAATAGATTCTTTGCTGTACAGATTGCTCTGCCTTTGGTGCCTGGTTTACTTATCAGAAAGTGGTATTTTCCTATCCATTATATCAACGAAAAAATGAAATTTAGAGAGATTAAGCATTTTGGCAAGCCTCCTGGAGGCTTATGAATGATGAGACCGGTATGGATCTTGGCTGTGATGTCAAATCCTACTCTTGATTCATCCTACCAAGGTGAAACATATGTCTTGGTTATTTTGTTTGTTTTTAGCACTTATACATATAGACTAAATGAGTATCGTTCTTTGTGAGGACTTTTAAAGTGTGGAATACTGACATAAACATGTTACTTAAAGATGGGGCATTTTATAGCCACTATTTTTAATTAATTTCAGATCTATAATACTCTGAGAAAAATTCAGAAAATAGTTTCAATCTACTCAACATTCAAATAATTTCAGACAAAAAATAGTTTTCTGATGGAATTATCTGGATTCTTTTTTAATATGAGTACATTCCATCTAAACTGTGTGTGTGTGTGTGAGATCAGTCATGTCTGACTCTTTGAAACCCTATGGACCATAGCCTGCCAGTCTCCTCAGTCCATGGAATTCTCCAGACAAGAATTCTGGAGTGGGTTGCCGTTTCCTACTCCTAGGGGATCTTCCTGACCCAGCAATCAAATCTGCATCTCTTGAGTCTCCTGAATTTGCAGGCAGGTGAATTCTTTACCACTGCACCACATGAGAGCCCCAAATAATAATGCATGCCCTAGTACAAAGTATCTTAACTGCTAAACCTTACCATTCTTTCTATATTTTGTCAGTAGTTCTTGACTTCAGCTGCATAGACAAATAATCTGAAGATCTTGAAAAATATTATTTCTTAGACCAGATCTTAGATATTCTGATTTAATTTCAGGGAGGGAAGCAGGCAGCCACAAGTTTCTATGCTGAAAGAGAAGACACTAAGCTTCTCCTTTTTGTCAGCTATTCATAAACACTTCATTAGATCCACCTCCGGGGTGGATGTTTTGTCTTTATGTCCCACATACACTTTTTCCATTGTACACATGTCCTCTGTATTACACTTCCATTAAGGTACTGTCTCTCTTTTCAGTTAAGTCATGATAACCTGATGTGGACCATGGTCTGTTTGTGTCATATATGCTGGGAAAACGCATAAATCCTTTGCCCACTCCTGTAGACACCAACCTTTCTCTCTCTTCTCAGGAAAAGGGGCCACTCTCCCTTTGGATGGTCAGTCCTCCACTTATGATGTATCTTCTCATCCACATCCCTCTGGACCTCAGTCTCTTCTCCCTACGAAGGGCTTGTTGCCTTTGCCTAAGAATAAAGCAGACGTTGAGTTTGTGCAAATGCTGGGTCCCCAACTGCATCAATCTTGGCTTAGTCACATCAGACAGAAATGACTTTAAAGTGATTCTAAATGCATCTAATTCACATCTCTCTATGAATTCCATCTCTAAGAGGGAGGTCATAGCTATTGCAACATCTCCTGAATTCTCTTCCTCTCCTTGTCAATTACTCTATCCTCAGTGGTTGCTACAAACTTCTCCTTTGACAACCACCAAATTTTGTCCCTGAACGATTTTTCCTCCCCTCCCTATACTTTTAGGCTATAACACTGCCTCCAGCTAGCAAGGCTCCTGGGGCCCCTGCACCTGTGCCCTCCCTTGGTTCCCACTCAGTGGATCTCCCTTTTAACTTGTGACTAGGAGCCCTCTGAGAAGGTAAGGACCTTGTTCTTTCTATTAATGCTTTCCTATGCAATGCAGACTTGAATGATTATTTTTATTCCTCTTTCTATAAGAACATCTTCCCTCAAAACTTCTATGGACTGATTGCCAAGCACCATTACCCATCATTGTCACCCCCTCCCCCCCCCTGCATTATCTTGACCCATCTTCCTAATATCCCCATGCATGTTCTTCAAGTCACCACGCTCTCAGGACACCAACCGTGTCCAGTGTGTCACGTACCTGGTTGATGGGTCTGCCTTCAGCCTTCTCATTAGATATAGTGTGTTTGATTTTCCCTCTTGGCTTCTGGGACATTGTTTCTCCTGGTCTTTTTCGTTACCTGCTTTTCTTTCTCCTGCTGCTTCATACATGTGGCTCCATTTTTTGTAACATCAAATATCACTTTTGAGAATGGCAATTTCATTGTTTCTATCTTATTCTTGTTTCTAAGTTTTACATTTGTTGTCCCACTGACTAACAGACACATACTTTCAGATGTGATTCCATCATCAGGAAGTCATCATGACTGCAGGGGGTGCCTAACCTCCCCATTCTATCCTTACCTCTGCTCCTTGTTTCCTCTTGATGGTACCATTTCTACCACACAAGCTGAACACTTCCTGATTCTCCTCTCTTTTCCCCAAACATTGAATAAGTCACAGGGTCTTTTAAGTACCAATTTCAGCATATTCCTCCTGGTTGATTTGTTTTTGCAAGTTACCCTCACGTGGCATCTCATTACCTCTTGTCAGATTTGTAAAATGTCATGCTCATAATCTTCATAATCCAGCTCATCCTTGCTGCTCTAAGATTTCCTTGTGTGCATACTCAGTCACTTCAGTCATATCTGACTCTTTGCAACTCCATGGACTATAGCCCTCCAGGCTTCTCTGTCCATGGGGAATCTTCCAGCAAGAATACTGGAGTGAGTTGCCATGCCCTCTTTCAGGGGATCTTCCCAACACAGGAGTCAAACCCAAGTCTCCTGCATTTCCTGCACTGCAGGAGGATTCTTTACCACTAGCACAATCTGGGAAGTCCAAACTTCTGATTCTGTTGCTGCTCAGCTTTGGGATGCAGGCTCTGAGGTTGAGTCTAGGGTTGTTGTTGTTCAGTCTCTAAGTCATGTCCAACTGTTTGTGACCCCATGGACTGCAGTACACCAGGCTTCACTGTCTTCCACTATATCCCAGAGTTTTCTCAAGTTCATATCTACTGAGTCAGTGATTCTATTTAACCATCTCATCCTCTCCTGCCCTCTTCTCCTTTTGCCTTCAATATCTCCCAGCATCAGAGACTTTTCCAATTAGTTGGCTCTTAGCATCAGGTGGCCAAAGTATTGGCGTTTCATGTTCAGCATCAGACCTTCCAATGAATATTCGGAACTGACTTCATTTAGGATTGGCAGGTTGGATCTCCTTGCAGCCCAAGGGACTCTCAAAAGTCTTCTCCAATACCACAGTTCAAAAGTATCGATTCTTTGGTGTTCATCCTTCTTTACAGTCCAACATCCATACATAACCACTGGAAAAATCACAGCTTTGACTATCTCAACCTTTGTTGGTAAAAGTGATGTCTCTGCTTCTTAATGTGTGTCCAGGTTTGTCATAACTTACCTTCCAAGAAGCAAGAGCCTTCTAATTTCATGGCTGAAGTCATCATCCTCAGTGATTTTGGAGTCCAATAAAGAAAATCAGTTTCAAAGAAAGAAAGTCACTGCTTCTACTTTTTCTCCTCCTATTTGCCTTGATATAATGGGGCCAGATGTCATGATCTTAGTTTTCTTAATGTTGATTTTTAATTCTTTTTTTTTTTCACTCCCCTCTTTGACATTCATCAAGAGGCTCTTTCAGAATTCAGAATTTAGTGTGGAAAATTCTGAAAGAGATGGGAATACCAGACCACCTGACCTGCCTCTTGAAAAATCTATATTCAGGTCAGGAAGCAAGAGTTAGAACTGGACATGGAACAACAGACTGGTTCCAAATAGGAAAAGGAGTACATCAAGGCTGCATATTGTTATCCTGCTTATTTAACTTATATGCAGAGTACATCATGAGAAACACTGGGCTGGAAGAAACACAAGCTGAAATCAAGATTGCTGGGAGAGATAGCAATAATCTCAGATATGCAGATGACACCACCCTTATGGAAGAAAGTGAAGAGGAACTAAAAAGCCTCTTGATGAAAGTGAAAGAGGAGAGTGAAAAAGTTGGCTTAAAACTCAACATTCAGAAAACTAAGATCATGGCAACTGGTCCCATCACTTCATGGGAAATAGATGGGGAAACAGTGGAAACAGTGGCTGATTTTGTTTCTTTGGGCTCCAAAATCACTGCAGATGGTGACTGCAGCCATGAAATTAAAAGACGCTTACTCCTTGGAAATAAAGTTATGACTAACCTAGATAGCATATTAAAAAGCAGAGACATCACTTTGTCCACAAAGGTCCGTCTAGTCAAGGCTATGGTTTTTCCAATGGCCATGTTTGGATGTGAGAGTTGGACTATAAAGAAAGTTGAATGCAAAAGAATTGATGCTTTTGAACTGTGGTGTTGGAGAAGACTCTTGAGAGTCTCTTGGACTGCAAGGAGATCCAACCAGTCCATCCTAAAGGAGACCAATCCTGGGTGTTCATTGGAAGGACTGATACTGAAGCTGAAACTCCAATACTTTGGCCACCTGATATGAAGAGCTGACTCATTAGAAAAGGCCCTGATGCTGGGAAAGATTGAGGGCAAGAGGAGAAGGGGATGACAGAGGATGAGATAGTTGGATGGCATCACAGACTCGATGGACATGAGTTTGGGTGGACTCCAGGAGTTGGTGTTGGACAGGGAGGCCTGGCATGCTGCAGTCCATGGAGTCGCAAAGTGCTGGACACGACTGAGCAATTGAACTGAACTTGCTGAAGAGGCTCTTTAGTTTTTCTTCACTTTCTGCCATTAGGATGGTATAACTTGCATGTCTGAAATTGTTGATATTTCTCCCGCAACCTTGATTCCATCTTTTGACTCACCCAGCCTGTCATGTCACATGATGTGAAAGTGAAAGTGCAAATTGCTCACTCACGTCTGACTCTACAACCCAAAGGACTAAGAATCCATGGAATTCTCCAGTCTAGAATACTGGAGTGGGTAGACCATCCCTGCTCCAGGGGATCTTCCCAACCAAGGAATGGAACTGGGGTATCCTGCATTGCAGGCAGAGTCTTTACAAACTAAGCTATCAGGGAAGCCTTCACACGATGTACTCTACATAAAAGTTAAATACTCAGGGTAACAATATACACCCCTGTCACACTCCTTTCCCAATTTTTGAACCAGTTCATTGTTCCATGTAAGGTTCTAACTATTGGTTCTTGATTCATATGCAGGTTTCTCAGGAAACAGTTATGGTAGTCTGGTATTCTCATCCCTTTAAGAATTTTCCACATTTTTTTTTTTTTTTTTGTACACACAGTCAAAGGCTTTAGCTTAGTCAATGAAGCAGAAGTAAATGTTTTTCTGAAATTCCCTTGCTTTCTCTATGATCCAACGAATGTTGGCAATTCGATCTCTGGTTCCTCTGCCTTTTCTAAATCCAGCTTGTACATCTGGAATTTCTCACTACATTTACTGCTGAAGCCTAGGTTGAAGGATTTTGAGCATAACTTTATTAGCATGGGAAATCAGTGCAATTGTCTGATAGTGTGAATATTCTTTGGCATTGCCCTTCTTTGAGATTGGAATGAACACTAACCTTTTCCAGTACTGTGGCCACTTCTGAGTTTTTAAAATTTGCTGACATATTGAGTGCAGCGCTTTAACAACTTCATCGTTTAGGATTTGAAATACCTTAGCTGGAACTCTGTCAACTCCACTAGTTTTGTTCATAGTAATTCTCCCTAAGGCTCCCTTGCCTTCACACTCCAGGATATCTGGCTCTAGGTGAGTGGCCACACCATCGTGGTTATTTCAGTCTTTAAAACCTTTTTTGTATGGTTCTTTTGTATATTCTTGCCACCTCTTCTTAATCTCTGCTGCCTCTTTTAGGTCCTTACCATTTCTGTCCTTTATTGTAGCCAACCTTGCATGAAATGTTCCCTTAATATCTTGTTTTCTTGAAGATATCTCCAATTTTTCCCATATTATTTTCCCCTCTCTTTGTTTGCATTGTTCATTGAAGAGGCCTTCTTATCTCTTTTGCCATTCTCTGAAACTGTGCATTCAGTTGGGCATGTCTTTCCCTATCTCCCTTGCTTTTTACTTCTCTTTTTTCCTCAGCTCTTTGTAAAATCTCCTCAGACAACCATTTTACCTTCTTGCACTTCTTTTTCTTTGGGATATTGATTACTGCCTTCTGTACAATGTTGTGAACCTCCGTCCATAGTTCTTCAGGCACTCTGCCTAACAGATCTAATCCCTTGAATCTATTTGTCTAGGATACAGGGTATTTATTAGGGATGGACTTTAGGATCTTTGCTTGTGGGGAGAAAGAGGGGGAGCAGGATATGATATAGGGAGAAGCTGAGATGCAAGCAGGTCCAGACGCCAGCCTTGGTAGGCCTCCAGGAGCTCTGGATTAGAATGGCTCCTAAGAGCTATGTGCATGGGTATTGAATAGCCAGACCCTTTTCTCTCCATGCTGTTCAGTCACCGGTGCTGTACAGGAATCTCCCTGGATGACTAGGACCCTGTGTGGCCTTCCCAGGACAGACACTGTGTCACCCATGTCCTCCTCCTGTTTCTTGCTTTTAGGAAAATTTACCTTCCAAGGGCTTATTTTCCAAGTTCTGATGAATAAACTTAATCTGAGAAGTGAGAAAATGCAGAAGCTTAGGAAAACACTCAGGCAAGACAAAATAATGATAGTTTAGTCATTAAACAAGGTCAAGAACCTTTGGTTCCTCTTCAAAGACTGTAGATAATATTCTGAACCTCGTCTTTTGAGTTGTTTCACACATACTGAAATCCCAGCAGGTGGGAGAAGTGAACTGTGTGCTGCCCACAAGGATATCAGCCCCACACTGTTCCAAACCAGCAGGTTGATGATCCTGACTCCTGATTACCGCACCACCAACCAGTCAGAAGGGTGTCCATGAGCTGACCATGCACCCATAAACACATCCCCACCCTGTCTTTAAAAACCTATCCTTGAAAGTCTTTAGGGAGTTCAAATCTTTTAAGCACCAACTACCTGGACTCCTTGGTTAGTGCCTGCAATAAATGCTGTGCTCTCCTTCACCACAACCCAGTGTGAAGATTGACTCTACTGCACACAGCCAAGCTTACCCAAGTTTGGTTTGGTGGTACCTGCATCTGAGGCAACCCCTGGAAAGGCCAATAGCTGGAAAGTCTCTACTGACAGTCCTCCTTGGCAAGTCTTCTGATGAAGGGTGGTCTGAGCGGCTCATCACACTGGCCACTAGAGTCCTCGATGGCTCCCTATTACTTCCAGGCTCTAATTTAAGCTCCTCAATATGGAGTTTGTGAGCATTCAGCCTGGTTCAAGTGCTCTCCCATTTCCCTCTTTCAAACCTCTACTTTC
The DNA here is from genome assembly GCF_000754665.1 of Bison bison bison. Taxonomy (NCBI): domain Eukaryota; kingdom Metazoa; phylum Chordata; class Mammalia; order Artiodactyla; family Bovidae; genus Bison; species Bison bison. Next base: position 3,648,212 of record NW_011495073.1, read on the forward strand.
AAGTCCTTTGCTGTCATCACATTCAGGAACTCAGTATCATGCCCATGAGACATACACGTTTTTAACCTCCATGACTTACCCATTTTTGCCCACTTTTCTAAAGCTCCCTGTTCAATCCAGCCTTTGTCATAGAAATCTAACCTTCCATGTTCAGTTCATATGATCCTCTGTCTGAATTCTTTCCTGATAGTCACAGTTTGAAGTGGTCATTCTTTACTTTTTTCTCCAGTTTAAATGTATATGGATCTTAGTAAATATGTCTATGTCTATATCTATATCTGTAATTTAGGCTTATTATGCTTCCTGACATCACTGCCTTTGCAGTTTAACAGGGGCTTGTTTCTCAAGCAACCAAGTGCTGGTCAGTTTCTGCTTTTTAAAATAGTTACTGTTGCTCTATTTCACTTTCAGGGTAGCCCCATATAATTTGCATCTTCAGCGAGATCCAGGCCGAGGCTAGGCTTACAGAAACCAGTCAACAGTAGTTTTCTGAGTGACTGACTGTATAAATAAATGCTATGCAAGAATGTATCACAATATTGGCCTCTTTCCTATTCTGCTACTGGCCTGTAAAAAAAAAAAAAAAAGTCCTTGTTGACTGAGAATCACAAGAAGGAATAAATGAATGCTTATCTCAAGTCTATAATTTCATCAGTGTAAGAGCACACCTTTGTCAACAGGAAGTAAGGTGAATTTTCTTTGCTGTGCCCTAAGACAATGACAGAAAATGGGGCCAACTACAGATGGAGAAACTGGAGTAATTTAATTGTGGAGCACAGAATTCTCACAGTGTAATTAGTTGAAATGCTCTTTCAAAGTTTAATATTTGAGATCCTTCTGATCTTGCTTGTAGGATCTTTTCAACTTCCTTGAAGGAGCAAATAAGAGCTTAATTTCCTGATTGCAAGAAACACATTTTATTTGGCCACATTTGTTTTATTTTACTTTTTTTTTTTTTTGCTTTTGAGCCAGCAAGGTGTCCTGCTTTTTCATCAAGAAAGAAAGCTGAGGCCATTCCAGCTAAGATGCTAAGGCTGTTTAGTAACGAGGAAGCATGGAGAAGGGGGTTGGAGAAAGAAAGAGCTTTGAGAGGGATGTGTTCTAAGTTAAGATTGTTAAGTTTGTTTTGCGCTGCACAGTGAAAAACTGCATCCATCAATTATGTATGGATAATATTATTGCAGAAATAAGCTTATTCAAGTTTATAACTTTGTAAAATGTAATAAATAGCTTACTGTTTTGTGGAGGAAGATTGACTGTTTCTCAAGGTGCCTAAAGTACAAAAAAGACATTTAAAGTCTTCTTTGACCTTATGGGATTTTCCTTCTTGTTCATAAGGAAAAGATAGCCTTGCTATGACAGCCGCTTGTTTTCAATTCTTTCTTTGTAAAGGTCCTTTCTGTAATTCTCATCTAAACAAATAAGGTGCTGTCCATTTTCTGCAGAATAGAAATTCTGCAAATAATAGATCAAGGGAACAGCATGAATTCACCTTTATCATTAATGAATTATTTGGAGGAAAAGAAAAAAAAAAAAACTATATTTAATTTAATCAGTTTCTTAGAGTATAATTTGACATTGCCCTTTAATTTAATACAACTATCTTTTAAAAATCTCTTTTAAAAATCACTGCATGTTGTGTTTTCAAACAGTCAAAATATCAGCAATTTACAACATCCCCTGTTCTTTACCAGTGTGAATGTTTAAAATAGATGCAATTAATGTGATCATTAGGAAAGAAAAAGGGAAGTGAAGACTTGCACAGGCCAAATCATGCCCCAATTTAGGTTCTATTAAGCCACATATGATTAGCACAGGGAATTGGCACTCTCAAAAGTCCCTAATTACAGCCAATCCCACGTTAGCAACCTCTCACTATTGGTTGGGAGAGCCCTTGTGGATATCACAATCCGTGAATTAGCAAGTACTTAAGGACAATGCCTAATTATCCCCTGCATTGTAAAATAGGGTTTACAATGGCAGTCTTGTTTTATTATTCAAAATTACTGGGAAGAGGGATTTAAATGTGATCCTCTACAGTACTTAGTAGGTAGAAGACTTTATGTAATGCTAATTTTTATCTTTATTTTTTTTAAAGATGGGGATGTTAACCTTCATATTATGTATATTATACTAAGCAAAAAATAGTATTAAAACATAGATGTTGTTGTTCAATCCCCCAGTCATGTCTGATTCTTTGCGACACCATGGACTTCAGCACACCAGGCCTCCCTGTCCTTCACCATCTCCTGAAGTTTGCCCAATGTCATGTCCATTGCATTGGTGATGCCATCCAGCCATCTCATCCTTTGACACCCTCTTCTCATTCTGCCCTCAATCTTTCTCAGCATCAGGGACTTCTCCAATGAGTCAGCTATTTACATCAGATGACCAAAATACTGGAGTTTTAGCTTTACCATCAGTCCTTCCAACGAGTACTGAGGGTTGATTTCCCTTAGGATTGACTGGTTTAATGTCCTTGCTGTCCAAAGGACTCTCAAGAGTCTTCTCCAGCACCACAGTTCGAAGGTAACAATTCTTCAGTGCTCAGCCTTCTTTATGGTCCAGCTTTCACAATCATACAAGGCCACTGGGAAGACCACAGCCTTGACTATACAGCCTTTTGTCAGCAAAGTAATGTCTCTGCTTTTCAACACACTGTCTAGATTTGTCATAGCTTTCCTGCCAAGAAGCAAATGTCTTTTGATTTTATGGTTGCAGTCACCATACACAACGATTTTAGAGCCCAAAAAGAGGAAATCTGTCACTGCTTCCACCTTTTCCTCCTCTATTTGCCATGAAGTAGTAGCACTGGATGCCATGATCTTAGTTTTTGTTTTGTTTTTTTTTAATATTTAGTTTTAAGCCAGCTCTTTCATTCTCCTCCTTCACCCTCATCAAGAGGGTCTTTAGTTCCTCTTCTTTTTCTGCCATTAGAAGTGGTATCATCCACATATATGAGGTTGTTGATGTTTCTTCCACCTGTCTTGATTCCAGCTTGAAACTCATTCAGCCCAGTGTTTCTCATGATGTGGTCAGTGTATAGATTAAACAAACATGGTGACAGCAGACAGCCCTGTCATACTCCTTTCTCAATCTTGAACCAATCAGTTGTTCCATACAGGGTTCTACTTGTTGCTTCTTGACCTGCATACAGGTTTCTCAGGAGACAGGTAAGATAGTCTGGTATTCCCATCTCTTAAAAGTTTTCCAGTTTATTATGATCCACACAGTCAAAGGCTTTGGTGTAGTTGATGCAACAGAGGTAGGTGTTTTTTTCAGGACTTCCTTAGCTTTCCCTATGATTAATCCAGAGAATGTTGACAATTTGATCTCTGGACAAATTGGAAGTTTGGACAACTTCCAGCTCGGACATCTGAAAGTTTTTGGTTCACATAATGCTGAAGCCTAGTATGCAATATTTTAAGCATGATCTTACTGGCATGGGAGATGAGTGCAACTGTCTGATGGTTAGCACATTCTTTAGTACTACCCTTCTTGGAAATTAGGATGGGGATTGACCTTTTCCAGTCCTGTGGTCACTATTGGGTTCCAGATTTACTGACATATTGAGTGCAGCACCTTGATGGCATCATCCTTTAGGGTTTTGAATAGTTCTACTAGAATTTCATCACATCCACTAGCTTTATTAACAGCAGGGCTTCCTAAGGGCCACCTGACTTCACTCTCAAGAATGTCTGGGTCTGGGTAGCTTGCCACACCATCATAGTAATCTGGTTATTTTAGATCTCTTTTATACAGTTTTTCTGTGTATTCTTTCCATCTCTTCTTGATCTCTGACTTTAAATTGACCAGACACTAAAACTTTGTAGATTTTTTTTGAAATGGAGTAAGATGAAACTAAGCAAGTAAGACATACACTTACACACATATGTATATGCATATATATTTATAGCCACAGAAGTCGCATTATTATAAAGTATATAAGCTCTACTCTCTTCCTGCTGGTTTTTAAAAAGCGTCTTGCCCCATTAGCTGCAGCAGCCACAAGGACCAGGTTTCTTTCTTGTTCCCTCTTTTGAAGTCCATTTCCTGCTAGCTGAACATATATTTAAGTTTAATGAGAATGGTACCATGTATATTCTATCCTACAATGACTTCCATGTCTCCCATGCTTTATCTATAGATTGATTCCCAGTGTGGAAAACCAATTCACAGTTCTGCATTATCATGCCTCAAGTTGATGGAATTAAAAATGTGGTACTTGAAACCACAGAATGTGAAATAATAGTCATTGAAAATTGTGGAGAGGGAAGGCAGTGTTGAAAGTAAGCTAAATACCAAGGTTTTATAACATAATTAATAAATATGTTATACAATTGCTAAACAAGATAAGTTTCAAGCACAAAAAGAAAAAATAGCAGTGGTTCTCAGTGCCTGGTGTTAGAAAGTGTCCAGGAATAAGTGATGGATTGATGTTCTTTTTTGGTAAAACTTTGATATGACATTGCAGTTTAACAATTATATGTGTTTTATCCTGCATAAAATGATCAACAGTAGGTTAGATAAGAGTATGAAGAGACAACTTCATGGAGGATTGTGTCAACACCTCTGACACATTTCCAGCTACTTTTCTCTTCTTTGACTCCCGTACTTTCAGTCCTGGCCCCAGAAGACTCATGCTGGCCTTGCATGTTAATGACACATCCCTACCTATGTATTCCTTTAGTTCTTGCTACATTAAAGGGATGTTTTAATTAAACGTGGAAACCAGGGAAGAAGCACAGAAATCTATCACTGTCAACCCAAATGCCATTTTTTCTAATCACATTTCCTTTAACCAAAATGCAAAAATTCTCATCCGTATTCCAATGCCACACGTGGCTCTAAGTGTGGGCAGGGGTTCTCAGAGTGGAAAGAGATAGGGATCTCGATGTAGTGGAGTCAATCTATTTTAATTCTGAAAATTTATGAAAACATATGGGTAAGTGAACAAGTTGCTAGGATCTGCCCCAGGGGGGTGGTCTCAGGATCCATGGAAATGAGACTCCCTGGAATTTTAGTTTCATTTGCTTGATAGTGACTCTGCCCCTGAATACTAGTGTCAAGAATTTGTGGTCAGAGTGAGAAATGAAACACAAAGAGAAGTCTTTGATTTGAACAGATTTCTACATTCGGGAAATGATTAAAACACACACATACATTTTGAAGAATGTGTCTGGCTTTGCCCAGCAAATAATTAATGATCACACAAAAACTTAATATCTTCTGTCTCTAATGTGTCCAGATAAATTACCATGTGCAGTTCCATTTGGATACTGGCTTTCCTACATGCATTGCAATTCTTTAAACTTTATTCCCTGATATCCTGACTTAGGTTCACCAGATGTGGATTTGCATACATTAGACACAAAAAGCCATTTCAACTCATCGTGGGTTTTTTCAGCCAACATTTAGTTATTTAGTAAGTGATATATCCAGGGCTTCCCTGATAGCTCATTAGTAAAGAACCCACCTGTCAATGCAAGAGATGCAGGTTCAATCCCTGGGTTGGGAAGATCCCCTGGAGAAGGAAATAGCAACCCACTTCAGTATTTTTGCCTGAGAGATCCCATGGAGAGAGGAGCCTGGTGGGCTACGGTCCATGGCTTTGCAAACAGCTGGACACAACTTATCCACTAAACAACAGCAACAAGAAGTGATATCTCTCCTTTTTTTTTTTTTTGGCCACAGAGTACAGCACATGGGATTTTAGTTGCCTGATTGAACTGGTGCCCCATGCAATGCAAGTGCAGAACCTTAACCACTGGACCACAGGGAAGTCCTAATGATAGCTTCATCTTTGTTAAGCAGATTATACTGCAGTGACTTTGGAAACATGCTATAGAAAAGAGGTGTGTCCCGGGAACATCACCCAAGCGGATGGTTTTTGTAACAGGGGTTCCCCGTGTTGAGGGTGATCTGAGCCCATAAGGATCCAGCCAACTGCCCCCAGAGCCATGCACTGATCACCTGCTCTCCAGACTGGACTTTCAGGCATAAAACATCAGAAGAAGACCCAATCTTCCAAAAGCACACCTACTTTCTTTTATTTATTGACTCATTATCCAACTCTGCTTGAGAAATTTACTACAGGTGTGTCATCACTGCAGAGAATACGGCAGTCCTCTGTGATACATGAATTGATTACGTAGGATTTTCCTCTAAAATGCTGTGTAGTTTTTAAAATGACACTTTACCTCTTGGGCCTTTCATTCCTAATCTCAAAAATTAACGGACTAGGAATAAATTGCTTTTAAGGCCTCAAGTCCAGTTCTGATATTCTGGCCTGACCTTTGCTGCTGCTAAGTCGCTTCAGTCATGTCCGAGTCTGTGCAGCCCCATAGATGGCAGCCCACCAGGCTCCACCGTCCCTGGGATTCTCCCGGCAAGAACACTGGAGTGGGTTTCCATTTCTTTCTCCAATGCGTGAAAGTGAAAAGTGAAAGTGAAGTCGCTCAGTCGTGTCTGACTAGTAGCAACCCCATGGACTACAGGCTACCAGACTCCTCCCTCCATGAGATTTTCTAGGCCAGAGTACTGGAGTGGCTTGCCATTGCCTTCTCCAGCCTGACCTTTAGCCCATCTTTTATGCTTCAATCATGTTCTCAAGCACCTGCCTTCTACTCGGAGTCTAAGAAGACTGAAGGAAAGAGAATTTCACATCCTGAGTAATCATTTGCTTCTTTGAGTATATCTTCTTATTTATAGAATGCTGTTAATGATGTGTGATCCATGTGCATTTTGGCGGGGGGGGCTCAGTGAAGCTGTGATATGATGTGCCTACAATGACATCTTGTGCTTTTGCTTAAATATCAGCTGTCCTCTTCCTCTTTATCATCATCATCGTCACATCCGTTAACTTAAGAATTGTATTCCTTTGTTTCTGATACAAATACAGCTGGGAAGGCAGCACATCCTAATGTGTCAGCAGCTGAAGACAAAGGGTTTGTCTGAGCAGCTGGGCAGCCATAAGCACTGTCATATCTATGCCTACGTCTCTAGTCATCCTTGAGAATGCAAATAAAGATAAACGAAAACTGCTTTCTTCCTAGGCTCATGGAGCTAAGTCGTCTGTGGAAATGAACTTCCGTTCTCTCTGACAATTAGTTTCACTCTAAAATATGATAATTCTTTGAAGTTGCACCCAGAGAGGAAATATGGCATGCTCCACGTTCAGCAAAGGAGATATATGGGGCTGCTAGACACATTAATCTCATTTGCTCTGCACCTGATTTTTCACCGTTAGAATATTGCAGCAAAGCTCTGTGCTAAATCTCAAGCCATTTAGCTCAGCAAAGTAGATTAGTTAGAGCCAATGCAAAGCTCTACCTTATAACTTTCTTTCTCAAATGTGATATTCAGATAGATAGTCTGAGGCCTGGACTAAAAACTGAGATGATATGCTTTTGCAATTTTTATAATATTAGATGAGAATCAAGGCAAGCAAAATAGGTGCCTGTGACCTGAACTCTTACTCCAAAAACATTTAAATCTTAAATAACTTTTATAAAGTCTGTTGTGAATAGGGCTCATGAAATTAGGTTGGATGAAAGGTGGGAGGATTGTTATATGTACTTAGCTCTGCAAAAGCTGTCTTCTGTCCTTTTCCAAGGACATAGACTTAACGCAATTATTGTTTTCTTAAATACCGTGGCTCTGGGTGAATCCTTAGCCAATATATTAACTATTAGATACTAGAATACTTTGCTGATTACAACTAACTACTCTTCCTGCCATATTATGACCTACCTCACATCTGTACAGGACTGTATTGGGTTGAATGGTCTCCTCAAACACATGATCTCTTGAATCCCAGAATGTAACTGTAGTTGAAATCAGAGTCCTTGTTGATGGAATTGGTTAAGGTGAGGTCATCCATGTCTTAGCTCCACTGACCAGTGAGTGTCCTGATTAGGCCACATGAAGACCCAGAGATGCACACACTAAGGAAAAGTGGCCAGGTGCAGATGGAGGCAAAGACAGGAGTGATGCAGGTCCAAGTTGAGGAACACCAGAGAAGGCTGACATCTACCAGAAGCTACAAAGGGAAAGGAAGGATTACCACTGACAACCTTTGGACGCAACGTGATTTCAGACTTCTGGACTCCAGAACTTGGAGAGAATACATTTCTGCTCTTTCAGTTCTCTCCATTTGTGGCACTTTGCTATGTCAGTCCTAGAAAACGAACATGGCCCCATGATGCCAGACTCATGGTAGGACCCTGGGTCAGCGCAGCTGTCACCCTCCCATCCCTAACTTTAGACCTGACAATGTGCCTTGCTTTAGAGCCGAGCTCCCCAAAAAAGTTCAGCGCCATTTATGCATCTTTCTAGCCATAATGTCTGGTGATATTTTCATCTTTGCATCCCAGGATCAATCTGTGGGTCTTGTGATTCCTGGTTTGGGAAGATCACCTGGAGAATGAAATGGCAACCCACTCCAGTATTCTTGCCTGGAAAATCCCATGGACAGAGGAGCCTGGGGGGCTACAGTCACTGGGGTTGCAAAAGAGTCAGTCAAGACTGAAGCGACTCAACATGCATGCACTTGCACCACTTCAAACCCTTCCTCTCCCCAAGCACCACTGCAGCGACTGAGTCTGTGCAGATTTTAGCTAGCTTTGCTTACATGCACGTGACGACCCTTCTGCTCAGGCCCATAGCTCACCCACGACTCTTGACTTGGAGCTTCTCTGACTCCGCAGGGGGCTGCTCTGAGGATGCGTCAGCACCTACAGGGCACACTTGGATAAGTGCTTTCCCTTCTGCGGCCAGGAGCGCTCTGCTCTTCAGCACAACCCAGAAAGCTTTTCAGTGGATGCTGAGGACTGAGGGGTAGTTGCCCTCGAACAGTGGAAAACTGATAACATGTGGTTTTGTTGGCTTGCCTTTTATCCTGTCTTTCCTTCATCCCTGAGAGCACTACCCAAATAAACATCCAACACAAATACCTCAGGTTCTACTCTGTGGGGGGACCCAGGCTGATAGTTGGTACTAGAATTAGCCCTAGCTATTAGAACTTTATAGCCCTAGTGAGTAGGGATTTATAGCTGGACCATTCCAGTCAGAAGGCAGACATTTCCTTTGCTGGAGGAAAGTAGGGTGGTGTTAACCCTTAGCATGGTTTGGGGTTAGCCTTGCCATTACTGGTTCTCTCACCATCAGTTCTGGGAAAATATTCAAGCAGCAAATGAAGAGTGAGATTGTACGTTAGTTGTGGCATGTGAACTGAATGGGAGTAGATAATAGTTATGAGGCTTTTGAAGTTAGTTGGTTAACTCTTTGGAAATCTTGAGGTAACATGTGGTCTCTGGTCAGCCAGTAACAACTCAAGTGAATTTTGAAAGCCGGGGGTCCTCCATATCCATGTTCACAGGAGACCTGCATCTCCTCCAGCTCCAGGGAAGGCCAGCCTATGATGTGACTGAAACAATTTCAGAGCTGCAAGAGGGACTGACATCCCAAGCCTTAGCATATCTCCTGTGACAAAAAAAAAAATCAGGTCCTGATAATTAAAAACGGTAAAATGAGAACTGGAAAGGATTCCCTTTGGGGACAAAGTTGGGAACACAAGTTTGAGAATATTTTTTCCAATTAAAATATAGTTGATTTACAATATGTTATTGGTTTCAGGTGTACAGCACAGTGATTCAGTTACAAGTATGCATATATACGTATACATCTGGGCTTCCCTGGTGGCTCAGACGGTGAAGAATTGCAATGCAGGAGACGCTGCTTTAATACTGGGTTGGGAAGATCCTCTGGAGAAGGAAATGGAAATCCACTCCAGTATTCTTGCCTGGAGAATCCCATGGACAGAGGAGCCTGGCAGGTTACAGTCCATGGGGTCACAAAGAGTCAGACACCACTGAGTGACTAAGCACGAACTCAATGAATATATCGATCTTTTTTAAAAAAAATTCTTTTCCACTGTAGTTTCTTATAAGATCTTGAATATACTTCAATGTGATATATAGTAAATTCTTGTTACTTTTTAATTATATATATAGTAGTGTACATCTGTTAACCCCACACTCCCAAATTATCCCTTCCCCATTTCCTGTTTGGTAACCGTAAGTTTATTTTTTATTTTTTCTACATTTGTGATTGTTCTTGTTTTGTTTCTTTATTTTTATATTTGTATTGAAATATAGTTAGTTTGTAGTGTTAGTTTCAGGTAAATAGCAAAGTGATTTGGTTATACATATATACGTTAATATATGTGTATATATATTATATAAATATGTGTGTGTATGTGTGCATATTTGGGCTTCCCTGGTGACTCAGTGGTAAAGAATCTGCCTGCTAAGGCAGGAGACATGGGTTCGATCTCTGGGTTCGGCAGATCCCCTGGAGAAGGGAATGGCTACCCACTGCAGTATTCTTGCCTGGAGAATTCCGTGGACAGAGGAGCCTCGCAGGCTACAGTCTGTGGGGTTGAAAAAGAGTAGGCACTGCTCAGTGACTAAACAACAACAACAACAAGCCTCAATGCAGCAAACTGTAATTTCCAAAGATGGGCACAACCCACATGACCTTGACACTCTTTCAACAAAAAAGGGGGTTTCTTTCTTCACCTGTTTGAAGTTGAGCAGACTCCATGCATACTTTAACCAGTAGAAAATCTGAAAGTGACACTCGGCCAGTTCCAGGACTAGTCTTCACTGGCTGGAAGTTTCTACTTCCAGGCTCTGAGGTAGACAGAAACCGTGTTCAGGTGTTCTTGCCAAAACATCTGCTGACTTCTCAGCAGACACCAACTGCCAGTCATGTGAGGGTGCTATCGTGGGTATCCCACCCCAAAGAGCCTTCCGTTAACTCCAGCCCAGCTCCGTCTCACTGCAGCTGAGACAGGTGATTGCAAGTGTGAATTGCCCAGATGAGCCTCATTAAATCCCAGAACTCTGAGACACAATAAAGTTTTATCTTAAACCACTAAAAAAAAAAAAAAAAAAAGAATGTGGATAAGTCTGGGAAGGTCAGTACAAATTTGCACATCTTTGTATCTCACACTAATAGCCTTTAGACAGCATTTATCATGATGAGACACTCAGCAATTTCATGAGTAGGATGACTCCTCTTATGGGCTAATGAACAAAGAAGCCTCAGAGGAAGGGCTGAAAGCTTAACATGGACTTGACATCATGGGCTCCTGTCTCCTTAAGCTTCATTTAATTACTGCTGAAGCAGAGATAATACTGAATCTCTGATTTGGCATTGTCCCTTCAGGTAACTAGGTACTGAAGCCCTTTTCACCCTTTCACTCTGGAGGCACCACTGATTTTTTTCCTAACTAAAATTGATACTTACTGGAGATATGAGATTGTCTACCCTGGAAATTCAGAAATTTCCAGTGGAAATTCTTCCACATTGGTCTCCAGCGAGGATTCCACTGAGTTAGATGGCCAGTTTGGCTCCTGAGGCCAGTGAACAAGCAAGAAAAACTATAAGTTACCACATTGATGGTAAGTAGGTGGAGGGTAACTCCACCAGAATCACCATGCAGAATCCTAAATTTAAACACGTTATCCTGGTCGACATTGCTTCAGACCAAGAGACCCATTTGTGGCCATACGGCCATGGAATCTAGTTATTGAACAGTATAACTTATCACCTAAAGGCTGTAGATTCAATGTAGTGCTGGATTAGGGTGGGAAAGTCTTAATCTAGGCACCAGCTTGATAGAAATTTTATGACAGGTAGCGGTGATGTCCTCTAAGCTGAACCAGTGACTGTGGCATGTAGCTGTCTGGCATTATGGCACATAGCATTGTTTCTCTGTAAGTATAATATATGTGCTGAGAGTCACGGGGGATGGACAGGACCAGTTTTTCTAGTTAGGATTTCTGGAAACCCACTTAATGAATTTGAATACTTCACTCCCCGCAGTCTCGGCTCTGTCCTAGTCTCCAAGGGGAAATTCTTCCACATAGGTCTCCGGCGAGGATGGCCAGTGAACAAGCAAGAAAAACTAGAAGTTACCACATTAATGGGCATAATTTTCCCCGTTTACCATCAGAATTTAGGATTGGTGCTGAACAATTGTGGCAAAGAGGAATATGTGCGGTATTTATTGAGGGCTCCATTGGTGTTGGGAAAACTGCAGCAATGACTGATTTTTCCCCAAAACACATCAAAAAACAGACAATTATGGGTTTAGAACTCATGGTGTGGATCTGGCAAGCAATCTAGACCAGCTGAAGTGCTGGCCAAGGGTGAGGAAATAGTGACAAGAGAATCACACTGTCACTGGAACCATTGGTAGTGACAGTGAGAAATATAATTTATTTGTTGGAAAGATCCCCTAGAGAAGAAGATAACAACCCACTCCACTCTTCTTGCCTGGAAAATTCTGCGGACAGAAGAGCCTGTCTGGCTACAGTCTGTAGAGTTGCAAGAATCGGAGATGACTTAGTGACTAAACCACCCCACCACTTCTCCTAACACTCCCGAGTGAAGCCCTTGTAGAGCTGGTGTCTGGCTACCACCTTGATCCATCAACAAAATTCCACTTTTGGGTTGACTTGAAAATACCAACTATCTCTAAATTAGCATGCAGGGAGTTTATCATGGAGCAGTGCCCAGAGCTCAATAGTGAGGGGAGAATGACAGAGAATTAGTCAGAGGAAGAGCTGAAGTATGATGTGATCTCTACTAAACCCTTAGCAGACCCCCTCCATCTCACTCTGGATTTGGGGTAAATGTTGAGGATTCTCCAAAATTTAGCCAGGAAGGATGGGTTACTGGGTGGGCATGGACAGCCACTGTATTTGGGATGTCCCTTAGGATGGACTGTGACTTTGGGCAAATAATTCTTTTCAGTTGAAGGCAATTTAAAAAATGGCAATGAAAATTCTGCCATAGGTTTTTAGAAATGCGTTCAGAAAGCCTGCTATATCTTCAAAGAGTTTTCCTATTTAGAATAAGGATTCAAGCACAAATGTAACAGCAGCTATTTGCTGAGCAAACCCTCTGCCAGAACCCTGTTCATTTCTCTCTCGGCCTCCAACCCACTGCTTCTTTTCTTTTAATCCCTCACAGTGCGCATTGGTCCAGTTGGCTAAGAGATCTATTTGCCTCTCTCGTGTATAAAGCTGATGATGTATTGGCAGCTTCAGTGCCCAAAGGTTTTCTCATTATGGCATTCCCAGTGGCTATTTCTCTACACTGTCATTAGATAACAGTCTCTGGAGCAAGTGTTGAGGGCACACAGTGTCACAAAACTAGGTGCCATCTGGGAAAATGAGGAGATGTTGTCCATTAAAACAATGATCATGGACATATATATTCCTCAAGATGAGGGGAAACAATTGGTAATTGAAATGGTGGATGTCTACCTCATTTATGTGCTGATTAAGAAAAGATTTAGATCTTCCCTGCTAAGCCAGAGTGGCCTGTGGCATTTAATTAGTGAATAGATTCAATGCATTCTTCCAAATGGGTAATTAAAGCTCTATGCCAGACCTCCCCAAGTCCCCAGATCTTCAGTCTTCACACACACATACACATACTCACACACACACACGCATAAAGATATACACACACATGCCCCCCCCACACACAAACATGTACTCACTCTCACACATACAGAGGTACTTGTTACTGTGTTTATTAATTTTCATTATTCACTATCAATGCTTATTCAAACATTAAATGGATTATTATTTATAGCAATTAATGCAATGTCAAAAGTGAATTTTTTTCGGAACAATACGTTTCAATGAAATATTCTGAAAAATATTCATGTCAGGAACCTACACGTACACATGATAATGACTGAATTCTGTTAAAAATATGCATTGAATCTAACATGGCTGTTCCCAGTATAGGGATTAAAATTATGATATTTTTATTAATTGGTTCACTGAATACACATTTAAAGGTGTTTCAGAGGATCAGACATTCTGTGGGTGGAGAATAGGCAAAAATAAACAGGTCTTTGTTCTCCACGAGAAAGAGCGATGCCCTGCAGAGCAATTGCAGCACTGCAGGAACATTGCTGTCCTGCACAAACGGATGGAGCAGATAGTAGGGGAAACCTGCTTGTGTCCATATATGTCACTAATGGTGCATCAACAGGTACATGCATTGTAATCTTCAAGATGGTCATTTTTATCCTTACGATATTCATTGCAGTGATTACTAAAATAAAAAACAAACAAGTGACAACAAATATTAAGCATAAAAATTCAGACAAGTAACCTTTTCTTCCAAGGAGGATGCTTGCTCCTTGGAAGAAAAGCTATGACAAAACTAGAGAGCATATTCAAAAGCAAAGATGTTACTTTGCTGGGAGCAGTGGCTGCACTTTGCTGGAGCAGCCATCCAGCATGTCCAAGGTAAAAGACCTTACCCCATGGCCAAGGTAAGAGAAACTCAAGTAAGACGGTAGGTGTTGTGAGAGGCATCAGAGGGCAGAGACACAAACCATAATCACAGAAAACTAGTCAATCTAATCACATGGACCACAGCCTTGTCTAACTCAATGAAACTAAGCCATGCCGTGTGGGGCCACCCAAGATGAGCAGGTGAAGGTGGAGAGGTCTGACAGAATGTGGTCCACTGGAGAAGGGAATGGCAAAACACTTCAGTATTCTTGCCTTGAGAACCCCATGAACAGTATGAAAGGTATGTAGAGTCAAAGCTATGGTTATTTCAGCAGTCATGTATGGATGTTGGATTATAAAGAAGGCTGAGCACTGAAGAATTGATCCTTTTGAACTGTGATGTTGGTAAAGACTCTTGAGAGTCCCTTGGACTGCAAGGAGATCAAACCAGTGAACCCTAAAGAAAATCAATCCTGAATATTCATTGGAAGGACTGATGCTGAATCTGAAGCTCCAATACTTTGGCCACCTGATGCAAAGAGTCAACTTATTAGAAAAGACCCTGATGCTGAGAAAGATTGAGGGCAAGAGGAGAAGGGAGTGACAAAGAATGAGAGGGTTGGATGGTATCACCGACTCAATGGACATGAGTTTGAGTAAGCTCTGGGAGTTGGTGAAGGACAGGGAAGCCTGGTGTGCAACAGTCCATTGGGTTGCAAAGAGTCAGACATGACTGAGCTACTGAGCAACAGCAATCTTTGCTAAAATTATAAAGAAACATTCCCTTGCAAAGGAGCAGGCTACCTTATAATTTTAAAGAGTAAATCCATGTTTCTACCATCAGAGTTAGCATATATCTTATGCTATATACCTATGTGAAATAGAGTAATTGCTATAATATATAATTAGCTCTGTTAATTTCCTTTGTCTTTAGTAAAATATGGTCATAGGAATGAACCACAATCCCTTAAATACCAAAAGTGTACCCACCGTGAAAGTGCTAGTCACTCAGTCCTGTCCAAACACAGTCTGAAAGAAGAAATAAGATTATAGAAAAATTTAGTTTTCTAATAAACTGCTTTACCCAAGCACTTTATTTATTAAGACCTTGTTCAAGGCCTTGCATTGTTTAGTGTACCATCCTAAACTATTCTGTCATAAACTTTGCCCAATTCCAATGATTGTGGCTTTGAAAGGTTAATATTTAATGCTGCTTGATCCTAGAGTCTGAAACTAATTATCATCTCCTAATAACAATAGACGGAGAAGGCAATGGCACCCCACTCCAGTACTCTTGCCTGGAAAATCCCATGGACGGAGGAGCCTGGTAGGCTGCAGTCCATGGGGTCGCTAAGAGTCAGACATGACTGAACGACTTCACTTTCTCTTTTCACCTTCATGCATTGGAGAAGGAAATGGCAACCCACTCCAGTATTCTTGCCTGGAGAATCCCAGGGACGGGGGAGCCTGGTGGGCAGCCGTCTACGGGGTCGCACAGAGTTGGGCACGACTGAAGCGACTTAGCAGCAGCAGCAGCAGCAGCAATAACAATAGA
>NW_011495073.1:3664196-3665895 GCF_000754665.1 Bison bison bison
ATAACAATAGAAAAACTGCCTTATTTGGCCAAATTAGTGGTTAAATAATTTTTTTGTGTTCCTTCAGTTCAGCTCAGTTGCTCAGTCATGTCCAACTCTTTGAGACCCCATGAACCGCAGCACGCCAGGCCTCCCTGTCCATCACCAACACCCGGAGTCCACCCAAACCCATGTCCATTGAGTCGGTAATGCCATCCAACCATCTCATCCTCTGTCGTCCCCTTCTCCTCCTGCCTTCAATCTTTCCCAGCATCAGGGTCTTTTCAAATGGGTCAGCTCTTCACATCAGGTGGCCAAAGTATTGGAGTTTCAGCTTCAACATTAGTCCTTCCAATGAACACCCAGGACTGGTCTCCTTTAGGATGGACAGGTTGGATCTCCCTGCAGTCCAAGGGACTCTCAAGAGTCTTCTCCAACATCACAGTTCAAAAGCATCGATTCTTCAGTGCTCAACTTTCTTTATAGTCCAACTCTCACATCCATACATGACCGCTGGAAAAACCATAGCCTTGACTAGACGGACCTTTGTTGACAAAGTAATGTCTGTGCTTTTCAATATGCTGTCTAGGTTGGTCATAACTTTCCTTATCAAATAGCAAAGTACATGTAACATTGTGGAGAAAATATTAACATTTTTAAGGAAGATACTAGGCCTTTCTTAAGAAAGTATTTTAGGAGGAGAACTTTGGAAAACTATTTTGACCAGGCACATAAAAGATGGTGAAATCCTGAGGGCATGCTAAGACAAAACTTGATATGATTGACAAGAAAAAGGAGAAAAAAATAACTTTCACTTCCTGTAAAGTAATGAGAAGGATAAGGGAAAGAAATGAAAAAGGAAGAGAGGAAAAATAAGAGGAAACGACTGGAGGAGTAGAAATAAAAACTTTGTGGGAAATGGTGTTCGAGGGATATTTTATGAATGGTAGTGTGTACACTTCCATTAAGTGTTTGCCAGACTGCATGTAAACTCACATCCAGTTTTCTTCTGAAATATTTTCTCATGTCTATTTACTTCACCACTAATTTGTGTGATAGGGCTTCCTGAACGTGTTATCTGGCCGAAGTGCTGCAGTTGGAAAAGTCATAGAACTCTAGGCACTTGCAGGATTCTTTGAGTAGTTTCAGACTTTCCGTGGCTACAAAGCTGGTGTGATTGGGGAAAAGGAATACTCTAGACAGCCACAGTCTCCTCTCTATTCTTCTTTCTCTCCTCCATCTCTTTCTTTGTGTTGTTCTTATTTTTTAATTTATGTATTAATTTTTAATTTATGTATGAGATTAATTTATGTATTTTGTTGAGGATGTACTCTCTCCCCTCTCCTTTACCTTGAGCGATTTCAAAGTATTTGCTTTGAGAATTAAGACCTTTTGCATCCACAGAGCTTACCTGGCAGAACTGAAAACCAAGGTCACCTCTGTCAACATGGCATTCATATTTGCTCTTGGCAATGATTGTCTAGGAAAGTCAGACTAAAAATAAATGAGTAAATATACAATTTGCTTTAGAAAATTTTTGAAAATCAATTTATGTGCAGAAACACTTTGCCTCTGTGTCTGTGTGTGTGTTAGAGGCTCAGTCATTTCGACTCTTTGCTACCCCAAGGACTGTAGCCCCCCAAGCTCCTCTGTTCATGGGGATTCTCCAGGCAAGAATACTGGAGTGGGTAACCATTCCCTTGTCCAGAGGATCGTCCTG
>NW_011495073.1:3666040-3670406 GCF_000754665.1 Bison bison bison
TAAATGACAATAAGAAAATTCTTCACTCACCTGGCCAAATTGTTCATTTTCAAACAAAACTTATTTATTAAGGCTTCTTTCATGACCTCTGTCTCAGCATGTCCACTAATCCTAAACTATTCTAAGCTTCGCCCAGTCCCCAAAGAGCCTGCTCATGCGTGCACCAATCTGTTGGCATCTGTTGCTGAAGTGTTCACTTCTGCCTATGGTTTCACTGCCACATTTGGATGCAGCCATGACCTAGACGCTAACTCTAATCTCAGGCAAAATAAACAGAACACTGTTGTGCCACCTTCTCCTATAACACGCAGACTTCAGTGTAGTAACAGGAGTATATGTAATGCGTGGCCTGAATCACTCAAATATGAGCTGGCTGTTTTCTTTGATAAGTAAACTGAAAATATGAAAACATCATGAAGCTAGAGAAATTTGGAGTATCCTTTACAGTTGAAAGGTAAAAACAGTCTAACTTTTTATTTTTAGAGACTTGAGACAGCTAAACAGAAAATACTGAACGTATGCATTCTATTATTTAAAATGGAAAGACAGGAAACAGGGATTTCAGACTGTAAAACGACCATCTACTTATTTTTATTTAGAAACTTCCTATTTATTCATTGAACCTGTTTTTCAGAGCTTGGAAACTTTTTTTCCTTCATCTAAAATGGAAAGTCTTTCTCAAAGAAAATCTAGAAATCACTGTGGCTACGATGACATCCTTGAATAATGGCGCTGTTTACTTGAATATTATCAATATTTAATTATCTCTGCAGACACAAGTTAGAAACAAAGAAATGCTACATTATCAGGTTATTTATTTGAATCACTTTAGTTTTTTCAAAACTATTAACAAAAGCTATTTTAGGAGCTACGCAGAATGGACAATATTTACCAAGATTCTGAAGACTAGGAAAGCATCTTGTTCAACATTTTTATAGGACAGAAAACAGAAGGTGAGGAGAGCTGGTTCAGGCCATGCAGGGTGTCCCCAGCTATCAGAACAAACCATTTTCCACAGACTTTTCAGTCTGGTGTCTCAGGCTTATTTTATATTTCCAGTCAAGTATCTAACAGATCTTAATTCTTACTAAATAATATAAATAATAACTGTTAGCACAGATTAAAACACTATGGGAGTAAGAACAAAGCACTGTTAATTGGTATATTTATCAAATTAGTTTTCATTGAGATCTCTCTTCCTGTGCCAGGCAGAATGCTCAGAACACAAGGTGGAAAAGGCATCAGTGTTCTCTGTCTTAGGAAAGTTTACAATCTGAGTAATCAGAATGGAAAATGAGGGTGAAGCAATGAATAAAGTACAAATAGTGATTAGCACTTGGATGGAGACAGAGTCATAATGTGTGCTGGGGGCTCCTTCCAGTGGGAAGGAAGAGGTGGGTGCAGTGACAGGGCCCCATGGGGGAGGAAAGCACAGGGTCCATGGGGACCCTCTGCTGCAGCAACTTCTGGAGTCCCCCAAGCTTCCTTTCTGTGGATCGCCCCAGCAATGCTGGTCTTGTGATTAACAACACAGTACTTTATGATTAGCATTAAACAGGTAAAGATTACAGAATTTCCTGGACATTTTTAAAAAGTGTTACTGACCAGGGTTTTTTGCTTCCTTAATCAATAGAAATTGATCAAAGTCCAGACGTGAAATTCAGACAAGGTTTTATTGGTGTCTCTGAGGCTACAGAGGGATCAAGAAAAAGTAACAGGTGCCCTTGCTTATCCCACGAAGGCCGAAGAGCAGGTTCCTTATACCGTGTGAGGATAGGGCTGGGTCAGGGCTTCCCCAGTGGTCATTGGTAAAGAACCTGCTGGCAATGCAGCAGCCATAGGAGACATGGGTTTGATCCCTGGCTCAGAAAGATCTCCTGGAGGACGGCATGGCAACCCTGTCCAGTATTCTTGCCTGGAGAATCCTCAAGGACAGAGAAGCCTGGTGGGCTACAGTCCATGGGGTCACAAAGAGTTGGACATGACTGAAGCGACTTGGCACGCATGCCTGCAGAGCTGGGTCAAGGTGTCTGGCTAGAAGGATAGCTTAGGTGTTTTGCTCGCCCTTCCAGTGGATAAGGAAATGGCAGCCCACTTCAGTATTCTTGCCTGGATGGGGGAGCCTGGTGGGCTGCTGTCTATGGGGTTGCACCGAGTTGGACATGACTGAAGTGACTTAGCAGCAGCAGCAGCAGCAGCCAGTGGTGTTTGAGTGCAGGGGATATGCACAGTACCCTGCTTTTGCTCCCAACACTCTGTTTCTGCTTCCAACATTCTGTTGCTGCTTCCAGCTCTTTAGAAGTGCCAATTGGACTCTTTTGGTCTTTTGTGTCTTTTATCCAGAATTTGCACCAGTTGTGCAAGGACACGGCTATTTTTAGTCCTTTATGGTTTCTTTGTGTTTTGTTGTTTCTGTGGAGAGGTTTATTCAGTTCCCAGCCCTTCTCAAAAGGTCAAATTACACGTGAATACCTTTATCTAAAACACTTTCCACAGAAAACTACAGGAATCCAAAGTGACAAAAGCAGTAAGACATCCCCAGAATCAGAACAGCACATTGGACCCCAGCCTCTAGAATGTCCGTGCCATGCCCTGTCCTTCTGTTCATAAGTTCTGTTTCTCTCCTGGATCTGACTGTAAGGGCAGAAAGTCCAGGTGTCTGTGGCATTTCTCCAAGCTCTCCAGCACCGTGCTGGACACATCCCACATGGATGAGTACTAACTATCAGTCAATAAGAAATAGCAGCAGTAACACAAAATCTTGACTCACCTCCTGTTATGGCTGCTCATCAACAATATGAGTAGGATTTTTGTATGTTTCATAGTCAGTAGTCACAGAGTGAGGGAATTAAGAGATGATAGTTGGTTTTGTAAGCCTGGATGGTTTCAGCTTTGAGGCATTGTATAGGCACATGCAGGCTAGATAGGAAACCCAGACAGACAAGTTTGGGGCCTGCTGGACTATAGAGCTTTTCTCTAGGTTACGCAGTAAAATCTACATCGAACCACTCCAAGTGGTCGTGCACGGGGTCTGAGTGTCTGTGTTCCAGGATGGCTTCCCTGTCTGGTGCGGCAGCCTTGCCCACCAGGTGGGGTAAATGCCACAGTGAAGAGTCTCCTTGGTCCCCAGCTGACCGGGAGAAAGGGCAATGATACAAGGGCTGGAAGACTATGAGAGCTCTGCCAAGCTAATGGAGAGCTGGTGCAGGAAGTTTCTGAATAAAGGGAAGGTACGAGTCAAGAATTGTCAGGAACATTTTCTGGGAGTCACAGGTGTCATGACAGGGATTTATGTTTTGGTGGGATAACCCCAAACAGAGTGGGGATTTTAAAAAAAAATCTTCAAGGTAAATTTCACACTCTGCTTGGTGGTATCTGTGAAAGATGCTGAAATCCATGGTTAACATTGAGCCGATAATCTCACAGGTCAAGCATTCCAGTGACAGATGCCAATGATTACAAATGAAAAGGGCAGAATGTGTGTATGTGTGTGTATGTATGTGTGAGTGGGTGTGTGTTTTTAATTAAGGGAGAGAGTGAAAGAGAGATGGATTTTGGCAGTGGGCTGCTAAAAATGTATCAATTTTAACTGGTTTTCTTGGGGAGGGGGGGAAGTTCTGCTTTACAGGCTTTGCTGATTATAAGGACCCTGATGACATGACTGAATTTGGAGCAGGGAGGTGATAGGATCAGTTGACTCCTGGGAGCTACTACAGGCAGGTTCCATCACATTGATGCTACTTGTGTACACATAGGAACTTACGTGTGAAAAAGTCAGGTAGCTTAGGTTACAGATAGATCACATCTTTAAACATATTTTCATTAGCTTCTCATGATTTCACTTTCTTCATTTATTGGAATATTAATTTTTGTTTTCGTGGAGGGCACTTGTATTAAGAATCCCAAGGATTATTTGGTCCAAAGTTTCCAATTGTGCATCTGAACTTCCTCTTGCAGAGACCTGGGACATTGGATCAGCATTCTGATCCTGAGGGCCCCAATTTTAGCCCCTTTTGCAACAAAGGTCCATCTAGTCAAGGCTATGGTTTTTCCAGTAGTAATGTATGGATGTGAGAGTTGGACTGTGAAGAAAGCTGAGCGCCGAAGAATTGATGCTTTTGAACTGTGGTGTTGGAGAAGACTCTTGAGAGTCCCTTGGACTGCAAGGAGATCCAACCAGTCCATTCTGAAGGAGATCAGCCCTGGGATTTCTTTGGAAGGAATGATGCTAAAGCTGAAACTCCAGTACTTTGGCCACCTCATGCGAAGAGTTGACTCATTGGAAAAGACTCTGATGCTGGGAGGGATTGGGGGCAGGAGGAGAAGGGGACGACAGAGGATGACATGGCTGGATGGCATCACCGAC
>NW_011495073.1:3670799-3673058 GCF_000754665.1 Bison bison bison
TTGGACTGCAAGGAGATCTAACCAGTCCATCCTAAAGGAGATCAGTCCTGGGTGTTCATTGGAAGGACCGATGCTGAAGCTGAAACTTCAATACTTTGGCCACCTCATGCGAAGATTTGACTCATTGGAAAAGACCCTGATGGTCAGAGGGATGGGGGGCAGGAGGAGAAGGGGATGACAGAGAATGAGATGGCTGGATGGCACCACCGACTCGATGGACATGAGTTTGAGTGAACTCTGGGAGTTGGTGATGGACAGGGAGGCCTGGTGTGCTGCAATTCATGGGGTCGCGAAGAGTCAGACACGACTGAGCGACTGAACTGAACTGAACTGAACTTGCATCTAAGGCTGCCACAGAGCATCCAGGCCACAGAGCTTGTCCATCTTCAGCCCCTGCTTTGCATTTCTTAGCAGGATGGGGATTCCAGTGTTATCTTTGGTTATACTCACATGCTTAGCTATTTTTCCTAAGCTTCTTCCCAGGTCAGGGGATTCACATAAGCTGCGATGGAGGGATGAAGTTAGGTCACGCTCCCTCTTCCTCTTCCACTGATTTACAGGAGGAGGTACCTGAGTAGAGGAATCGAACCTTTCAACAGTCATACATGCATGGAAGAATCTACAGGCTCAGGCACATGCTAAGCTGAATCAGCCAGGTAGGGTAATGATTTGGGGTTGTATGGAAAGAAAAAGAATGAGAAGTTATTATAATTAAAATAAAATCTAATATTATAAAAATATAACAATCAGCCTCACTGTTTAATGTAGGAGGAGAAATGGTTATAATGTCTCCTTGATGTTTCAATGCCTGTCTCAGTGGTGGATGTTTTGAGCCCTAGGTCGGTGTCCATACTCAGTTCTTTTACAGTCTCTTTTAAAAACCATTTTAAATTGTAATGTACTTAATTTACAATGTTGTATTAGCTTCAACTGCACAGCAAAGTGATTCAGTTATATGTATATGCATACCTGTGCATTTGTTATTATTCACTTGCCAAGTCGTGTCTGACTCTTTTCAACCCCATGGACTGCAGCACGCCAGGCCTCCCTGTCCCTCACCATCTCCTGGATTTTGTCCAAGTTCATGTATATTGAATTGGTGATGCCATCCAACCAACTCATTCTCTGTTTCCCTGTTCTCTTGCCTTCAGTCTTTCCCAGCATGAGGGTCTTTTCCAGTGAGTCAGCTCTCTGCATCAAGTGGCCAAAGTATTGGAGCTTCAGCTTCAGCATCAATCCTTCAAATAAATATTCAGGGTTGATTTCCTTTAGGATTGACTGGTTTGATCTCCCTGCTGTCCAAAGAGTTCTCAGGAGTCTTCTCCAGCACCACAGTTGGAAAACATCAATTCTTCATTGCTCAGACTTCTTTATGGTCCAACTCTCATATCTGTACATGACTACTGGAGAAACCATAGCCTTGACTATAGGGAGCTTTGTAAGCAAAGTGATGTCTGTGCTTTTTAAAACACTGTTTAGGTTTGCCATAGCTTCTGATTCAGATTCTTTTCCAGTATAGGTTATTAAAAGACACATGATAGTTCTCTGTGGTTTTATGTTCCTTACTTTGTTTTTGTATAATGATTATTTGTGTTTCACTAAGAGTACTGGAGTGGGGTGCCGTTGCCTTCTCCGATTTAAAATGGGTAGGAATGCAGCTAGGGACTGGTGGGTCTGTCAGAGAGTATGAGGTATTTACCATGACTTCTCAACAGAATTTGCCTCCACCCTAGGTTAGAAATTGAGTTGCTAGTCAGCAGATTCACACTGAGGTGTGCAGACTTTTCAATATGGGTTAGCGGTGGTGGATTTCTCATCCCCTATTCTGATATATTTCACTTTGGATAGCATTTATTTTCTTCTGCTCTGGCTCTTAGATGGAGTTTGTGTCTTGCTTGAGTTTGGTTTAGTGCTAATAATCTGCAGTTGACTTTTCTGCTCTATTGAAAAAAGAAAATCATTAAGAGCAATGAAATTGTCACACTTGGCAATAACATTATTGAAAACAAGCTTCATTCCTCTTAAGTAACCCTTCTCTGAACATTAAAGCAATCTGATATTTGACACAGGCTCTTTGGTTTCTCTCAAAGGATGAAATTATTGCTGAGAAATATTGCTTACACTAGTCACTGGAATTTCTAGTGAGTGGAAGAAAGTTGAGCACCAAAGAATTGATACTTTTGAACTGTGGTGTTGGAGAAGACTCCTGAGAGTCTCTTGGACTGCAAGGAGATCTAACCAGTCCATCCTAAAGGAGAT
>NW_011495073.1:3673483-3673616 GCF_000754665.1 Bison bison bison
GGGCAGGAGGAGAAGGGGATGACAGAGAATGAGATGGCTGGATGGCACCACCGACTCGATGGACATGAGTTTGAGTGAACTCTGGGAGTTGGTGATGGACAGGGAGGCCTGACAGCTGTGATTCATGGGGTCG
>NW_011495073.1:3675561-3678133 GCF_000754665.1 Bison bison bison
ACCCTTATGGCAGAAAAGTGAAAGAGGAACTAAAAAGCCTCTTGATGAAAGTGAAAGAGGATAGTGAAAAAGTTGGCTTAAAGCTTAACATTCAGAAACGAAGATCATGGCATCTGGTCTCATCACTTCATGGGAAATAGATGGGGAAATAATGGAAACAATGTCAGACTTTATTTTGGTGGGCTCCAAAATCACTACAGATGGTGACTGCAGCCATGAAATTAAAAGACGCTTACTCCTTGGAAGGAAAGTTATGACCAACCTAGATATCATATTTAAAAGCAAAGATATTACTTTGCCAATAAATGTTCGTTTAGTCAAGGCTATGGTTTTTCCAGTGGTCATGTATGGATGTGAGAGTTGGACTGTGAAGAAGGCTGACCACCGAAGAACTGATGCTTTTGAACTGTGGTGTTGGAGAAGACTCTTGAGAGTCCCTTGGACTGCAAGGAGATCCAACCATTCCATTCTAAAGGAGATCAGTCCTGGGTGTTCTTTGGAAGGACTAATGCTAAAGCTGAAGCTCCAATACTTTGGCCACCTCATGTGAAGAGTTGACTCATTGGAAAAGACTCTCACACTGGGAGGGATTGGAGACAGGAGGAGAAGGGGACGACAGAGGATGAGATGGCTGGATGGCATCACCTACTCAATGGACATGAGTTTGAATGAATTCTGAGAATTGGTGATGGACAGGGAGGCCTGGCATGGTGCAATTTATGGGGTCGCAAAGAGTTGGACACAACTGAGTGACTGAATTGAACTGAACTGAATGTATATGTTTGAATGCTGCTCTCTGATGGACATAGCGAGGGAAGGAGAAGGTGGGACAAGTTGAAAGACAAAGCAGGATTTTTTTCTTTTGCATGGTTTTAAAAAATTAACAAATGATATAGTGATTAGGTAAGTCTTCCTCTTACATACCAAAAATCTGATTTTTACCCTACACATCTGCTGTTTCATTTGCCTATAATACTGTATTATTTTTGGATGCCTATGTGATAGTAATTACTTCATCAGATGGATGTAATTCAGTTAATCAATATATAACCCAGTTATTCATTAAAATAATATTTCCCTTGACTTTTATGAACCCAAAAGAATATATTAGATAATGGAAGCCTGTCTATCCAGTTTGGCAATGCATTAGTAGTTGTTTATTTAATTGAAAACATAAGTTAAGATATGGAATAAAATGTTACCAGTATAATTAGACACTTTAAGTTAAAAACTTATATGAACATTCATTGTGAATATTTAACAGAGGAACAAGATCTGTATTTTTGACAGGGATAGCAAATTCAAGAGTAATATTTATTTTTGTCTCTTGTTGTTAATGAGATTCATTCTGGCTCTCTGCACACACTTTATTACCACACTCATGAAGTATCATTCATAACTTCCAGTTTTGAACACTTAAGTGCATAGAAGACCTCAAAACATTGATACCGGGGAGCAGTCATCTTGCACAGGCCCTCTAAATTTGTGTAACTCCCTGCTCCCTGCATCTTCCATGTTTGTTTAATTTGTCAGCTACATTTGAACAATTAACATTTAAGTCTTTTTTTCCAAAACACTCAAATTGGTTTTCATTGAAATACTTGTTTACATTTATACTTTGTGAGTTTCTATATTTCATGATATTAAATAGTTAAAATAATGAGCCTAACTGTCAAAACATATTTGGGAAGACAAGTAACTGACAAATTGTACCAACAAAACTTAACTGGGGGTAGCAGAAAAGCATGGTTGTGCTGAGAGCTGGCAGAACTCAGCCTGACGTTGACATCAGCCACTGTGCTTCCTGGGAGAAATGAACAGAGGATCTGGGGCCATTGAGGTCAGTGTTCATTAGGAGAACTTGGGATGTTAAGCCTGTGAAGGTTTTATATTCAGTGTCTCAATAGTATAATTTTGCTATGCACATTGGGACACGGAACAATTGATCTGTTGTTTTGTTCTCTTCCTTAAATAAATAGTAAAATTCATTCATTTATATTATAAAGAGCTATCATATTCATATAAAACAAAAAGTATGATTGAATTAGCATTTTCATTCTCAAAAACTTCTGTATTGAAGTTTAGGCAAATGGACTGCCGTCCCTATAAAATCCAGTTTCTGTTATTTTTATTTACATTGCTTCATCACATCACTCTTTTCAATTCTGCATGTGTGGTGTGTTTCACAATGAACGTTTCGCTTGTCACAGTTACACCGTTTTCATTTACATTGGAGTTGTGACTGTTTTTACAAAAGTGTTAGGAACTATAATTGAAACTGGAGCCTATTATACAGAGTGAAGTAAGCCAGAAGGAAAAACATAAATACGGTATACTAACGCATATATATGGAATTTAGAAAGATGGTAACAATAACCCGGTGTACGAGACAGCAAAAGAGACACTGATGTATAGAACAGTCTTATGGACTCTGTGGGAGAGGGAGAGGGTGGGAAGATTTGGGAGAATGACATTGAAACATGTAAAATATCATGTAAGAAATGAGTTGCCAGTCCAGGTTCGATGCACGATACTGGATGCTTGGGGCTAGTGCACTGGGACGACCCAGAGG
>NW_011495074.1:0-2437 GCF_000754665.1 Bison bison bison
TAATAAACTATTGCCACGTAACCAAAGCACTCTAAAACATAATAGCCTAGAATAATAACCATTTTATTTGCTCATTATGCAATAGATTTGCAATTTGGGTTGGGCTCAGCTGGCAGCACTTCTTCTGGTCTCACCCAAGGTCACTTAGGGTGATAAGAATAGAGGCAATTCATGGTACCAACAAGGGCTCCCTCTCACCAAGTCACCCTAACTCTACAGAGTATGGTCTAAAAGCTAAAAAGTTAGTTGGGCCTTTAATGGGTCATTTCATTAGGCTGTCTGAGGTATGTGATGAGACCAGTGATTCTGATGGTCATGTGCAACTTCTTTGCAGTTAACATGGGTCCATTGCTTTTAAGCAATATGGTGTGGGAGACCACATCAATAGGTGACCGTTTTGTAAACTCTTGAATGGTGGTGCTGCTGGGGGAACTGTGAATAGGAAAGGCAAACTCATAATGAGAGTATGAATCAGTTCTGGAAAGAATGAATTTCTGCCCCACAGTCATACACACACACCCCATGTGGAAGGGATCCAAAGCAATCAATTTGCTCAAGTGGTTGGCTGGTCTCCTTGAGAAACGGTGCCATAATGTGGCTCAGTGTTGGTTTCTGCAGGTGGTGGGTTGGGCCAGCAATGGCTAATTGTGCCTGAGTGAGAGGGAACCCTTGTCGAACCTGAAGAGCCAGCCTGGATTCTGTTGACAGGATCACTGGCTCTGCGTCCTCTTAGAGCAAGCCTATGAGGAAACATTGGTGATAGGCGGCTGGGTGCCAGGAAATCTGGATTTGGGGTGCCAGCTGCTTAGATGCATTGTCTGGGACTCTGAGGCTGAAGAGATGTGACAGTCCTGTGAGAGAAGGAAGTCCCACGGGAAACTGAGCTCTGGTGCAACCCACCCCTCTGGGAGAAGGGCAGGTCTCTGGTTCCAGTTAGCTTTATGCCTGAAACCCAGCATGAATTTTTTTTAAATTTATTTTTAATTGAAGGATAATTACAATACTGTGTTGGTTTCTGCCATACACCAACATGGATCATATGTCCTCTCCTAGCATGAATTTTCAGAATCACTTTCAGACAAATTTGTATTAAGAGTACTGTATTTAAATAATGTTAATTTTCACTTCTGTGTAGGCCCTTGATTTACTTTTACCTTGTGATTTGGTGGTTCTCAATGAGAAAGGGATTCCTTATAATCTAAAATTTCCCCTATAATCTACTTTGCTTCCCACCTAAGCTTCACTTAGCACTTCCCTCGGTATTGGCCAGCATCCTAATAATGAGGGTGTCAGAATGCTTTCTGAGCCTGCCGAAAGAACTAAAGGTAGCCTATGCTTACTTTTCCTATCATAACCACAATTAAACAAAACTGAGCCTTTTTATAACAAGACACCTAAAGAGGGGAAAAATTATTAATGAAGTGCAAAAGACAAAGAATGAAGAGACACCAGTTGCCCATCACCCCCACCCTTTTACCCCTGATCCCAGGGCAGAATGTACTCATTGTTTCAAAATTCTCTAACTTGACAGTTGTGTATCTGGGGATGGGTGGTGGGTTAGTGCTCCTCCTGGAACATGACTCACCTACACTCACCAGGACTATTTTTGGAACAACCCAGAGGAATAGCGTTGGGTCTCAGGATGTGACCTGAGCTGGATGCAGCAATCTCGGCAACTTCAGCTGGTGACCAGGATCAATCCTTTCACATTCCTCCCTTTCTCTGCTAGCCCTCATTTCTAAATACTAATGCTCCTATCCAGCGGTCAGTTCCTCACTGGATCATCTCTACCAAGGCAGTCATCTCAGCAGTGATAACCTTTCTCTCAGAAGAAAGAGTCTCATTAAAATTGGCTTATCATCTTTTTCTTGTCTGGAGTCAAAAGTCAATTAATAATAGGAATAAAAACACTTAGGGAGTCAGTTCTCTAAACCAGTACAAAGTTATCTCTAATTTCGTTTCCCTAAAGTCCATTTCAAATAGAATATATGCTCTATATTTACTCCAAAATAAATGTATTGTGACTTTCCTTCATGCTAGATCAGTTCAATGATGCTGTAAGAGAATCCTCATACACAGGCTGGGAGAGCTCACTTTCCCAAACCATTAGGTTGAAAGAATCACAAATAGATTTAAGCCAGCAAGGTAGGTTTGCTACAGATCCAGTGGGTTGATAAATGATGTACAGCATCCTTCCTAGACAGGAGAGGAAAACACCATTTCTGACTAGGCAGGTAGAAGAGAATGAATAGATAGGTAAATTAGGAAGAATTTCATATGGAGTGACCTCACTAAGATTACAGCAATGGTACAGAACATATGTAGTGAATACTGTGATGCCACCAAGATCACATCTTCAGGGCAATGTATCTGTTCCTGAATTACTGGAGCTACCCATTTCCAACAGCTTACATCTATGTCCCTTGCTGGGAATTAC
>NW_011495074.1:2537-3749 GCF_000754665.1 Bison bison bison
GTGTAGAAAATGAAGCCATAGTTCATGCCTTTGGTGTCCTAGAAACTATGGGTCTGGAGAAAGTGTTTGGGAGAGGGAAAATTGAGAAAAGTTACAGGAAGAAGACATTTGGGGAGATTGTCTTGAAAGAGGTCATGTGTAAACTCAAAATAAGTAAATATATGCTCAGTTCTTATAAATGAAACAATAAATATTCAGTTATATTGTTATTTTAATTTTACCAAGGAGAAATTATATGGAGAATTTTTTAGAATTTGTCCTTTTCATACCTAGAAAGATCACTGATTGTCTCTCAAATCCTATGTTCCCAATCAGAGGGAACTCTTCCTTAACTTCTCACTGTATAATCTTCTGACCTGTGGTCATTGGCATACCAAATTGGGAAGTGATAGCTGGGAGATGATAAATCAGGGTATATGACAGTGAGTTCTTGTGATATTGTGATT
Source organism: Bison bison bison (assembly GCF_000754665.1). Lineage (NCBI taxonomy): Eukaryota > Metazoa > Chordata > Mammalia > Artiodactyla > Bovidae > Bison > Bison bison. Next base: position 2,984 of record NW_011495074.1, read on the forward strand.
CTTAAAAAGGGAACAACAAGCCTAAAATGGAGTCACTTGTGCTAAGCTCACAACACCAAACCGAGACTTAATATCTAAATTGCAGTTTCAATCTCTTTCAGAAATGGAACCTTAAACCAGTCAATCTAGAACTACCTGGTCAGTAGTAGTGAGGTAATCTGATAGATCCCCTTCTGTCCCCCAAAAAAAGGTGACCTGGCTTGAAACAATCAGCTCTTTGCTAGAATAACTTCCTAGTCCTGCCACCTTCTGCCTGTAAGTCTTCCACTTTTTATAGCATTCTGGAGCTCCTTTCTATCTTCTAGATGGGATGCTGCCCAAGGCATGCCTTGTTTTCATTTTCCTTTTGGCCATGCCACAGCATACTGGATCTTAGTTCCCCAATCAGGGATTGAATCCGTGCCCCCTGCTTTGGAAGTGTGGAGTCTTAACCACTGAACCACCAGGGACATCCTAAATTTTATTTTTTAAATTTGTTAGTTAATATCTGTTCATTTTTTAAAAAAATTATTTATTTATTTGGCTGTATTGAGTCTTACTCATGGCTGCATGTGAAATCTTCCCAGACCAGAGACTGAACCCATGTTCCCTGCACTACAAGGCAGATTCTTTACCACTGAGCCACCAGTGTGTGTGTCAGTTTCTTAGTTGTGTCCAACTCTTTTGTGACTCCATGAACTGTAGCCCACCAAGCTCCTCTGTCCATGGTATTCTCCAGGCAAGAGTACTAGAGTGAGTGGTCATTCCCTTCTCCAGGGGATCTTTT
>NW_011495074.1:4170-4541 GCF_000754665.1 Bison bison bison
TTTTTCTAGTCACTCAGTCTTGTCTGACTCTTTGTGACCCCATGGACTGCAGCACACCAGGATTCCCTGTCCTTCACTATCTCCTGGAGTTTTCTCGAACTCATGTCCATTGAGTTGATGATACTATCCAACTGTCTCATCTTCTGTCACCCCCTTTTCCTCATGCCCTCAATCTTTCCCAGCAGCAGGGTCTTTTCCAATGAGTCAGCTCTTCACATCAGGCGCCCAAAGTACTGGAACTTAGCTTCAGCATCTGTCCTTCCAATGAATGTTCAGGTTGATTTCCCTCAGGATTGACTGGTTTGATCTCCTTGCTGTCCAAGGGGCTCCAAGCATTTTCTCCAGGATCACAATTTAAAAGCATCAGTTCT
>NW_011495074.1:4641-5923 GCF_000754665.1 Bison bison bison
TTGCTTTGGTCAGTGGCATCTGACATATCCCACATCTGAGCATACGCTTTAGCTCTTAAATTATTAAATTATTGTACTAATCTATCCTCGCTCTTTCTTCACTGCCTTGAGACCAATATGGAGCTAGTCCTTCCAACTGGGTCCTGGGATGAAGCAGAGTTGCAACTGAATTGCAAAGGATAGGTAACTGAGTGAGAAATAACTGTGATAAATCACTGAGATTTGGGGATTATCTGCTACTGCAGCAAAATCTACCAAAGCTGACTGGTACAATAACAACTGCATATTATTCCATTGTGTTATGTACCCTGATTTTTTTAGTCCATTCTTCCAATATTGGACATTTTGGTGGTTTCCAATGTTCTGATACTGTATTATTAATATAAATAATGCTGAAATGGACACCTATGTACCATTTTTGTTGTTGTTTCTCTTCAGTTATTTCCTTAGGAAACATTTTTCAGCACAGAAAACTGGATCAGCATGTATGAACATCATTATGGCTCGTATTCCCCCAAGGGGGATATTGTCTGTATATGAGTCACATTTCAGCAAAAGTCATGAAAACCACTCTAATACTTTTAACAGAGGGAAAATAAAGCAGAAAATTGGCTTTATAAGTAATAGAGAAGCTAAGAAGTCAAGAGTGAAATAACCCAGAGATTGGCAATAGCAGAAAGATTCTGCCAAACTTAAGCATGGAGGGAACACTTGGATGAGCTGGTATTACCAGAGGCAGAAACCAGGACCATCTAAACAGAAATAGAACTATGATGGAGTCTGTCTGGTCAGACTCTCCATTAGTAGCTGGGATCATCAAGGAAGGTATGGTTTGGGAAAAGGTGGACTCATGGAAGATATGCTGTAGAAAACAGAAAAAGTGACAGAGATAAATACTTTGGACTCTTCCATCTTCTTGCTCTCCAATCTTCTGCAAGTATTGTCCATTGAGCAAACCTACCCTGAAGCCAGAGAACAAAGGAACTTGGAAAATATAGTTTTCTATGACACAGAGGGCAAGAGAAGGGCAGTGAGGTGTCTGAAAGCAAGCTGGACAGTAATGGATGAGTAAACCACTTAACCAGTCTTTCCAGCATTGTGCATTATCATTGTTATAAATGTTGCTATCGTGGCATGAGATGCAATGTAATTTACTGACACTGAAGTCACTCTTGGATTTGAAACCTGCTCAAAGCTTTTCCCGGAGAAAGCAATGGCACCCCACTCCAGTACTCTTGCCTGGCAAATCCCATGGACGGAGGAGCCTGGTAGGCTGCAGTCC
>NW_011495074.1:6023-6655 GCF_000754665.1 Bison bison bison
GCTTCCAGGTTGGTAAACACATGGAGGTTCTGGAAGGATGGTGTGCCCTGAAAGGGTAGAGAAGCCCCGTGCCCTTTCCTGATACCTTGCCCTAGGCATCTTTACCATCTGGCTGTTTCTGAGTTATATCCATTTATAGTACACAGTTAGTCTAGTAAATAAATTGTCTCCCTAAATTCTGTTATCTATTCTAGCAAAATTAATCAAACCCAAGGAGGGGATTATGAGAACTTCCAATTCATAGTCAGTCATTCAGAAGCATAGGTGATAACCTGGACTTTGAATTGGTATCTGAAGTGGAAAGGGATGGGGCAGTTCGGTGGGATCTAACACTATCTCCAGGTAGATGGTGTCATTGACCAGAACTTAGTCATATGACGTCTAACTTCATATGCCCATGAAGCAGGTTAGAATGGATTTTAGTATATGTATTTTTGTAGAGTCTTACTTTACCTATCATTATATCAAACATTTTCTGTGTTATTTTCAGTCTTCATTATCATGGAAGATGTTACTATTTCTGAAAATATTTGTTATCCTTTTCCTCTGGGTCCATCCCTAACAGAACCAGTTCCTGGTGGGCCTCCCTGCGGTAGTGACATGGAGTCTGCCCCACTGATATCAGGCTTGGT
>NW_011495074.1:6755-7322 GCF_000754665.1 Bison bison bison
TGTGAAGACTAAATACATGAATATAAATACAAAACACTTAGCATAATGTGCAGCATGAAATAGCTTGTTTGGTCAGGCCACACAAGATTGCTGTTCTCTTGCTCTCTGTACATCCCCTGGCTGACCACTGTGCCTGCTTCACCTCTACCCTACACACACGACTGACCTTCTTCTGTATTGATACTTGCCCCAGGCCCCAGCTAATGATTGTTCTTACCCTATCTTATCATCTTTGGTGTGCCCCTCTATTTGTTTCCCTGGTAACTAATAATGAACCCACCTGATGTCAATTCCCCTATAACTGGTATTCCCCCTCCCTCTCACAAACCATTGGCCAGAACTTAGTTCCATGACCACATCTAAGTACAATGGAGACTAGGAAATGAAGTTTTTATTTTAGGTGGCCATCTACTCAGCTCAAACTTCTGTTATGATAATAGAAATGGCAAACAGGTATGGGGTGGGGGGAACTACTGGCCTCTCCCATTCTGCTATTCTGGCCATGCGAACATTTATGAGTGCTCTTCTTCCTATATGTATTAATGGAACATACACATTGCCAAGGGA
>NW_011495074.1:7734-8509 GCF_000754665.1 Bison bison bison
TCTCAAGTACAATCCCATTTTACTGAAGGGGAGCAACATTTGCTACCCCCAAAATATGATTATCTTGAGCTAGTTAAGTTCAAGTAGGAAAAGATAGGCGACGCTCTGAAAACAGAGAAGTTACTCTTTTGTAAGAGATATTTACATTTATAAGGGAAATCTTCATTTGTAAGGGTTTTTCCCTCTCTGTACTAGGAAAAGGAAGGTGACTAAAACTTTAGTCTTCTAGTGGAGAAGGCAAAAACTTAGATCTGCCTCACAACCTTACCCATGATTACTGTGCTTTTCCTGGTCATCTCCCGTAACTGGCCTCCCTCTTCCCCCAACATCCTTCTTTTGTCTTTAACTGAAAATGCTGGTGGCATGGACCATTTCAGGGAATTACTCAGTTTTCCTGTGTCTCATCCATATCTACAGGAGGTATCCATATTATTAAACTTCTATTTTTCTCCTGCTAATCTGTCTTTTATTCAGGGAGGTGGATGTTCAGCCAAGCACCTAGAATGAGAGAGGGAAAGTGATTTTTCCTCCCCTAAACTACATACAGCTCAAAATCCAGGACCTCTGAGTGATATGTGACCCCCAATGTCAGGATCGGATGTGTTTCCTTGTGATCCTGAAATCTCTAAAAACTCTATAAAAAATAAGATAGTGATGTGCCCCATCCACATCATCATGGTGGAGTAGGAGCAAGGTGACAAACACAGAAACACCAATGGAAAGGGAGAAGTGGAACCACTCAGCAGTCATCTGTTCATGGCAATTACTGAGTCCT
>NW_011495074.1:8609-9712 GCF_000754665.1 Bison bison bison
TACTGAGTCCTGGTTTGGAAATGCAAAAGCTGCTTGTCCTGGCATTGGATTAAATCACTTAATTAGCTCATCTGATAATCTTTAGCTTTACTCTCTTAAAGGAACGCCATGTCTGTTTTACTCTATGGCCCTTGTCTTTGTCCTCTGGAAGTTTCATTTCTATTGGTTATTATGGCCACATCTGAAGTGGGTCTTTCTTGGGGATTGTTCAATTTTCACAGCCTGTTTCCTGCTGAGCAGTTTGGGGGTCTTAACACTGCTTGGAGGTAAAGCATGCGTGCTCAGTCACGTCCAACTCTTTGCGACTCCCTGGACCATAGCCTGCCAGGCTCCTCTGTGCACGGGATTTTCCAGGCAAGAATACTGGAGTGGGTTGCCATTTCCTACTCCAGGGGATCTTCCTGATCCAGGGATTGAACCCACATCTCTTGTGTCTCCTGCATTGGCAGGTGGATTCTTTACCACTAGCATCACCTGGGAAGCTTGGAGGTAAAGGGGAGGAGAATTTACCATCCCAAAATATGTCTCTTTGGCATAAGGATTATTTTGAGCTGATTGTTTTCAAGAAACAGCAGATACAGAAACAATTCTGAAAACCAAGTAGAAGTTATTTACCCTTTTTGAAGAGATATTTACATTTATAAGGGAAAGCTCCATTTGTAGGGGTGTCTCCCGTTCCATGGGCTTCCCAGGTGGCAGAGGGGTAAAGAATCTGCCTGCCATGCAGAAGAGGAAAGACTTGTGGATTCAGTCTCTGGGTCAGGATTATCCCCTGGAGGAAGACACGGCAACCCACTCCAATATTCTTGCATGGAAAATTCCATAGACAGAGAATGCTGGTGGGCTACTGCTTATGGGGTTGCAAAGAGTCAGACACGATGAAGCACGCACACACATACACATACATACACTCCCTCTCTGTACCAGGACAAGGAGAATGATTCTAAATATCTGGAAACTGTAATCAAGGGAGAAGACAATGACCTACATCTATATGCCCACCATACCTTTATTCACTCTGCTTTGCCTGGTAAACTCCCCAATCTGACTGCCCCTGCTCTGTCCCCCGTGCACCTGCCCCAGCCCCATCTTCTTTTGTCTTT
>NW_011495074.1:9933-10458 GCF_000754665.1 Bison bison bison
TGGCAGTACTGGCCATCCATCCTGCTCAAAGGCCCGTCCTGCTGGGGAAGATGCATTCACCTCAAATGCATCCACCTCACCTCAGCGCTCCCTGGGGATCATGGTGTCGTCAGTGGCATGCAGCCAAACTGCGAAGTGGCCGTGTTCATTAATGGGCCCTTGGCCCTGGCAGATGAAATACCCTTCTTCCTCTCCGTCAGTGTGGTGATCCTGATTCTAGGGAATGCTAATGCCTTCCTGTTTCCCAAGTATTTCCAGAAGGTGCTGCAGCTATGCCTTATGTCAAAGCCTCTCTCCTTGACTGGTAATGAGTAGACAGTGTCAGAGTGGTCCCAAGCACAGCTCCAGAGGGTAAAGGTTGATCCAACAATAATATATTCACTTTTTTTTAAATGTAAAAAGATAATCAAAACAGAAAAGTTAAAGAAGAAGTAACCACAGCCCAAGATCTCTTCTAGGTAAATTCTCTTAACCATTCCACTCTTCTCTGTGCTGACTCATCTTCCTCTCCTTCAACTTGATGGT
>NW_011495074.1:10558-11241 GCF_000754665.1 Bison bison bison
TATTTAAGTGATGGTTCAGGTCATTTGGGGGGAGTTACTGAGTTTTCCTGGGTATCTCAAATGTATACAGGGAAGTACACATGTTGCTAAACTTCCGGTTTTCTCCCATTAACCTGTCTTTTACTACAGGAGGGTCTCAGCCAAGAACCAGAAGGTTAGAGGGAAAATGACTTTTCCTCCCCTACAGTGACTCTTAATAATAAGCATGGTCATTTGCCAGGTTTCTAGTTTCTTTGGTTTTCAAATTCCTGTAACACCTAATAGGCTTCTGTTCTATTTGCTGCTTGTAAATTACACACAGAAGTAAGGAGCTGTTAGACAGCAGAAGTCTGTCTTGACCATGAACTTCTCTGGATGAAGGAGGCAGAAGGAAGTAACAGCCCAGGGATAAATGGGCTCGCAGTCCCCAGGAACTAGACCACGAGGTGCAAGTGCCCAAGGCCCGGTCCTATGACCTGTCATGGCTCTCTGGAGCTGCGCTTCCAATGGATCCAAAGCCATCCTGCCCCGGGCACCCTCCTACAGCTGTCCCAGTTCTGCAGCTTCTCAGCTGAAGATGTGTAGCAATGGGTGGACACCAAAGGGAAATAGTGGTCCCCCCTGCAGCCGGGGGACCCCAGCACTGGCTCTCATCTGGGCCAATCTGGGTCTGGATCTGTTGATACCCTTGGTAACCCCACAGG
>NW_011495074.1:11341-11770 GCF_000754665.1 Bison bison bison
TTCTTAATAGGTTTGGGTGGGAAATTGATATCCTTAATACAGTTGTCCCTCAGTACCTTAGGGAGATTGGTTCCAGGATCCCCATGATATGCAAATCTATGGATGTTTACATCCCTTATATAAAATGGCATAGTATTTGCATGTAACCCTTCTTGTCTGGAGAATCCCAGGGACGGGGGAGCCTGGTGGGCTGCCGTCTATGGGGCTGCACAGAGTAGGACATGACTGAAGTGACTTAGCAGAAGCAGCATACACATTCTCTCATATGCTTTAAATCATCTCTAGATTACTTATGATATCTAATATAATGCTAATGCTATGGAAAATAGTTACAAATACAATGTAAAATGCTACATAAATATTTGCCAGTGTCATAAATTCAAATTTTGCTTTTTGAGACTTTCTGGAATTTTTTTTTCCTTGAAAATT
>NW_011495074.1:11870-12703 GCF_000754665.1 Bison bison bison
GCAGATACAGAGAGTTGAGGTATGGTCTTTACCTCTGCTCTGGCTCTCATTTACTGGTTGAGAGGGAAGGTCCTTGGGGAGCCACAGTATTATCTCTGGCCAAGTCTTCCTCTTCAGCAGCCCCTTTAAACAGCTTCACTGTGGAGTTGCAGAAAGCAGTTGACTTTTTCAATTGTGTGGGGCTCTGAAATCACAGGTCACATGCAAAGAATGACTCCTGACCAAGCTAGGTTTTCTTCCATTTTGGGTTGTTGTCTGGCTAGCTCTGACTGGGGTCCATCCCTCTATAGGATGTTGCTAAAAGTAGGAAGAAGCCACAGACTACTCAGCTTGTAAATCTTTCTTATTTACCCCAATGCTATTGCTTCTGATGCCTGTGAGCTGCTTTCCAAGATCTTGCCAACCTTGGTAAATGCTGTGCCCAGCTAAGATTCTATTTCCTTAAAAGAAAGAGCAAATACATGCCAGGGGAGGACTAGCACTTTCTGCCACAAATACCTATTGATTCAGACAGGTTCTTAATTCCACCCCATAAAGTGAGTCAGCAACTTGCAGAAGGCACAGGGGCCAGCCAAATAGAAAACTGGCAACCATAGATTGCCATATCATACAGTAGCAAAGGATTCACTTTCAAAAAGGAAATAGCTCCTCCCACAAAAAAAATTGCAGCTAAACTTTTTCTAGTTTTGGTATGATTGGTATAAATGCTCAAATTGTGTCTCATAACTAGCAATGAAACTGACTTTCTGGGCTCTGTCAAAAACTTGACTTTGAAAGTTGAGTAAAACAGCAACACAGTGACTTCAGTAACTGTAAACACGAGAAAAACATGC
>NW_011495074.1:12957-16662 GCF_000754665.1 Bison bison bison
ATGCTAAACGTTTTGTATGCTAAACGTTTTGTATGCTAAACGTTTTGTATGCTAAATCCCAGATTCCTTTATCTCTTCTAGTACTAAAGATAGCTTCATCAATTTGCACTGTCTAAATACAAATTAAATACCAATTTTATTTGAGAATGGAGACAATGACCATTCTAAAAGGAAGTTCTGGAACAAAGTCAACAGATTTTAAGAAATTTGTATTATTATAGTTATTTATACTGGTATGACATATAAGGGTCTACTTGGTCTATTTTGTTCACTGCTCTATACCTGGTACCTATAACGTTATTTGGTGGACACTGAATAAATTTTTATTTGGTTACTGAATTAATGTATTTTCCTTTTAATAATCCTAAAATATACTAGAATATATTTAACCAAAGTAGTTGCAAGAGAGTTGGATCTTTTCTAGTCTAACGAGGAGAAGGCATGGCGGGATTTTTTAATTCAGACTATTAAAATTCATGAAAGCAGTCACACTGGGTAAAAAGACTTAACCTCACTTTAATGTCTCTGAATATTCAACCAAGAGAGAGGACTAAGGATACAAACTGTGGAAACACAATTATGTGATACAGCGTCTCAGTTCTGTATCTCTGGTGGGAGATAATGGCTGAGAAGACACCAGCCCAAATGACTGGCAACATTAATATGACAATTAACATTTGCATGCTCTTCATATAGTCTCCTGGTCTCACAACAAATTAGAGAAGTGCTTTCTATTACTATTCTATCCGTATTTACACATGTGGAAAATGAGCTTCACACAGGAGAATAACTTGCCTGAAGTCCCATAATGGCTCATGATTGGTAGAGCCAAGATCCAAAGGTCTTTAACAACCAAGTGCATGTTTGATAAAATTCATGCTTTTGCTCCACTGGCATGCAGCTACTCTGTGGTTCTCTCTTTGCCCCTCACCCACTTCTGCAGCATACCTCCCTTTCTTCTTATTAAGAATATTGTATTAATGTTGTAATGTCATTATATGCTCTAAGTTAATAAAGGGCTGCTTTCCTCTTAGTGTCCAAAATGATACATATTTTGGAGTATTTGCCGAGTCTTCAAGAAGGAAATAATGATGGGAGCCAAAGTCCCAGAATTCCCCACAAGCAATCTGCCATGATACACATTTCTGGGAAAGCTGTTTAGTAGGAACACTGTATTACAGACTGAAGGTTTGTCTCCCTCTTTACTGCTGGTACTATTTTTCTCCCTGAAATTTACTTTAACATTAATATAATTGAGCTTCCCTGGTAGCTCAGCGGTAAAGAACCTGCCTGACAATGCAGGAGATGTGAGTTCTATCCCTGAGTCAGGAAGATCCCCTGGAGAAGGAAATGACAACTCACTCCAGTATTCCTGCTTGGGAAATCCTGTGAACAGAGGAACCCGGTGGGCTACAGTCCATGAGGAAGCAAAAGAATCAGTATGACTTAGCAACTAAACAACAATTAATATAACCACTGTAGCTTTATTTTGATAAGTATTATTTTGATATGGTATATATTTCTCTATTCTTTGCTTACATTTTTAACTTATTTGCATCTTTAAATCCAGTCAGTCCTAAAGGAAATCAACCCTGAATATTCTTTTGAAGGACTGATGCTGAAGCTGAAGCTCCAATACTTTGGCTATCAGATGTGAAGAGGTGACTCATTAGAAAACACCCTGATCCTGGGAAAGATGGAGGGCAGGAGAAGGGACGACAGAGGATGAGATGGCTGGATGGCATCATCAACTCGATGGACATGAGTTTGAGCAAGCTCGAGGAGTTTGTGACGGACAGGGAAGCCTGCTGTGCTGCAGTCCATGGGGTCGCAGAGTCAGACATGACTGAGTGACTGAACAGCAACAAAAATAATCTTTAAATCCAAACTGGGGTTTTGAAGGCCACATATTTTGATCTTGCTTTTGCATCCAATCTGATGATCTCAAAAATTGTTAGAAGTTCTACACATGCTTATTTTCTATTTCAAGCATTTAAAAATTCTTTACTGTGTTTGTGTGCCTAAGTATATATTTTATAAAGGGACACACACAGACACACACAGAGTGTGATCAAAAATCTTTTTAGTAATAGGGTAAACAATCAAAAATTTATGGAGGGACTTCCCTGGTGGTCTAGAGGTTAAGAATCTACCTGCCAGTGTAGGGAACATGGATTCCATCCCTGGTCCGGGAAGATCCCACATGCCATGGAGGAACTAAGCCCGCACACCACAATTACTGAGCTACCCTCTAGAGCCCGTGAGAAGCCGCCGCAATGAGAAGCCTGAGCACCATAATGAAGAGTAGCCCCTGCTGGCCACAACTAGAGAAAGCCTGTGCACTACAACAAAGACCCAGTGCAACCAAAAATAATTTAATTTTTAAAAATTAAATGTTAAAAAATAATTCATGGAAGCCATGGCTTTAAAGGCAATGTGAACAAGTGACCCATTTCAAGTGCACAGAAACAGAACTGGAGGGTGAGGCAGGGTCTACACAGCATATAGCTGTAATTGAATGGCACTCTTTGGATCAAGCATGTGAATGATGCTCCCCAGAATTGTGCTAAGCTATGGATCCATTTACCTTCCCTGGTGGCTCAGAGGTTAAAGCGTCTGCCTGCAATGCAGGTGACCTGGGTTCGATTCTTGTGTTGGGAAGATCCCCTGGAGAAGGAAATAGCAACCCACTCCAGTTTTCTTGCCTGGAGAATCCCATGGACGGAGGAGCCTGGTGGGCTACAGTCCACGGGGTCGCAAAGAGTTGGACACGACTGAGCGACTTCACTCACTCACTTTATGGATCCATTTGGAGGGAAGAATTAGAGTCACACATGAAAAACGCTGTGAGGGATCTGTTCCAAAGTGGACACAGGCGAAGCAACCTGTCCCAATTCACATCATTGTGCATATAGAGGAAGAAAACTAATTTTCCCTCTAGTCTTCCAGGTTCTTGTCTGAGAACCCCCCTGTAAATAAAAGAGTAACAGGAGAAAAACAAACATAAATTTAGTAACATATCTTCCTCCTGTATACATGGGAGAGACCTAGGAAAAGTGAGTAACTCCCTGAAATGGCTTAAGCCACCACCTTAAATACCATATCCAAGTCAAGAGAAAGGAAGATGTTGGGGGGACGGGAGGGCAGCCAGTTATGAGAGGCTATCTAGAATCAAGGGTAAGGAATCAAGGATAAGGTTGTTCTGCAGATTTAAGCCCCTGCCTTCTCCATTGATGACAGGTTCTAGAGACTTCAAAGTCATTTTCCTCTTTCTGAAGCAAAGAAAAAGGAGCCCTGACAAATGGAGATTTCCTTTATACATGTAAATGTTTCTTACAAAAGTGCATCTTCTTTGTTTTCAGAGATTCTCTTGTCTGAAGTCTCAAAAATAATCAGCTCAACAATTTGCAGACCCCTTCACTAAGGATGCAGATTGCATTCAGCTCAGCTCTGTAAATGGTGTGAATATTTTTAAGGGCTCCCAGGTTAGTCCTATTCTGCAGCTTCAGGTAAAAGGAAGAATCGCTGAGAATCAGTTTTCTTCTAAGGGGATGGGGACTTCCCAAGGTTCTGAGCTGGGGAAAGACACATTCGGACTTGCTTTTAAAAGCACCTGGTGGAAAAGAGATGGGCAGGAAGGAGACGCCAGAGGAGGTGGCTGCGACCACCTAGGCATGGGCCAGTTTGGACTGGTTGGTGGAGCTG
>NW_011495074.1:16762-20948 GCF_000754665.1 Bison bison bison
GCTATAAGCCTGTTTTTCCCTTTGAGATAAAGGGCACAGGACACAGAGCTTGGCAGATGGGAGCAGGAACCTAGTTTTGGACATCTTCAGTTTGAAGTCTAAGTCAAAAGCTGAATAGCCAGGTGAGAATGAGAACTGAGGCCATACATCTAGAAAGGTAACCTTTACAGGATTCCTTAGACGAAATAATGTTCATACTGACCCTTACCTCTGCTGATAGTCATGTTTTTTACCCCAGAATAAAGGAAGTTTATGAAATGAGAAAAAATAATAATAATCAGCCCCCCAAAATCAGTATGCCAAAGAGGAATATATTGGGGTGGCAAATTCTGTTTCCTTTAATCCGTGAATCCAAAAAAATTGTCCAGGGACTTCACTGGCTGTCCAGTGGTTAGGACTCTGAGCTTCCACTGCAGGGGGCATGGGTTTGTGCGTGTCATGCAGCCAAAAGTAAAAAACAACACCAAAAAGCCAAAACCAGAAAGCTGTCCAGTGGAGGAAGATGTGTATGCTGGGCAGAGTACTAGAAGGCACCAGACAGAAAAGATCCATAAACCCACATGGGGTCCCTTTGAGGTCTGAATACTAAGTTGTGTGCATGCAGGATTTAAATATATAGTGTGTCAAGAAGTTGTGAAGGCAAAAGTTTAAAGTATTGCCTCTGAAAAGGAGACAGTCTATAAAAGCTAAAGCTTATAAAACACACTCTCCAAATAGTTTACTTGGGTAAAAAGGGACGTTCTGTTGAAAAATATTGGTAATCACCTATTTTAAAATGATAGTTTTAAAGACTAAATGTGTGTATAGACTCACTAAAGCTTATCTCATTCAATATCAGGCTTCTTGAATTTACTTTGTGAACTTTTTCCAAAACCAATCTAAAGCTTGGTATTTTGCAAGTTGGGGATTGAAGGTACGAATTTCCTTCAGCCCTTGTAAGGAAGCACTTTTGAATTCATTTCGCTGACATGAGATTGCTCTCCCCAAAGCAATTTTGGAGGGAACATTAAGTGCTATAGAACTGGAATTGGAGAAATGTGCCCCAGAAAATGTTTTTAATCAGGGCTGTGTGGGAGCCTATTTAATCACTGGACAATGGAAGACGTTAAAGGAACAATACTTTGTTTAAGGGACTTACTGACTAAGAGGTTCATTTAAACTAGGTCCTCTTTTCTCTGGCTTCTCATTTTGGAACTGTTTGGCCAGGATTGAACTCAATCTTTCTGGTAGCTTCATCTTCATCCTTTGACCTATAAATGGAAATTCACATGTTTTGGTTTTTGTCTTTGCAAATTATACTTGTCTCTGACAATTCCCTTTGCATTTGAGAAAAGCCAGAGTGGTGCTGGATATTTTCATTCATATTCTCTCTGGTATCAAATGTCACAGCTGGGTTGCATGAAGGTTTATTTGTATTATAACAGCATTTCCTTCAGATCTCAGGGGGCCTCTATCTCTAAAATCACTTGTCTACATGAACTTCAGGGAGAATTACTTGACCTTTCTAAAAGTAAACTTTCCAATTGAATATCTCCCTCTGGATCTAGGTTCAGACATCGGTTTTGTGTGTGCCCTGAGTTTTTAGATTAATGTAGATTCTTACTTTTAAAGTAATACAGTGTTCCTTTGATTGCCCAAACAGAGAGAACTTTTGTTAATTATGGGCATGAGTAAACTCTAAATATTATGGTAAGATAATTTACTGACAGCATAATGTATGTTCTTCCTCCCCTCATTCCAGAAGATTAGTCAATTCTTTTTATGCTCCTTCTCAAACTTGTATTTGTAGACTGAAATAGGGGGACCGACTCTCTCAGTTTGTCCAGGACTTGCTTAGAGGGAGTTGCTGGCATGTGAAACTTCAGTACAAAAAGTGGGAAAGTCCCAAGCAAGCTGGGACAAGTTGGTCACCCCAGGCAAACGTTAGTACAAGATACCTCCTGTCCCAGAATTTTTTCTAAACCCCAAGTTCACTGAAGAGAAGTGGCCTTGAGGGGCCAGAGAGAGTGGGATACCATGTTAATGTAAACTTTTAATTGAAATATAACATATATAATGTGCAAATCATAAGTGTGTAGCTATACAAAATTTCACCAAGTGAACACATACATGTAACTAGTATCCAGATCAAGAAAGGGAATATGTTCAGGGTTCCAGAAGCCCTCTTGCGCATTCTTTCCCTTGAATAACCACATGAGCGAGGAAAACTAAATTTCCCTTTACCCTTCTGAGCTCTTGGCTGAGACTGTCAGTAATAAGAGACAGATTAATGGGAGGGAAAAAAACAGTTTATTTATATATATTTCTTCTGTGTACATGGGAGAGACCCAGGGAAACTGAGTAAAGCTATCCAGCATGGCCCAAGACACCACTTTAAATACCATTTTCATGAGGGGGTAAGTGCTAGTGGTAAAGAACCTACCTGCCAATGCAGAAGATGTAAGAGACTTGGATTCGACCCCAGGGTCGAGAAGATCCCCTGGAGGAGGGCACAGCAACTCACTCCAGTATTCTTTCCTGGAGAATTCCATGGACAGAGGAGCCTGGTGGGCTACAGTCCATGGGGTCACAACTGAAGCAACTGAACATGTATGCAAGGAGACCAGTTCTGGAAGATTACCAGAAAAACACAGAATGCTGTTCATGCCTTCTCCACAATGAGAGTTCCTTGTGATTTACAGTTATCCTCTTCTTCCTGGTACAGAGAGAGACACCCTTAAAATGGATATTAACCTTAGGAATGCAAATTTTCCTCACAAAAGAGTAAATTCTACTCTGATTTTAGAGCTCCTCTTATGTCGTCTGTGCTGTCGCTTCAGTCTTGTCTGACGCTGTGATTCTATGGACCGTAGCCCGCCAGGCTTGTCTGACCATGGAATTCTCCAGGCAAGAATACTGGAGTGGGTTGCCATGCCCTCCTCCAGGGCATCTTCCCAGCCCAGGGATCAAACCTGCATCTCTTACGTCTCCTGCATTGGGAAACAGGTTCTTTAACACTAGCGCCACCTAGGAAGCCCTCTCGTTTGTCTACTTTTTCTCAAAAATATGTCAACTCAAAAAATAATCTTTATGCTAAAGAGGCATATTTAGGGGTAGCATGTTCTGCTCTCCTTCAACTAGTATCCTTAAATACTTTAGTTTGACCTGTTTTTAAAATTTATATAAATGAAACCATACAGTTTTGACTTGCTAGGGAGGAAGAAATTTTTCTTTACAATTCCAAGTTCTTCTGGCTGGTCTAAAAGTCAAATTGACAAGAAACAGATTAACAGGAGACAATAAAACACAAATTTATTAAAGGTAGACATGGGAGAGACCCCGGAATACTGAATAACTCACCAAGATGGCCAAAGCCCTCACCTTAAATACCATCTACAGCTAAACACAAAAGAGGATGACTGAGGGTGGGAGAGTCAGTTATGGGAGGTTCCCTGGAAGGTCCCCTTCACAGTAAACAAGGGTGATTGTGGTGCACATTTAAGTCCCTGCCTTCTCCATAGATAGGTTTCTAGATTTTTGGTCATCCTTCTCTTCCAAGTACAGAGATGGAAGCTTTCTATGCCTGCTGTTTCTCAGAAAATAATAGTTTAACACATATTGACTAGGGGATTTTTATAGAAACTAATGCCTGTGGCCAGTGATTTGTTATGTAAGTGAATACTGAAACACTTTGGTCAATAACTTTTGGGTAACAAAAGACATGATAATATATCTCTGGTCAATAAGTTGTTAATTAATATGCCAAAGAGACATATTTTACGGTGCCAAATTCTACTCGCCTAAATGTTCTTGTTTCTAGTTTCTCTCATTTAACATTGTGAAATTCATTCATACTGTTGTGTGGCATGTCGATTTGTTCACTCTTGGGGCTGTATAATACCCCACTGTGTGACTATACCACAATTTTGGGGCTATTATGGACAGTGTTACTATGAATACTTTTGTTGCTAAGGAGAGAAAGGGAGCAGTGATTTGGCAAAATCTCAGGGAGGCAGCAACATTCAAAGAGGTTGGTGCAAGGTGGACATAGCCATGGCGGGTGTGGTTCATACCTCTGCAAATTCTGTGACACACAGGGCATAAGAGCAAAGGGCTGGAGACTTCCCTGATGGTCCAGTGGCTGAGACTCCATGCTCCCAATGCAAGGTGCCCAGGTTCAATCCCTAGTCAGAAGACTAGTTCTTAT
>NW_011495074.1:22762-22933 GCF_000754665.1 Bison bison bison
TTCACTTTCATCAAGAGGCTTTTGAGTTTCTCTTCACTTTCTGCCATAAGGGTGGTGTTATCTGCATATATGAGGTTATTGATATTTATCCCGGCAATCTTGATTCCAGCTTGTGTTTCTTCCAGTCCAGCATTTCTCATGATGTACTCTGCATATAAGTTAAATAAACAG
>NW_011495074.1:23033-23343 GCF_000754665.1 Bison bison bison
TCACACCACTGTGATTATCTGGGTCATGAAGATCTTTTTTGTACAGTTCTTCTGTGTATTCTTGCCATCTCTTCTTAATATCGTCTGCTTCTGTTAGGTCCATACCATTTCTGTCCTTCGTCGAGCTAATCTTTGCATGAAATGTTCCTTTGGTATCTCAGATTTTCCTGAAGAGATGCCTAGTCTTTCCCATTCTGTTGTTTTCCTCTATTTCTTTGCATTGATCACTGAAGAAGGCTTTCTTATCTCTTCTTGCTATTCTTTGGAACTCTGCATTCAGATGTTTATATCTTTCCTTTTCTCCTTTGCT
>NW_011495074.1:24604-25190 GCF_000754665.1 Bison bison bison
CCGTGAATGAGGGGTATCTCCTCACCGCCGCTCTTCCTGACCTTCAAAGTGGGATAGCTCCTCTAGGCCCTCCTGTGCCCGCACAGCCAGGCTCCGGGTAACTCAAGGGTAACTCAATCTATGACTACAGAAGAATCAGCTCTCATGAAATGAAGATTAGAATCCGCTAATTCCTACTTGGAATTAGCCAGACTGCAAGGTTAAAGATACAGTCTGAGAGATTGCCAATTCTGCCCAAGAACTCTGACACTAACTACAAGTGTACACGTTTTTCCTTTTCCTGTTTTTGCAGTTTTACTGAGCTCTAATTAACACACAATACTGTATAATTTTAAGATGTACAGCATACTGACTTGACATATATATACTGCAAAATGATCACTACAATGTTTAATTAACTTCCATCACCTCATATAGTTACCAAAAAACAATTTTCTTTTTTGAGATATAAACTTTTAGGATCTACTACTCTCTTTCAGGTAAGTCTCTCAGTCATGTCCATCTCTTTGTGATCCCATGGACTGCAGCATGCCAGGCTTCCCTGTTCATCACCAAAGTTCAGAGCTTGCTGTAACCCATGTCCATC
>NW_011495074.1:26079-26784 GCF_000754665.1 Bison bison bison
GCAAGTTGAAAACACTGAAAGTTGAAAATACGCTTAGGATTCCCTGGTGGTACAGTGGTTAGGAATTCAGCTACCAATGCAGAGGACAGAGTTTCAATCCCTGCTCTGGGAAGATCCCACATGCAACTAAGCCTCAGCACCACAACTATTGAACCTATGCCCTAGAGCCAGGGAACTGCAACTACTGAGCCCTTGTGCCACGACTACTGAAGCTGGTGTACCCTAGAGCTCATGCTCCTTAAGATGAGAAGCCACCACAATAAGCAGCCCTCACACTGCAACTAGAGAGTAACTCCTATTTGCCACAACTATAGAAAGCCCATGTAGCAATGAAGACACAGCATAACCATAAATACATTTAAAAAAATAAAATGCACATAATACACCTAACCTATTGAATATCACACCGGCATCTAACCTACCTTAAAGGTGCTCAGAGCATTTAACAGTAGCTTACACTTAGGCAAAATCATCTAACTAGAAGCCTATTTAATAATCTCATGTAATTTATCGAATACTCTACTGAAAGTGGGGCTTCCTTTGTGGCTCAGCTGGTAAAGAAACTGCCTGCAATGCCGGAGACCTGGGTTCGATCCCTGGGTTGGGAAGATGCCCTGGAAAACAGAAAGGCTACCCACTCCAGTATTCTGGCCTGGAGAATTCCATGGACTATAAAGTCCATGGGGTCACAAAGAGTCTTACACA
>NW_011495074.1:27417-28348 GCF_000754665.1 Bison bison bison
TCCCCATCTATTTCCCATGAAGTGATGGGACCAGATGCCATGATCTTTGTTTTCTGAATGTTGAGCTTTAAGCCAACTTTTTGACTCTCCACTTTCACTTTCATCAAGAGGCTTTTTAGTTCCTCTTCATTTTCTGCCATAAGGGTGGTGTCATTTGCATATCTGAGGTTATTGATATTTATCCCGGCAATCTTGATTCAAGCTTTCACTACTGAAAGTGAAAAACACAATGGCTACACAGGCACAGAATGATTGTTAGTGCTCTCCTGGTTTATTCTCATGATCATGTGGCTGACTGGGAGCCGTGGATCACTTCTACTGGTGCCTAGCAACATGAGAGAACATTGTTGCACATATCCCTAATCTGGGAATAAAATCAAAATTTTAAATGCAAAATATAGTTTCTGTGGAATGTTTATCACTTTCACACCATTGTAAAGTAAAAAAAAAAATGGTTAGCTGAATCATCATAAGTCAGAGACTCTCTGTGCTTGTTTATCTTAAAACTGGAAGTTTGTGACTTTTGGCCATCTTCATCCAGTTCTCCCATCTCCCACTCCCATTTTGCTTTAAAAAAAAAAAGAATTTATTTATTTTTGGCTGTGCTGGGTCTTCATTGTTGCCAAAATATTGGAGTTTCAGCATCAGCATCAGTTCTTCCAATGAATAGTCAGGACTGATTTCCTTGAGGATGGACTGGTTGGATCTCCTTGCAGTCCAAGGGACTCTCAAGAGTCTTCTCCAACACCACAGTTCAAAAGCATCAATTCTTCGGTGCTCAGCTTTCTTCACAGTCCAACTCTCACATCCATACATGACTACTGGAAAAAGCATAGCCTCGACTAGACGGACCTTTGTTGGCAAAGTAATATCTCTGCTTTCCTTCCAAGGAGTAAGCGTCTTTTAATTTCATGTCTGCAATCACCATCTA
>NW_011495074.1:28451-29733 GCF_000754665.1 Bison bison bison
ATCTTGATTCCAGCTTGTGCTTCACCCAGTCCAGCGTTTCTCATGATGTACCCTGCATATAAGTTAAATAAGCAGGGTGACAATATACAGCCTTGACATACTCCTTTTCCTATTTGGAACCAGTCTGTTGTTCCATGTCCAGTTCTAACTGTTGCTTCCTGACCTGCATACAGATTTCTTATGAGGCAGGTTAGGTGGTCTGGTATTCCCATCTCTTTCAGAATTTTCCACAGATTATTGTGATCCACACAGTCAAAGGCTTTGGCATAGTCAATAAAGCAGAAATAGATGTTTTTCTGGAACTCTCTTGCTTTTTCCATGATCCAGCAGATGTTGGTAATTTGATCTCTGGTTCCTCTGCCTTTTCTAAATCCAGCTTGAACGTCTGGAAGTTCACGGTTCATGTATTGTTGAAGCCTGGCTTGGAGAATTTTGACATTAATTTACTAGCGTGTGAGATGAGTACAATTGTGTGGTGTTTGAGCATTCTTTGGCATTGCCTTTCTTTGGGAATGGAATGAAAACTGACCTTTTCCAGTCCCGTGGCCACTGCTGGGTTTTCCAAATTTGCTGACATGTTGAGTGCAGTACTTTCACAGCATCATCTTTCAGGATTTGAAATAGCTCAACTGGAATTCCATCACCTCCACTAGCTTTGTGTGTAGTGATGCTTCCTAAGGCCCACTTGACTTCACATTCCAGGATGTCTGGCTCTAGGTGAGTGATCACATCATCATGGCTATCTGGGTCATGAAGAACTGTTTTGTACAGTTCTCCTGTGTATTCTTGACACCTCTTCTTAATATCGTCTGCTTCTGTTAGGTCTATACCATTTCTGTCCTTTATTGAGCCCATCTTTGCATGAAATGTTTCCTTGGTATCTCTAATTTTCTTGAAGAGATCTCTAGTTGGTCCCACCCTAAGTCATTAACATAAAATACTAGCTGTGGTCCAAGGAGATCACTGTGCATAAAAAGACACTCCTATCACAAGGAAATTTCCCAGTGTTCAATAGTTAACTTCAAGAGCCAGGACAAAGACCTGACCACTCATTTGGAAAGATCAAATTCCTTACTGCAAAGGACTTTCCCCCCTTTCTCTGTAAGACTCTTGGATTCTGATGTAATGGCAAAAGGGGAGTTGCCCCAGTAATGCTTGAGATTACCTGCCCAGTGTGAATGGAAACAAAACAGAATTTAAGGTGATTTAAAGACAACAACCAGGGCTTCCCTGGTGGCTCAGTCAGTAAAGAGTCTGCCTGCAATGCAGGAGATGTGCATTC
>NW_011495074.1:29833-32377 GCF_000754665.1 Bison bison bison
CAGGAAGATTCCCTGGAGAAGAGAATGGCAACCCACTCTAGTATCCTTGCCTGGAGTATCCCATGAACAGAGGAGCCTGGCAGGCTATATTCCATGGGTCCACAAGAGTTGGACGCAACTGAGGAATTAAACCTACCTATAGACAACGAAGCAGTGCCATATTTCCTATAGCAGAATAGTATTTTGCAATTTAAATCAATGTGATTTTCTTTATTAGTAATTTCTTTATAACCTCACATCACTTCCCTTATTAACAGGTGCAGAAAGAGAGAAAAAAATCATTTAATTTTGTGCTACAAAAATATGCTTTTGAAGCTCTCTGCAGAACTGATATAAATTTATGAGAGAAAAGATTCTGGATCCAAGGAGCCCGAGTGGTTTGGGTATCAAAAGCCAAGGCCCCAAAGGCTTCAGGGTAGACACAGAAATATGTAGGAAACCAGATCAATCAGAATCACCTAAAGCTATATAAAGGCTTCCCAGGACTAGAAGAGAGGAGAGTCAGAGGGGAAAAAGAAACTTATAAATGTGCTCCTGAGAAGGGGTTCTATACTCTGCCGGTACTGTGTCCACCCCCACCTAGGGAAAGGGAATGAAGGACATTCTACAGTCCAATGAAAGACAGAGACACAGTCCCACTCTCAGTGCCCCATCCATCACCTTCCCATCCTAATCATTTCACTGTGTTCTTTCTGACTTCCACTGGTCAGCAGCTGTATCTCTATGTCTAAAGGTTTTGTTCTGGTTTTTTCTTTTTCCTGGAACTAGTCTGCTTGGTGCAGCAGGGCAGAAGTGCCAAGGAATGAACTCACTGTCAACAGCCCTCAGCCAAAACTCTCATTGAAATTATTATCCCTCATTATAAGTCATATCTCATTATTAATACTCCAGCTCTTGCTTCCCTTGGGTGGGATAATTCAGAGCTGTGTATTTGATACCATTTCTCCAGAGTTGCCCCATAAAGTTAAGTTAATGTTCAGGTACCCATCATAGTAGTTGGTTTAAAAATCCACCTCATCTAACTTGCCTGATGGTCCAGTGGTTAAAAGTCTGTGCTTCCAATGCAGGAGGTATGTGTTCAATCCCTGATCAGGGAACTAAGATCCCACATACCTCACCTCAGCCAAAAAGTGGTGGGAAAAAATAGGACCTTATCTGCCTTGCCTTCTCTGCATCAACATCCCTACCCCCAAGTGATTTCTTTTTTTTTTTTTTAAAGAAAACCACATATTTTTATTTATGTTGAATCCTAAATAAAATCAGAGTAAACAGAATCCAGCAGCACATTAGAGGAGTAAAAATTTTTCTATGGCGAGATGGAGATGAGCATTAAAATTGTTTAAAATTTTAAAACTTTTAAAGACAATTCACCATATTAGCATATCTCACTAGAAACATCTACAGTTAGTAGATATGGAAAAGGCATTTTATTGTGTTAACATCCATTTTGATAGATTAAACATTTAAATAAAAGAATAGATATTTCCTTACCTAACCATGATAAACATATCTAACTTACATCAACACCATCCTGCTTTCAGAGGAAACATCTTATGCCTTCTCTTTGAAGTTAGCAACATGTTAGAAAAATGTCCATTCTGATTACTATTATTTTCTATTGCTCTGCAGGAACTAGACAATGCATTTAATGAGAAATAAGTTAGAAAAGAGTTAAAATTATATGAAGGTATACAAGGATTTGTTTATAAAACTAAATATACTTATAAAAATAAACAAGAGAAATCAATTTCACACACACAGAATGAAAGAAAAGATCTCCGTTTTCAATAGCAACAAAAGACATAAAACAGAAATAAAATTTTTCTATTTTGTTATATTTATTCATTTGGTTTCTGTATAGCCCGAATGACCTGCTTGCACTAAATTGCATGTCTCAGAATCACCTTCCGAAGGTGCCCAAACAAAAGCACAACCCTTTCCATTGCAAATGTTCCTTTTTGACATGCTCATTAAGAATAAGGAAAACGGACAGGATAATTCTCCCACACGTATTACATTTCTCTGTGGCTCCTTGCAAGGGACTCTTTGATTATCAGCACCACTCAGAGCTGACCCTCCAGGCAGAGAGTATCCTCATGTACTTTGCAATTATTTTTTGTTGTTGTTGCTCATTTTGAGCTCATTTTCAGTGGGAGTTCTCCTCCATGAGAATCCTCTGTGTGCCCTGGCTGAGGAGGTATCTCAGTTAGATGGTTTAAGATTTGCCTCTGTTTTGGCCTTGCAAAATTCACAGATGTCGGATCAGTTTCAAACAATAAATTTTTCAGCAGAGGAAACTCATACTCTAAAGTAGTGCAAACTTATCCCCACCTCCAGGCAGAGATCATGCTCAGGGTTCTAGTTTCTTGCAGTAGCTCTGTTTCCTCCAGTGGCCCACGGTGGGCACTCTTCTTGGGTACATTCTACTGCTACTCCCTGAAACCCTTTTCTAGTGCCCACCTTTGTTTAGAGAGCCTAGGTCTGAGTTCTTGATTTGACGGGCTCATTTAGCCTGGGATCCAGTCCAGTTCTCATGTAGACAGT
>NW_011495074.1:33120-33818 GCF_000754665.1 Bison bison bison
AAAAAATACTTTTTTCCTATTTAATCTGGCATTTCTACATGTTAGGAGTAGAAGAGGCTCCAGTATCTTGCCAGGCATCAATAGTTCCCATGACACAAAGCAGCATAAACTCTCAGCATTTCACACTTCCCACAAGAAAAGCAATTCTTTTTTGCATTAGACAGAGTAGATTGATTAATTCATAGTACATTCGGAAATAAGATCCTGGCTTTACCTTTATGTGTCCCTAAGACTTCCCAAAGCAAAAGAGCCCTCAAAGAGGAATTCAAGCCTCTGCTTCATACACGCAGGCTTTGATTCAAGGTTTCAAAAATCTCAGGAACAATTTTTTTTAGACTGATCTCCTGGTCAATTTTCTTGGGCTCCAAAATTACTACAGGTGGTGACTGCAGCCATGAAATTAAAAGACACTTCCTTTTTGGAAGAAAAGGTATGACAAACCTAGGCAGCATATTAAAAAGCAGAGACATTACTTTGCCAACAAAGGTCCATCTAGTCAAAGCTATGGCTTTTCCAGTAGTCATCTATGTATGTGAGAGTTGGACCATAAAGAAAGTTGAACACCGAAGAATTGATGCTTTTGAACTGTGGTGTTGGAGAAGACTCTTGAGAGCCCCTTGGACTGCAAGGAGATCCAACCAGTCCATTCTGAAGGAGATCAGCCCTGGGATTTCTTTGGAAGGAATGATGCTAAAGCT
>NW_011495074.1:33918-35023 GCF_000754665.1 Bison bison bison
TTGATGCTTTTGAACTGTGGTGTTGGAGAAGACTCTTGAGAGCCCCTTGGACTGCAAGGAGATCCAACCAGTCCATTCTGAAGGAGATCAGCCCTGGGATTTCTTTGGAAGGAATGATGCTAAAGCTGAAACTCCAGTACTTTGGCCACCTCATGCGAAGTGTTGACTCATTGGAAAGACCCTGATGCTGGGAAAGATTGAAGGCAGGAAGAGAAGGGGATGACAGAGGATGAGATGGTTGGATGGCAGCACCGACTCGATGGACATGAGCTTGAGCAAGCTCTGGGAGTTGGTGATGGACAGGGAGGCCTGGCATGCTGCAGTCCATGGGGTCAAAAAGAGTCAGACACGATTGAGCGACTGAACTGAACATTGTCAATGTACCTGAGCTGTTATCTCCTCTAAAATCACTGGAAGAGGAAAACTCTTCTCAAACTCATGACCCAAGATGGGGGTCTACCCTTGTCATGAGCAGAGGTACGCAGCATAAAATCTCTCAATTCTAGAGAAAATTAACCTCAGAAGGTCACAGTTCTTTTTCTGTTCCAATATATCCCAGAATGCCCATCTTAAAAGATCATCTAATATGGGGAAAGACCAAGGACACTGAAGTTAAATATCATAGTGTCAAAGATTGATTTTTGAAAGCTAAAAACATGGTTCTCAGACCAATACAAAATGGACATATGTCAATGATTTTATTCCACTTGTTAATGAGGGGATCAGTAAGAAAGTAATACTAGTTCAAAGGACATTTTCAGGACCAGCATATTTGTTGTCCACCAGGAAAGGCAGTTTGAAATAAATTTACTAACAGAAAAAAATGGTTAATGTCCAAAGGAAGGGCAAGGAAACTAAAAAATTACCATACAACTTTTGTTGTCTGAGCCCTTAATTAATAGTAAATGGCAAATGCATACACATACATCCCCTAGATCCTCAGGTGATCCTGTCAACATCCCAGGATAGCACTGAAAGGACAGGCAACCCAATTTTCCTCTTGCTTCTCAAGTTTTAAACAATGTGTCTTAATAACTACTACACTTAACTGTGCAGTATAGCAGCTTTGGAGCAATGACCTAAGTTCCCTGGGACTCAGTTTATT
>NW_011495074.1:35212-37142 GCF_000754665.1 Bison bison bison
CAGAGATGAAACCAGGAACATAAGTCAGCCAAAGTTTTATACAGATTCAGAGTTCAAAAACTAAAAAGGTGGGAGAGAGGGGACCAGAGTGAATCTGAACCTGAGTCAGGGAAGGTGGCAGCTTTTGATCTGTTCACTTTTGCCAATAGTGTGGGATGGTCCATCCTTGGAGATAAGGGTTACCTATGGGCAATGAATAATGTGAAGGTTAAAGAGAATTTCTACTGGGTACCGTGTTTAGTATTTTAAAATATCAGATGCTTAATAAATAGTATTAATGAATATTATAGTACTGATTACAAAGTTTTGGTCTACATTTCTCCCTGTGCAGGTTGTAGGTGAGGCAGTTTTCTCTAAAAAGGATCCATGAGAATAAAATTCTCTGTAACTTACTTGTTTAGCATAGAAGGCATTCATATTATTGATGAAAATGAGGGAGACATCTGTTTTCTCCTGTGATGGCAAACTTGTATCTTCACTCAAGAAAGAACTTATTCTGGGACTTGCCTGCTGGTCCAGTGGTTAGGACTCTGTGTTTTCATGGCAGGGGATGCAGGTTCGATCCCTGTTCAGGAACTAAGATCCTACATACTGCAAAAAAAGAAAGAAAGACAGCAATTAGCTGATAGCCCCCAAATTCACTGTCTTCAGCAGGTGCCTCAGCACATCATGGTGAAGCCCAGCTCTTCCAGGTTGAGCCCTAGCCAGTGACTGAGCATCATGTGGCTACAAGGACCCAGCCACTGCTGCCAAACATAGGTGTTCACTAACAGGCAATCTTTGTTCAGAGCTCCTCAGTGGGTTGACTGAGACTTTGTCAGATCTGCATTGCAGCCTGAGGTGCTCTCACTCTGATTCTGTTAATACTTTCGCCTTGATATTTTTTCCCTATAGGTGTCTAATCTGCATCACAGTTTAAAGGTGACACAGACTGGAACCTGGGACCCTTTGCTGCTGAGTTGCAATGCCTGCACCTGGACACATTTCTCCTAGAGCTACAAAATACAAAGAAACTCTATGGGACTAAAAATAATTATGTGCCTGCCCATTTGGTACAAATTCTGGACAAAGGATACAAATAGACTAAAAAACTCAACTGTCACTTTGAAGAGCCTGGAGCAAAAGCAGGGGGTCAGGAGCAAAAGCAGGGTACTGTGTGCATATGCCCTCTGCATACAACACCACCTAAAGGTGAGCAAACCACTTATGTCACACTCTGCACACCCTCCCTACCCTCACCCCATATAAAAAACAAGCTCACCACACCCCATACCCCCTTAGCCATTGAGCAAGCAAGGGAACCTGCCCTTTGTTCTTGTTCCCCTCTGCTGCAGACAGGGCCCCAGTAAAGCCTTGCCTGAAGTTCTTCTCTGGCCTCTGATCAATTTCTATTGATTAAGGAGGCCAAGAACACTAGTTAGCAACAAAGGCTTTCTCTGTGGCTTCTATTTCCTCTTTCTTCATTTTCCCTAAGTGTCAACCAGCCCCAGTAAACTCTGTCTCACCATTTGCTCCCCAGGGCACCTGACACAGTTGGTACTGGAAGTGGTCTGAGAAAGCAGGAGTAAAGATCGGAGGTGGTTGGGACATCCCTGGTTGTCCAGTGGTTAAGACTCTGCACCTCCACTGCAGGGAGCACAAGTTCATTCCCTGGTTGAGGAACTAAGATCCCACGTGCTTTGCAGCCAAAATTAAAAAACAAAAAGATGGGGATTTGTGACTGGTCACTTACCACCTGTCTGGCAATAAAGACCCCATTTTGGGTTGTATGTAGGACATGGACAGATCAAGGCCTCAAAAAAGTGAAGTGAAGTGAAGTGAAGTCGCTCAGTCGTGTCTGACTCTTTGTGACCCCACGGACTGTAGCCTACCAGGCTCCTCCGTCCATGGGATTTTCCAGGCAAGAAAACTGGAGTGGGCTGCCATTTTC
>NW_011495074.1:37366-39568 GCF_000754665.1 Bison bison bison
TGGTCTAGTTGCTAACACTCACACTGGTGGTGATTAGGGAGGTCCTGTTAGGAGGGGAATACTCAGGCTGGTACCAGGATAGATTTGAAAAGTCCAGAGATATTGAGTGGGAGTGGGGTGAGGGGGAGAGGTGGCAATGCATATAAGGAAAGTAGAGCTGTGGAATTCTCTGGTTGCTATTAAGTTTCACTGACACTCTATAGAGAGATAATGAAAAACTGAGGGCAGTTAGTAAACAGCTGAAATACAGGTGTGAAGGCCTGAAGCCCTCTTTTGTAGTTTACAAAGGGGCCCTTATCTCCTGCAGTGGAAAAGCCAAAAAAGCTGAAGACAACACTCCAGATTTAATAGTAATATTAACCGAACCTTCAAAGATGATTGAATGCTCAACTGAGGCATTATGTGATACCAAGGTCAGAGTCTTGTTTTGGGCAGTCTGGGAATCTGATACATGGGATGAGGATGTATGGGGGATGCTCCTAAAGATTTTGGCTTCCCAGTGTTTAAAAAAAAAAAAAAAGATTAGGCCCAAGATGGAGTTGCTCATGCTAAGCCCCACATGAGCAAACCAAAGCTTTCCTAACTTTCTGTGCTATCTCTCCCATAAAAGGAAGGCCTGGGTCAACCAATCAGTGCCTGCATGCTCAGCACAAGTTACCTGACTCAGCGTGAAGACTTCCTTTTGTGCCATATAAGGGAAGTAACCGTGCTTTACTCACACAGCAAATGCCCAGTACAACTTCCTTGTTCTTGCTCACTTTGGTCTTGAAGGGGAACAGAACCTGCCATCCCAATATATGCCTCTTTAGCATAAGGATTATCTTGAGCTGATTATTTTTAAGAAATGGTAGGCAAAGAAGAATCTCTGAAAACAGAGTAGAAGTTGTCCTTTTGTAAGAGACATTTACATTCATTCGTTAGGGCGTCTCCCTTTATGCTTCAGGAAGAGAGGAATGACTAAATCTCTAGGAACTCTTAGCAATGGAGAAGGCAATGACTTATATCTGCATAACGACCTTACCCTTATTTACTGTGCTTTTTCTGATAACCTCCCATAACTGGCTCCCTAATCCCCCAGCATCTTTTGTCTTTAGCTGGAGATGGTATTTAAGGTGGTGGTTTGGGCCATCTTGGGGGATTTTTTTCCTAGGATGGACAGATTTGGCAATTGATTTAACCCCCACTGGAACTTGGCCAGTGTGTGAGGTAAGAGCTTTTATAATGGGGCCAACCAAGTGGATGAAACACTCCTTCACTCTCATCCCCAGTAGTTAAAGTAGTAACTCAGAAACAATATTGTATCCTAGGGGATGGCATAGATTATTGCTACCCTTAAGGATCTAAAAGGATCTCATGAATCCTTTAATTTGCTAGTTTGAAGCCTGCAGAAACTGATAGATCCTGGGGAATGATCTTGGACCACTGCATAACAGGCCCATCCACAGCTGCCATGCCAGACCTGGTATCTATGTTATCACAAACTAACATGATGTCAGGTACATGATATGCAGCCACTGATATGACACATGTGTTCCTTTCTATCCCAATCAGTAAAGAGGATCAGAAGCAGTTCTCATTTAGTGGAAATGGACAAACATATGCATTGTGTTATACATATACAGTTTTGCCACAAGGCTATATTAACTTGCCCGTCCTGTATAATCACATAGTCCAAACTGATATGGGTATTCTTACAGAATATTGCATTGATCCATCACACTGATGACATATTCTGAACTGGGAAGGATGAGGAAGAAAGTGGTTAGTGAACTGGAGGCCAAGGTAAATCTCATGCACTCCAGAGTGTGAGAGATTAGTGCTATACTTCAGTATATGAGAGGGAGAGAAACTTCATTTGGGTTCAAGCAATGTTTCCAGAGTTGCTATCACTTCCAGCTAAGCTTAATTCTGATACAGGACCCAAAATAAGGGTGTTTTAGAGTAAATGGTTTTAAGAAGTATTTCTGATGATAATTAGATAACAGAACTAATTGTCTGTTGATATCACTAAGTTCATGTCAATAAAAAAATACTGATATTTTTATTTTACAGTGTGAGTTTAAGGACATATTTTACCTATGTAATTTTTTTTACTTAAAACATTTCTCTCAGGCAATAAGAAGTTTGTAATAAGGGTAACTTTAATAAGATACTCCAAGGTGACCTCTTTTGTATCTCATTTCACATGGCACCATGTAGGTT
>NW_011495074.1:39668-40903 GCF_000754665.1 Bison bison bison
ATGGATCTTTAAATAATAATGAATATTAAAATTGGTAAAGACTAACAGAGAAAAACACAATCTCAGGCACACTTGAAGTGTAAGTTGGAATAGATTTTTCTGAAGGACAACTTAGGCAATATATGTTGAAGCTTCAAAAAGTGCATTTTCTCTAAGCACCTTCACTTTAAGGAATTTTTATAAGAGTATAATCACATACCTGAAAAAAAGACATTTATTAAATAATATTTATTATGGTTTTGATTGTGATGGTTTAGTTGCTAAGTCATGTCCAACTCTTACAACCCTATGGACTGTAGCCTGCCAGGCTCCTCTGTCCATGGGATTTCCTAAGCAAGAATACTGGAGTTGGTTGCCATTACCTTTTCCAGGGTATCTTTTCTGATCCAGGGATCAAACCCACATCTCCTGCATTGGCAGGCGGATTCTCTACCACTGAGACACCAGGGAAGTCATAGTTTTCATTATGACAGCAAAAATATTAACAAATATATGACAAGACTGGTTAAAAACTATGATACAAATATGTAACAAAATATTATAAGCCATTAAGGTATTTTTTATATATATATATGCATTAATATATATATGCATAACAAAGATCATGGCATCCAGCCACATAACTTCATAGCAAATAGAAGGGGAAAAAGTGGAAGCAGTGACAGATTTTATTTTCTTGGGCTCCAAAATCACTGGGGATGGTGACTGCAGCCATGAAATTAAAAGGTTCTTGCTCCTTGGAAGAAAAGCTATGACCAACCTAGACAGCATATTAAAAAGCAGAGATATCACTTTGCTGACAAAGGCCAGTATAGTCAAAGCTGTGGTTTTTCCAATAGTCACGTACTGGAATGTGAAATCAAATGGGCCTTAGGAAGCATTACTATGAACAAAGCTAGTAGAGATGATAAGAATTCCAGCTGAGCTATTTCAAATTCTAAAATGATGCTGCTAAAGCACTGCACTCAATATGTCACAAAATTTGGAAAACTGAGCCATGGCCACAGGACTGGAAAAGGTCAGTTTTCATTCCAATTCCAAAGAAGAGCAATGCCAAATAATGTTCAAACTACTGCACAATTGAGCTCATTTTACATGCTAGGAAGGCAATTCTCAAAATCCCTTCAAGCTAGGCTTCAACAGTAAGTGAACTGAGAACTTCCAGATGCACAAGCTGGATTTAGAAGAGGCAGAGGAACCATAGATGGGTGAGAGGAGAGAGGAGACATGAGAGA
>NW_011495074.1:41003-41503 GCF_000754665.1 Bison bison bison
TTGCATCCCAATAGTACTTGTCAAACCAGAAACTGGGAGGGTGAGGCCCACATTTACCAAAACCTAGAAGATGATTTTAATTTTCATTGGTCTGCTGTTAGAAATGAAAGAGGAAGTGTCACTCAGGAACTGAGGGCAATTTCAAGAAACAGCAGGAAATTGCCAGTGGAATTAAAAACAAAAACCTTCTTGCTTTGGAATACTTTTCTCAATGTTTGAATCTCCCTATCCAATTAGACTAATTAAGACTTCCAGACAAGTCATCAGTTGAAGTGAAAGAGAACTATACATGTTCTACAGAGCTCCAAATACTTATAATAAAATATAGAGCACTGGCCTCAAGGGTATAGACAATACTTTCCCAAGATGTGTCACATTTCTTATCACTCAGCAAAATGTAATTTATAATTAGTTTGTTGAGAAATTTTACAGGGCTATGGAGACATAGCCCTGGCTTCCCTTTGTCAGTTGGGAAGTTAAGGTTTACAAAATGGATCTTT
>NW_011495074.1:42164-48950 GCF_000754665.1 Bison bison bison
GAAAGATTGAGGGCAGGAGGAGAAGGGGCTGACAGAGGTTGAGATGGTTGGATGGCATCACCGGCTCAATGGACATGAGTCTGAGCAAACTCCGGGAGATAGTGAAGGACAGGGAAGACTGGTGTCCTGCAGTCCATGGGGTTGCAAAGAGTCAGACAGAACTGAGTGATTGAACAACATGTATTAACATAAAAGCTATTTATGATACTTGGAGTGAAAACAGAATGCAACAAGGTACTATGAAGACTAGGAGCTCAATATTGTTTAAAATATGAACTAAGTTATTTGTATATATATGCATAGTAAATCAGAGAAGGCAATGGCACCCCACTCCAGTACTCTTGCCTGGAGAATCCCAGGTGGAGCTTGGTGGGCTACCGTCTATGGGGTCACACAGAGTCAGACATGACTGAAGTGACTTAACATAGCATAGCATAGTAAATGTCTAGAAGTTTACAGCAGAAAATGTAAAGTAGGAATATTATGAAATATTGCAAACACGCCAAGTTATGGAAAATAAAATACTTACATACTTAACACTTGGCTTTATCAAATGTTAACATTTTTCTGTATTTGCTTCAAGTACATTTTAAGTAATGAACGCTAGAGACAAATGCAGCCTCTGTATTGACTCTTTCAACCCATTCCTCTCTCTCCCCTAAAGCTCACCACTACTCTGAATTTGCTAAAACATTATGCTTTCCAGAATTACATATTACACATAATAATATGAATATGATAACTCCATATATGTATAAATCTAATTATTATATATTTTATGTATATGTGTTATTTCTTGCAGTTAAAAAAACTTTATATAAATGTTGTTATAAAGAATGGGTCCTGCAACTTCCTTTTCTCTATTTATAGTCTGTTTTTGAGATTTAGGCATATTGATGATATATGTCACTCTGGATCATTTAAACAATTAATCTAGCATTCTGCTTTTTGATGTACCACAAATTATTGATGCATTTAACTATTGGTTATTTCTACCACATACAGGTTATTTCCAATTTTATGCTATTATAAACAATGCAATTCAAATCACAGATAAAAATTCTTCAACATATCTTCGCAACCATCTGTGTAATAATATCTTTTTACTATATTCCTAGTAGTGAAATTGCTAAATTTATTTCTGTTCCAATGTCCCAATCTCACAGTTTATATAGCTTTATAATAAGGAAGGATATTGTACAAAAGAAATCTCCCCTCCTTGATCATCTCCTTTCAAATGACTTCAGCAATTCTTGGTACTGTATACCACTATAAGAATTTTAGAATCAGCTTTGCAGGTTCTGGAAAATCAAAACAGATGAGAGAAACCAAAACTGGATACATACATATACATACATTCCCCCAGCTCCTACCCCCAACAGCAGCAATAACCAAGTTGGAATTTTTTTAAATTGCATCAAACTAACCTCTTTATTTGGGAAGAGTTGACATCTTTTCAATATTGACTTTTCCTATGTGTGGTTGATGACACAATTATTCAAAATGTTCACTTCCTCTTTCTAGGAGAGCATCATATATTCACATCCATTTGACATAAAGTTTGGCCATATGACTTACTTTAACCCAGTTGATGTAAGAAGTGACCTGTACTGCTTTGAATAAAAATTCTAGACATCACGTCTCTTTTCACTCTTTCAATGCGAGCAGCCATGCCCCAGATGGCAGCTGCCCCTTTAGCCAGCATACCAGAATGAAGAGGAACTTGAGCGAAGCCACAGCTGTCCTGTGATAGAAATGACACAAAAGCAAAAGTCAACTTTGTTGTCGTAAGGCACAGAGTTTTCTGTGAGCCATTTGCTACTGCTTTAAAACTCAGCCTAAACTAACAAAAGGAGATAATCAGGACCCAAAGTAAGGGTGCTGCCATAAAACACATCCAATTATGTGGCATTGGCTCTGAAGTTAAGTGGTGTTTGGAAAAGATACAGTTATTAAAGGCTGGAAAGAAGGCAATCATACTATGAAGTGGCCAACATTCGGTAAAGAATCACTAGTGATCCCTCAGAGAGGCAGATACTGTGCTGAATGAGCCTGTGGGTTTAGGGAGAAAGGGCAGGAGACAATATTAGCCATGTGGCTTCACTCCTACTGGCTGCATTTGAGGAGATACTACAAGCAAGAGATATACCTGACCAAGATGTGGTCCACTTTGCAATCAAGAATGAGAGAGAATAGAGTGAGGCCAGGATTCTGGGACTTTGTAGGAATAGAAGCACCAGATTCCTACCTGTAAGGTCAGCACAATTTAGCCTAAGCTGACTGATGCAACATCCTTGAACACCCTATCTCTCTCTCTTTAGATATTCTTTTATATCCTTTATCTATTTATCTGGCTGTGCTGGGTCTTAGTTGCAGGATATGGGATCTAGTTCCCCCATCAGGGATTGAACCTGGGTCCCCTGCATTGGGATCATGCAGTCTTAGCCACTGGACCACCAGGGAAGTCCATTTTTTACATCCTTTAATAACAGCTGAACTCATTGGTAGTGACAAAAGCATTTTTGTTATTGTTGGTAATGAGATCTCTCTTTTTAAATACTTCTTAGTTTTATGGGTAATATATATGTGTGTGTGTGTGTGCATGTACATATATTTAAAAAACCATAACAAATCTACCAACATATTAGTAATTCCCATGATAACTGTTATTTTTCATTTACTACTTCTTATCTTTAGTTTCATTTTCTGATGGGCCAAATCTTTTCCTTTACTATGTATTACTATTTTAGGGCCAGTCTGTAAGTCTGTGTCAAACTATTTCCCACTCTTGAATTTTAGTTTTGCAATTTGTCATCAGCCTGTCATTCAGACATAGATCTTTTCTCTCTCTTTCTCTTTGATAGCTGTGGCAGAGACTAGCTACATGATTAACAACCCAGTTTTCTCTTCTTGGGTGCAAAGCTAAACTACATTTCTCAGTCCCCTTGCATCTAAGCAGAGCCATGTGATTAGTAGTTCTTGCCCCTGTAACGTGACTGTAAGTGATGTATCATCTCTGATATGATGCAGTTAAGACCTGCTATGCTCTTTCTTTATTTCCTGACTGGATACAGCAGTACCAGTGGAAGACCACAAGGATCACAAGGATCTAGCAAATAGAGATTGGATTTTTAGAAGGTCATGTGAGAGGCTTTTCTTTTTTCCCCCAGCTTTCTTGAGATATAATTGACATGTGACATTGTGTAAGTTGAAGATGTGCAATGTGTTGATTTGATCCACTTATATACTGCAAAATGATTACCAGCACAGTGTTAGATAATACCTCCATCATGTCACATAACTGCCTTTTTGTTTTTGTGATGAGAACATTTACGATCAACTCTTTGAGCAACTTCCAAGTATACAGTACAGTATTATTAACTATAGTTACCATGCTGTACATTAGATCCCAGAGTTTATTCACTTTATAACTGTAAGTCTGTGCCCTTAACCAACATCTCCTCATTTCCCACTGGCCTCTGGCATCATTTTACTCTTTGTTTCTAGTTTGCCTTTTTTAGATTCTACACATAAGTGATATCATATACAGTATTTGTCCTTTTTGTCTGACATCTCATTTAGCACAATGTCCCCAAATCCATCCATGCATTTATATTTAGCATCTAGCTTTATTTATCTGGAGTGGGACAGTAGGTAACTAAAATTTTCTTTCAACCTTTGATATTTTACAGTTTCACTATAATATACAGGTGCACCTCAGAGATATTATGGGATCAGTTCCAGACCACCACAATAAAGTGAATATCACAGTAAAGCAGTCACGCAATCTTTTGTTTCCCAGTGCATATAAAATTGTGTTTATACAACTTTTAAGTTGTGTAACTTTTAAGTGTGCAACAGCATTATTTCTATAACATAGACATAGTGTCTGTGTCTAAAAAAAACAATGTACATACCTTAAATTAAAAATACTTTATTGCTAACAATGCTAACCATCATCTGAGCCTTCAGCAAGTAATTTTTTTGCAATAGCAAAGATCATGGTCACAGATAACCATAATAAATAAAATAATAATGAAAAACTTGGAAATGTGAGAATTACCAAAATTTGACACAGATGTGTAGTGAGCAAATGCTTTTAGAAAAGTGCACTGATAGATTCGCTCAGTGCAGGGCTACCACAAACCTTCAATTTGTAAAAAAACATAATAAATGCAAAGTGCAATACATATGAGATATGGCTGTATTTGATTGTGATTTCACTTTATTCTGCTTGGTACTTGGGGTGCGCTCTTTTAAAAATGGAGGATTCAATTCTTTAAACACAGGAAAATTCTCAAATGCTATGTCTTCAAATATCGCCCTTTTTGCTATATCCTCTTTCTCTTCTTCTCTAACCCTATCAAGCAAATCATGTAACTTTACAATCTATTTTCCATGTCCCTTATCCTCTCTCTGACACTTTATTGTGGTAAAATATACATAACAAAAAATTACTTATCATTTTAACTACTTTTAAAAGATATTTATTTTTTAATAAATAAAAAATAAAATATTTTTATTTATTTTTAAATTTATGCTCTGAGTCTTAGTTGTGGCACCTAAACTCTTAGTTGTGGCATGTGGGATCTAGTTCCCTGACCAGGGATCGAACCTGGGCCACTGCATTGGGAATTTGGAGTTTTAGCCACTGGACCACCAGGAAAGTCATTTTAACTACTTTTAAGTGTGCAATTCAATGGCATTAGGTTTGTTCACAATGTTGCATAAACATCACCAATATCCATCTCCAAAACTATTTCATCATCCTAGATAGAAACTTTGTACTCATTAAATAGTAATTCCCCATCATTCCTCTCATCATAACTCTTGGTAACTTCCATTCTACTTTTTTCTCCTATGAATTTATCTATCCTAGGTACCTGATATAAGTGAAATTATACAATATTTGTCTTTTTGTGTGTGGCTTATTTCACTTAGCAAAATGTTTTCACGTTTCATCCATGTTGTAGCATGTGTCAAAATGTCCTTCCTTTTTAAAGCTGAATAACATTCCATTCTATGTATATACTACATTTTGCTTATCCATTACCTGTGGACACACATTTAGTTTGTTTCCACCTTTTGGCTATTGTGAATAATACTGTTATGAAAATTGATATACAGGCATCTCTTTGAGTTCCCACTTTGAATCTTTTTGGGTATGTATTGAGAAGTTGAATTATTACACCATATGGTAATTCTATATTTAACTTTTTGAGGAACCATCAAAGTGTTTTCTGCAGTGCTTGTAACATTTTGCATTCTACCAGCAATGCACAAGGATTGCGATTTCAATTTCTCCATATTCTCAGCAGCAGTTATTTTCTCTGTGTGTGTGTGTGTGTGTGATGTTAGCCATCTTAATCCAGATGAAGTGGTATTTCATTGTGGTTTCAATTAATATTCTAATGACTAATAATGTTTATCATCGATTCAAGTACTTATTGGCCATCTGCATATTTTCTTTGGAGAAATGTCTATTCAAATCTTACCCATTTTTGAGTTGGGTAGTTTGGGTTTTCTGGTTGTTGAGTTGTAGAACTCTATATATTCTCTCTGATATATTTTCTCTCTCTTCAGTGTTGCTTCTCTGCAGAAAATCCACAAAAGCATGAGCAGGGAGATTCAGGCTACTGTGGAGAGCCTTGACACCAGAGCACACTTTTGCCTACAGGCAAAAAACTAGAGACCTTCATTTTTAGGAACACTTTGCCATGTGCCCATTGCTCTCTTGCTAACATTTGGGCCATGTATCTTAAATTGGGGGTCACTCAGAACATAGTTGGACACGACTGAAGCGACTTAGCAGCAGCAGCAGCAGCAACAGAGCTATGAACCGTTGGGGATGAGCAGACAGAACTGAAGCTGTGGGAGAAGTTCTGCTCCTCCACCTGCAGACAGAACGATGGTCACACACATCAGGGAGCAGTGACACAAGACGGACCCGACTGGTGCCCCTCTGCGCCCCTTGAGCACAGGGAGTAGGATGAAAGGCAGAGGAGGGGGGTGTCACACGCCAGCCCATTAACAAAGCCCAGGAAATAAAAATAAAATCTGAGTAACAAACAAAGTCTAACCTTCTTTTCCTTTGCCTTTGTACTTTGTCTAGTTCCGCTTGCTCATAGAGGGCTGTGCGCAGAGCCCTTCCACCTGGCTCTTCAGACCTGGGTTGCAGTGAGAAAGGGCTGGGCTGATGTCTCAGCTCTGCCTTGAGCAGGCCTGACACTGTCATTCAAGATGGCCGCAGCCGGTGTGCAGAGACGATGCATCCAGGACTGATGTGGGGTACACCTGCGGCTGTTCTCGCCTCAAGAGAAGGCCTCATCTCGTCCTCCACCCCCAACTGGGGAGATCCCTATGAAGCATCTCTGGTGGCCCCAGCCTGGAGCGGCTTGAAGCTGGGTATCAGTTCCAGACCAGGGGCTGAGGCTGGATCTATGCGGTGAGGGCACTGAATCTTAGCCAGGAGACCAGTGGTCAGTGAGAAGGCCCTGGCTTTTCAGCTTGGCAGAAAATAATTCCCACGAAGATGGGAAGTACTGAAACAGGTGTTTGTTAGGAAGAAAAAGGGGGCTTTACCTAGGTGGCTCAGTGGTAAAGAATCTGCCTGCAATGCAAGAGCTGCTGGAGATGTGGATTCAATGCCTGGGTCAGGAAGAGACCCTGGAGAAGGGAATGGCTACCCACTCCAGTATTTTTGCGTGGAGAATCCCCATAGACAGAGGAGACTGGTAGGCTACAGTCCACAGGGGTCGCAAAGAGTCAGACCCAACTGAAGTGACT
>NW_011495074.1:49388-51891 GCF_000754665.1 Bison bison bison
CTGGTGTTTCTGTCCACAAGGAATGAACTCCAATCGCTCACCCAGGGGTAGAGGGTGGGGCATCTACCTCTTGTCTCAGGTCCAACCTATGGTGCCCCATGTATTGAGTTTCCTTTCAGTATCTATAATGTTTCCTTTCAGATAGTGTACTTTTCATCTCAAAATTCTGGTAGGACATTTATCATATCTTTCATTTCTCTTCTAAGCTTATGTTTTACTTTAAATACTTGAACATAGTCGTAATAGCTCTTTTAGAGTCTTTCCCACTAAATCCATCACAGCTGTCATTTCTGGTTCCATTTCTAGTGACTGATTTTTTCCTCTTAGTTATGAATCACATCTTTCTGCTTCTTTGCATGTCTAATGATTTTTGATTGGTTGCGGTATATTATGATTTTACATTGTGGGATGCTAGGTCATGTTTTCTTTAGTGTGTTGGGCATTGTACTAACAGACATTTAAATCACTTACAAATCAACCTGATCCCATCGGGGCTTGTTTTTGGCTTTATTAGGGTGGATTTAGAGTAACTTTTACTCTAGTTTAGCCTCTCTACTAAAGCATGATCCTCTGAGCTCTTCAGTGAAGGCCTGGATGTTCAACATGAAACTTCTCTAGCTGCCCAGAATTTAAACATCTCACAGTTCTGTGTGGAGAATCTCTGGGAATTATTCAGATTATAGCTCCAATTTCTCTTTTAACCAGCATCAAGTATTTTCACCCTATGCATGTATACCTTAGTATTCAGCAACAGATTCAATGGTTTTCCTAAGTTTATTTTTGCAGCTGTTTTCTCTGAACATCTCCCTCTTCCCTGGTACTCTCCCCACAAATTCCAGCCCTCTGAAGTCTTCCTGAACACTCACGGTCTCTTTAATTTCAGCAGCACCTCCCAGCTATGCTTGGAATTCTATCTCACAGTCAGGAAATTGCCTCTAGGAAGAAAGTTGAAGCGATTGTATGTCTTACCTTAATTTTTTTTTTTACATCCTTATGATCCTGTACTGCCTGTTATTCAATGTCCCAAAATTATTGCCTCATATATTTTGACCAGTTTTGTGGTCTATGATGGGAAGGTATTTTGAGCTCCAGTTATTCCATCATAGCTGGGAGTAGGAATCTCAGTCTTTGAGTTTTTAAGGCCACATTTCCAGAACTTCCCTGGTGGTCCAGTAGCTAGGACTTTGTGCTCCCAATGCTGGGGACCCGGGTTCAATCATTCAGGGAACTGGATTCCACATGCTGAAACTGAAAAACCCCACATACTGCAATGAAGATCGAAGTTCCTGAGTTCCACAACTAAGACCTGAAGCAGATAAATAAGTAAATATATAAATAAATATTAAAAAAAATAAAGCCACATTTCCTCCTCAAGAACTTGGATATAACAACAAAATAAACAACACTTTCCCAGTTATTCAGGTATGGTGTCAAGATGAGGAAAGTCATGGAAGTGGGGGTGAACTGTGGTCTTCCTGAGTTATTGAGAATAAGTTTGGAGATATTAAATTTGGAAGTGATGAGACATTTGCTTGGAGATCTTGGAACAGGAGCCATTAGGGGAGATAGGGTATCTAATATAATAAATGCCCTCGATGTTCTGCTTAATATTCTTTGGACTTGCCTGAGTCACTTGAAGCCATGGACATTCCCAGTAAGCTACAGCTTCCCATTGCCAAGTATCTGTATATCTCTGCTCTTTTGCCCAGGGTTTTCTCTGGTACTGCAAAAGCTTGCTCAGCTTTATGGGGGCACAACCTATGAGGGGACAGCTGATGGCCCCAGGGACAACTTCCAACCCAGGGGTAATAGGAAGAGCTGGATAAATTCCTCAGTGTCTTTAACCTCCAATGGGACCATTTATTATTATAGGATGTCATCATCAAAGTAAAGCAGGTAGATATAGTTATCCCTTCTCTCTTCGGTGCGCTCTCTTTACAGTAACAATTTTTCTTTAAGGCTGTAACTGATTTTTAAAAATCCACTTATATTAGGGTAAAATTGTTCAAAGTAGAAGGAAGAAGCATCAAATATCAAGCATTGTGGGTCCAACCATCCTAGGGATAGCCTGATACATGATCAAGAGTGAGAAAGGATTAAGAAAAGTTCTTCCAACTTGTAGAAGCCCCCTGACATTTTCTGGGCACCTTCTTCCTGATTCCAAGTTGAGTGTCCACATTTTCCTTTTCATTTTAATTTAAAACCATGGACTGTTTGGGCTGACTGACCTGAATATGTTAATGGTATGATCAATATTTTTTGAGGAAGTCATCTTATAACTAATTATGTGTGACACAAAAAGAAAAATGAAGCCTAAAAGTAGTTTTGATGCCTAGAAGAAAAATCAGCTGCTATTATAGCTAATGCAAATTTCTGCAAAAGGGAATCATGCCCTAGAGAAACAAGGTATTTTGGTAAAGAATATCCTGCCCAAACAAGTTTACAAATTCAGATTTTAGAATCATCAATTGCAAACTGCTTTGTTTTTACTTTTTTTCCCCTA
>NW_011495074.1:52075-53080 GCF_000754665.1 Bison bison bison
GATTGCTGATAAGATTAGGGTGTGTGGAGGGCCTGCACTCCTTTAATCTGGCCTCAGATAGTCTGCTAATCTTGATGAATTTCCTGGTTCCTTTAATCTTGCCTCTGGGGGTCTCCTAATCTTGATGAGTTTCTCAGGTTTCTATAATCTGGTTTTAGGTAGTTTCTTGACTGCTTCTCCTTTGTCTCTGCATCCCCTTGCTTCCTTGATGAACGAATGTCTGAATCTGCCCTTTGGGACTCAGGGAAGATCTAGGAGGCTGGAGTCTGTTCCCTACAAACAAAAAATGGGGTACATGGAAAGTTTTCCTTGCCCAGGAGCCCCACAGGGTCCTGCTTGGTTTCAAAATCTGGAGGGGAAATGAGGGAGTTAGAGATCAGTGGGTGTCCCTGAGAGTGTGCTGGGGGCCTGGCCCCCACTCTCTGTGGTGGGTCTGGGCCCTTGGGGAGTGATGCCAGCCTCTGATGGGTTTGAGGTGATGTGAGGGTGGAAGGAAGGAAGCATGCCACACACCTCAGATGTATCTAGGAGACTGCAAGCGTCTAAGAGAAGATTCTCACATAGCCAGGCTCCAGAGCAGAGGACACCAGGCTAAAAGAGGTCCCCCAGCAGATGGCCCTGAGGTCAGCCTTCACAGACGCCCATGCACCTCGGTCTGCTGTGGGGACAAGAGTTGAAGTGTTTTAAAACCTCTCAGAGCGCACCAGTGGGTCTGAGGGTGGAGAAGAATCAGAACTATGTCCTGGTGACCACAGGCCATGATGGGATTAGAGACTTCAAGCAATGAATGCCAGAACTCAACCATGAACATTAGATGAGCAAGCTAAATTCTGATTAATTTGGGTAAAAGACAGGACCTCTGTATCAAGAACCCTCTTCAGATCAAAGCCTAATTTGTAATAAGTCACCAGAAAGAACTAGCTAATTACTGAGAACAAGGGATGGTGAATACAAAGTTATTCAAGAGCTGGAGTTTCAAGCTGAAAATGGCTGTTACCTTGAATT
>NW_011495074.1:53682-57128 GCF_000754665.1 Bison bison bison
TACACTACTGACTGCTTGGAGTATCAGTAGCTACATTAAATATAGTTAAGGGAAAAGAAGAAAGTTACATTTTTCTAGGTTATTTGAAAGTTTAGTTATTTTAAAGACTTCCCTGGTGGCTCAGACGGTAAAGCATCTGTCTACAATGTGGGAGACCTGGGTTCGATCCCTGGGTTCGGAAGATCCCCTGGAGAAGGAAATGGCAACCCACTCTAGTACTCTTGCCTAGAAAATCCCATGGACGAAGGAGCCTGGCGTCCCTGGGGTTGCAAAGAGTCGGACACGACTGAGTGACTTCACTTTCACTTATAAAATACATTATTTAAAGGATTTTTATAGTGATTACTCTAAACAGTAAGAAAAATTGTCTCACAATTGGGACTTCCCTGATGGTCCAGTGGTTAAGACTCTGTACTTCTAGTACAGGGGGCTTGGGTTCAATACCTGGTCAGTGAACTGAAGTCCTACAAAAAATACACTGTCTCATATTTGAGTTTTCTCATATTTGCACATTAAATTTAAATGTTACATCTTTATGCACTCACATTTTGAGATTTTGAATTTAATATCCATGACCTTTGTGTGAGTAAGTTACCCATTTCCTTATCTCATGGGAAAAGGTCTTCTGCTTTTGGAAAGATTGCAGGCAGGATGTATCTGTATAAATCACCCTCTCTGTCTCCATCTCTGTTGGTTCACAAACTCAGGAGCTTTTCAGGTGAAATATGAAACTAGTCCCCATACACGGAGGGCATGGAGCAATGGAAGGAAGAGCAAGATCACTCCATATTGGCCTTAACAGGGTTCTGTCACAGGTACTATCCAGATGGTAGCAACAACACATTAGTTTCTCAAGGTGGTGTCCCTGGGGCAGCTTCTGTGTGGGGAAGGCAAGCAGAAGACACATTCCAAGGACAAAGCTGGGGGTGAGGAGCTTCCAATTGCCTGAGTCCACCTTGAGGGTCAACTGGTGGACATGTCCTCTCTCTGACCTCCTGCAACAATCTCAATCTCTATCTGTCTTTATCTCTCACTTTTAAGGGTCCTTATGATTATATTTGGCCCACCAGGTAATCCAGAAAAATCTCACTGTTTTAAGGTCAGCTGATTATCAAGCTTCATTCCACCTATAACTGTAATTCCCCTTTTGCCATGTAAAATAACATATTCATAGGTTCCAGGCATTAGGACATGGACATCTTTGGGCAAGGGGGTTCATTAGTCTGCCGACCACATAGAACTGTCATTTCCCCTCATAATTAACTATGCATTTAATGCAATGTCTATTAGAATCTTGATAAGGTGATTCTAAATATCATGGAAAAGAGATAATGGACAAAAATAATAAGAGGTTTTTGAAACATACAAATAATCATGGGGTCTTGCTCTACCAGACATAAAACATGCTGTATGGCTAAAGTAATAAAAATACTTTGGCATTGGTGAGTGATAGATGGTGTTATGAAAACT
This sequence comes from Bison bison bison, assembly GCF_000754665.1. Taxonomy (NCBI): domain Eukaryota; kingdom Metazoa; phylum Chordata; class Mammalia; order Artiodactyla; family Bovidae; genus Bison; species Bison bison. The sequence continues at coordinate 55,153 of NW_011495074.1, forward strand.
GAAAATTCACTGGGTTAAAAGTAGAGCCTTCTGGGCTTTCCTAGTGGTGCAGTAGGTAAAACTGCACCTGCCAATGCAGAAGACACTGGTTGGATCCCTACTCCAGGAAGATCCCACATGCCTCGGGGTAACAGCCTATGTGCCGCAACTACTGAGTCCACGCACCCTAGAGCCCATGCTTCGCAACAAAAGAAGCCCACAAACCACAATGAAGAGTAGCCCCCACTCACAGCAACTAGAGAAAGCCCTCATGCAGCAAGGAAGATCCAATGCAGCCAAAAAGAAAGAAAGAAACAATTTTTAAAAGAGCAGAGCCCTTCTGTACATAGAATACTAGATACATTCCAGATGACTTAAATACCTAATTGTTAAAAAAGAAAAACCCGTAGGAAGTACTAGAGGTACACACACACACACAGAGTCTCAGACTGGAGAAAATTCTTTTTAAAAACCTGGAGGCCATAAAGGAAACTACTGACTTATTTGAACACATGCAAATCTAACATTTCTATACATTGAAACATACCATAAACAAAGATAAAATATTAATGACAGTCTGGGAGTATATTTTAAGTACACATATCAAAGAATCAATACCCATGACATATATATATATATATGACTTCCCTGTAGCTCAAACAGTAAAGAACCTGCCTGTGATGCAGGAGAACAGGGTTCGATCCCTGGGTTGGGAAGTTCATCTGGAGAAGGGAACAGTAATCCACTCCAGTATTCTTGCCTGGAGAATCCCATAGATGGAGAAGCCTGGTGGGCCACAGTCTGTGGGGTTGCAAAGAGTCGGACATGACTGAGCGACTAACACACACACACACACACACACACACACACATACATATATGCAATAGAAAAACAATCCAATTAAAACTGAATATAGGAAATAAATTAGTAATTTATTGAGGAAGAAAATCAATTATCTAATAAATATATAGACGAATCATGGTTTGAAATCAGGAAAATGTAAATTAAGCTATAATAATATGTCTCCAATTAGATTAGGAAAAAAATACCTGTAATATCTGATATTCACTGGTACTGTAGAAATGGACCCTTATATCCTGGGGTCCATTTGGAATAGCTTTTTTGGGGAGAGTAAATTTGGGAGTATTTTTGAAAGTTAAAACTATGTCCATTTCTATAAATAGAAGTGCTCTCATGTTTACAACCCTATTATGTATAATTGCATTTGTGGAGGAAGTTTTTTTTAAAAAAGTATGTGAATAATTATGTTGTTACAGTAAAATACTGGAAACAATGGAAGTGTCCAGGGATAAGAGAAGGATTGAATAAAATATGGTACATACTCCCTTTGCAATTTGAAAAAAATGTGACAGATCTACATGTCCTGATATAGAAAGATCTCCAAGACATATTGGTAAGTGAAAGAGAAAACTGCAATAGATCTAGAATTACTTCATTTGTATAAAACAAAAACATATAATATCTGCAACAAGTAAGATATAATTATAATACAATCTTTTTTTTTTATTAATATATTTTTTTTTCTCTAATTTTACTTTATTTTTAAACTTTACATAATTGTATTAGTTTGCCAAATATCAAAATGAATCCGCCACAGGTATACATGTGTTCCCCATCCCGAACCCTCCTCCCTCCTCCCTCCCCATACCATCCCTCTAGGCCGTCCCAGTGCACCAGCCCCAAGCATCCAGCATCATGCATCGAACCTGGACTGGCAACTCGTTTCCTACATGATATTTTACATGTTTCATTGCCAATCTCCCAAATCTTCCCGCCCTCTCCCTCTCCCACAGAGTCCATAAGACTGTTCTATACATCAGTGTCTCTTTTGCTGTCTCGTACACCGGGTTATTGTTACCATCTTTCTAAATTCCATATATATGCGTTAGTATACTGTATTTATGTTTTTCCTTCTGGCTTACTTCACTCTGTATAATAGGCTCCAGTTTCATCCACCTCATTAGAACTGATTCAAA
>NW_011495074.1:58989-59242 GCF_000754665.1 Bison bison bison
TACAGTTTCAATTTCCATGCTTGTGATGGGTCTGTTAAGATTTTCTATTTCTTCCTGGTCCAGTTTTGGAAAGTTGTACTTTTCTAAGAATTTGTCCATTTCTTCCACGTTGTCCATTTTATTGGCATATAATTGTTGATAGTAGTCTCTTATGATCCTTTGTATTTCTGTGTTGTCTGTTGTGATCTCTCCATTTTCGTTTCTAATGTTATTGATTTGATTTTTCTCCCTTTGTTTCTTGATGAGTCTGGCT
>NW_011495074.1:61008-61496 GCF_000754665.1 Bison bison bison
TTTTGTCTTCTTCTTCTGGAACCCCTATGATTCAAATGTTGTAGCGTTTAATATTGTCCTGGAGGTCTCTGAGATTGTCCTCATTTCTTTTAATTCGTTTTTCTTTTATCCTCTCTGATTCATTTATTTCTACCATTCTATCTTCTAATTCACTAATCCTGTCTTCTGCCTCTGTTATTCTACTATTTGTTGCCTCCAGAGTGTTTTTAATTTCACTTATTGCATTATTCATTATATATTGACTCTTTTTTATTTCTTCTAGGTCCTTGTTAAACCTTTCTTGCATCTTCTCAATCCTTGTCTCCAGGCTATTTATCTGTGATTCAATTTTAGTTTCAAGATTTTGGATCAATTTCACTATCATTATTCGGAATTCTTTATCAGGTAGATTCCCTATCTCTTCCTCTTTTGTTTGGTTTGGTGGGCATTTATCCTGTTCCTTTATCTGCTGAGTATTCCTCTGTCTCTTCATCTTGTTTAAATTGCTG
>NW_011495074.1:61684-62197 GCF_000754665.1 Bison bison bison
GGTGGAGCTGTATTTCTTCTCTCTGGAGTGCAATGAAATGTCCAGTAATGAGTTATGAGATGTCTATAGTTTTGGGGTGACTTTGGGCAGCCTGTATCTTGAAGCTCAGGGCTGTGTTCCTTTGTTGCTGGAGAATTTGCTTGGTATGTCTTGCCCTGGAACTTATTGGCCCTTGTGTGGTGCTTGGTTTCAGTGTCGGTATGGAGGCATTTGATGAGCTCCTGTCAATGAATGTTCCTTGGAGTCAGGAGTTCCCTGGAGTCAGGGTTTGGACTTAAGTCTCCTGCTTCCGGTTATCGGTCTTATTTTTACAATAGTTTCAAAACTTCTCCTTCTATACAGCACCATTGATAAAACATCTACATTAAAGATGATAAGTTTCTCTACAGTGAGGGTCACTCAGAGAGGTTCACATGGTTACATGGAGAAGAGAAGAGGGAGGAGGGAGTTAGAGGTGACCCAAATGAGATGAGGTGAATCAATAGTGGAGAGAGTGGGCTAGCCAGTAGTCAC
>NW_011495074.1:62297-62821 GCF_000754665.1 Bison bison bison
TTTTTTTTTTTTTTTTTTTTTTTAGGTCTTACTTGTTCAGTCGCGCTGTGGGGAGGGAGGGAGGGTGCTGCAAACAAATAACACTGGCGTGGGCTCGCACGTGCCTCAGCCACCCTGGGTCTGCCCCCGCTCACGGCGCGTGTAGCCTCCCTGTCCACACTGCTCGGACTCTAGGTTGTTCCGCCGGGAACAATCCGAGGCTGGTCCTGGGCTGCATGCACCTCCCAGGTCCAAGCCGCTCAGGTTCAGGCACTCGGGTAGTCCTCAGAGGTGCAGACTCAGTTGGGCCTGCGTTTTGTGCTCTTCCCAGGTCCCAGCGCCAATGTGCTCTTCCCAGGCGAGCGCCAATGCTGCGACTTATCGCCTCCCCCCCACTCGGTTATCTGGATGTAAAACCGGCGCACCTTCTCAGGCAGATGTTGACCGTCCAGACCCCCAAGAAGTTTTAGTTAGCAAAGAAGCCTGCTTACAATTTTATAGATAATGTCTCTCTGGGGCTGCGATTGCCCCCTTCCGGCTCTGGC
>NW_011495074.1:64325-66739 GCF_000754665.1 Bison bison bison
CGGGGTATTCAGGCCAGATTCTTACTCTCAGCGATGCAGCCCACGCCGCGCCTCCCTGCCCAGCCCCGGTTTGCTAATGGCGGATGCAGGCGTCTGCGCTGCTTCTCTGCTGGGGGAGTTACCGTAGGGCTCACAATCTGCGAGTTTTAAATTGTTTGTTTATTTTTTCTCCCTGTTATGTTGCCCTCTGTGTTTCCAAAGCTCGGCACAGATTCGGCAGTGAGAAGGTTTCCTGATGTTTGGAAACTTCTCTCTTTTTAAGATTCCCTTCCCGGGACGGAACTCCGTCCCTCCCTCTTTTGTCTCTTTTTTTTTGTTTTTAATATTTTTTCCTACCTCCTTTCGAAGAGTTGGGTTGCTTTTCTGGGTGCCTGATGTCCTCTGCTGGCATTCAGAAGTTGTTTTGTGGAATTTACTCGACGTTTAAATGCTCTTTTGATGAATTTGTGGGGGAGAAAGTGTTCTCCCCGTCCTACTCCTCCGCCATCTTGGCTCCTCCTATAATACAATCTTTTATGTAATATGTTTGTAAGGGCACACACTAGATTGATACTTCTCTGCTGCCCACTGTCTCTGCAACACACACACACACACTCAATAGAATTGTAATATTCAGTTCAGTTCAGTTCAGTTCAGTCACTCAGTCGTGTCCGACTCTTTGTGACCCCATGAATCGCAGCACGCCAGGCCTCCCTGTCCATCACCAACTCCTGGAGTTCACTCCGACTCACGTCCATTGAGTCAGTGATGCCATCCAGCCATCTCATCCTCTATCATCCCCTTCTCCTCCTGCGCCCAATCCCTCCTAGCATCAGAGTCTTTTCCAATGAGTAAACTCTTCGCATGAGGTGGCCAAAGTGCTGGAGTTTCAGCTTTAGCATCATTCTTTCCAAAGAAATCCCAGGGCTGATCTCCTTCAGAATGGACTGGTTGGATTCAGCCACAAAAAGAAGGAAGTTCAGCCTTTTGCAACAACATGGAAACATGGACGGACACCGGGGGCATTATACTAAATGAAATAACGCAAGTAACTCAGAGAAAGAAAGATAAACCTGTAATCTCACTTATCTGTTGTTATCTTAAGTAAAAAACAAAAACCCAAACCAAAAAAGAAACAAACTCATTGAAAAAGAGATCAGATTTGTATTTATGAGAGGCAGAAAGTGAAGTGTGGAGGAACTGGATGAAGTTGGTTAAAAGGTATAAACTTCTAGTTATAAGATAAATACTGAGGATGCAAGCAAACAAACAAAAGCAAACTCTGATTAATGTTGACTCTAGACCCACAGCAATACATTTTTGTAAGAAAGATACTGAAATCTGAATGTACTCCTGATATGCTCTTGTTCTCTTAATGTCCTTAGAAATGCATGGCATTCAGTCAAAAGACTAAAGTGAAGGTTTTTTTCTCATAAGCTCAACTAATCATGGAGTTAGCTATCTCTGAAAAGTAGAATGACTTCTTAGTGACATTCTTAAAGAGTGACTGTAAAACTTGTCTTCCATAGGCTGAATCTAGGACAAAATTGTTGAAAAAGATGAGGGGGTGATGACAATATACATAAGTACTTCAATGTCCCTGAATTTGTCACAAATGGAGAGTTTAAAAAATAAAACCTACAACACTTTAAAAAGTCTGCCTCAGGCAATCTCAAAATGTTTGACATTTCATTTATTGGAAAAATGTAGCTTTTTGTAATTAAAAAAGTTTTGACAACTGAAAGTGACTTTAAGACCTGTTAAAATCAGGTCAGTGAAGCTGCTGCTGATCTCAGAGCTTTCATTCTTCATGTTGAGAGACTGGAGGCTGTGGAGTTTTAGCTGCACATGTAATAGGTACTGCAGAGGGAAAATGCAGAGTGAAAATGCATCCCAATGAAACATTTTTAGAGTGCAATGATGCACAGAATTGCAGAAGCCTGGGGAATCCAAAATAAGTTTTATTCATGTCCTACTTTTATATGGTAGCTACAAAAGAAATGAGCCCTATTACTGTAGCATTCTGTTGGAAGTAATCCTTAGTTCATCTGTCAACTCCGTCAATAGTATTTCGACTGCAACAGTCATGAATGTTCACTGGATCAAGATAGCTACTGAAAGCCATATATGAAGACAACACAAAGATTAATTATGCCAGTGGGGCCCTCACTTCACCCCCTATGTCGTCTGGGTTCGGTGCCTCCTTTATTGTTTGGGTCCAGGCTAGTGGATGCTAGGATGGTTAAAGCATGGTTCACATTTCACTCTAGATACAGTCTTTGCGACAGTAATTGCTAAGGAAGATCGCCTACTCCCTAAACTGCCTCTGATTGATTATCAGACTGCAGCTTCATTTATTTGCAGAACTCTGCAGTCCTCAGTCGCCTTCACTACCAGCTCTGCCTGTTCTCTCATCAGCCTCCTATGACCTGCCT
>NW_011495074.1:66839-68988 GCF_000754665.1 Bison bison bison
GGGATGAGAGGAGTGTTCCAGCCTCTTTTTAGTTGATGGGAAAGAATTTACAGATTGGGTTCTTAACAAATATGAACTTTCTTGAATTCTCAGCTTCAGTTGAGGTTTGTTTGTTTGGAAGTAAAGTAACTGACTCTTCTATATTTATATGAAAATAGACTTTACTGGAAGGATATGGGGTTGCTCACCAAATCAGAGGAAAAACAGAACTTGATGGGCTTTAGAAAACATAGGGACCAGGAACAGGAATTAAGGACACTTTATGGAGAAATTCCAGAGGTGGGAGGAGAAGGAGTGCATTGATCTGACTTGTATTGCATTGGCCAGGGGGAGTGTGGGGCATCTTCATAGACAGTCCATGGTGACTATGCAATGTGGGAGGAGGTTATTGTTCAAGGAAACTTGACACCCTACTCACCAAATGACATGGCATGAATGCTGGGTGGACAAAATCAGGAGATGCTCCTACATTTTGAAACATATTATAATAGATGCCACAGTGCTCATGATCAAGCATCCTCTTTGGGTGTAGAAGTCCACTGTTTTGGTTTTCAAGCATTCCATCCCTCAAGTTCACAGAACTTCACTGGGTGGCACTTATTTAGATTCTGGAGCCAGACTGCCTGGATTTGAATTCCAGTGTTCAAACCTGTGTGTGCTTGGAGTTGTTGCTTAACCTCTCTGGATCTTGGTTTCTTCATTGGAAAAAAGGGGATAATGAAAAGTGCTTTCATTGTAGTGTTCTTATGATAGTCAAATGAATTAACACATTAAAAACCCTCATAATAGTGTCTGACACCCAAGAGCTATATGTGTGTGTGTGCTTAGTTGCTCAGTTGTGTCCAACTGTTTGTGACCCCATGGACTGTAGCCTGCCAGACTTCTCTGTCCATCGGATTCTCCAGGCAAGAATACTGGAGTGGGTTGCCCTGTCCTCCTCCAGGGTATATGAGCTATTATTAGGGAGAGATAGTACATTGTCATATGGTCTGAGGTAATTAACTATTGTTTAAAATACTAATTCTGCTTATTAAAATGAAAAAAAATGATCTCCCTTTCCTGGCTTCACAGGCAGCAATATTCCTGTTGTATGTTCCTCATGATGGTGCTATGCCCATAGACTGTCACTGTATTGATTTTATTTGGTGCTGTGACAAATCACAAGTTCAGATGGCTTGTGCTGTGCTGTACTTAGTCGTTCAGTTGTGTCTGACTCTTTACAACCCCATGGACTGTGCCCGCCAGGCTTCTCTGTCCATGGGATTCTCCAGGCAAGAATACTGGAGTGGGTTGCCCTGTCCTCCTCCAGGGTATATGAGCTATTATTAGGGAGAGATAGTACGTTGTCATATGGTCTGAGGTAATTAACTATTGTTTAAAATACTAATTCTGTTTATTAAAATGAAAAAAAAAAATGATCTCCCTTTTCTGGCTTCACAGGCAGCAATATTCCTGTTGGATGTTCCTCATGATGGTGCTGTGTCTATAGACTGTCACTGTATTGATTTTTTTTTATTATTTTTTAAATATTTTATTTAATTTTTTAACTTTACAATATTGTATTGGTTTTGCCATATATCAAAATGAATCCGCCACAGGTATACATGTGTTCCCCATCCTGAACCCTCCTCCCTCCTCCCTCCCCATACCATCCCTCTGGGTTGATTTTATTTGGTGCTGCTGTGACAAATCACCACAAGTTTAGATGGCTTGTGCTGTGCTGTGCTTAGTCGTTCAGTCGTGTCTGACTCTTTACAACCCCATGGACTGTAGCCCATCAGGCTCCTCTGTCCATGGGGATTCTCCAGGGAAGAATACTGGAGTGGTTTGCCATGCCCTCCTCCTCAGTTGGCGTAATTATACACATTTATTATCTTATTGTTTTGGAGGTCAGAGTTGCATTGGGCTAAAATCAAGGGTAGGCATGGCTGCATTCCCTCTGGAGGTTCTGTAAGAGAATCTGTTCCTTCTCTATTCCATTTGTTTGGTCCATGGCCCCTTCTTCGACCTTCAAAGGCAGTGATAACATTCCTCTGACCTCTGTCATCACATCTCCTTCTCTGCCTCCTTCTTTCCCTTATCAGGACCCCTAACTTTACATTAGGCCTGCCTGGATAATCCAGTATAACTGCTCCTTGCAAGATCCTTA
>NW_011495074.1:69088-70013 GCF_000754665.1 Bison bison bison
GATATACCCATTTTGAATGCAGAGTTCCAAAGAATAGCAAGGAGAGATAAGAAAGCCTTCCTCAGTGACCAGTGCAAAGAAATAGAGGAAAACAACAGAATGGGAAAGACAAGAGATCTCTTCAAGAAAATTAGAGATACCAAGGGAACTTTTCATGCAAAAGAAGAAAGAAAGGGAAATCGCTCAGTCATGTCCGACTCTTTGTGACCCCATGGACTGTAGCCTACCAGGATCCTCTGTCCATGGGATTTTCCAGGCTAGAGTACTGGAGTTGCCATTTCCTTTTCCAGGGGATCTTCCTGACCCAGGGATGAAACCCAGGTCTCCCACATTGTAGGCAGACATTTTACTGTCTGAGCCAGGGACACAGACATCTTTCATGCAAAGATGGGCACAATAAAGGACAGAAATGGTATGGACCTAACAAAAGTAGAAGATGTTAAGAAGAGGTGGCAAGAATACACAGAAAGAAAGAAAGAAAGAAAGAGAAGTCGCTCAGTTGTATCCGACTCTTTGCAACCCCATGGACTGTAGCCTACCAGGCTCCTCTGTCCATGGGATTTTTTTCCAGGCAAGAATACTGGAGTCGGTTGCCATTTAGAAGAACAATACAAAAAAGATCTTCATGACCCAGATAATCATGATGGTGTGATCACTCACCAAGAGCCAGACATCCTGGAATGTGAAGTCAAGTGGGCTTTGGGAAACATCACTACGAACAAAGCTAGTGGACGTGATGGAATTCCAGTTGAGCTATTTCAAATCCTAAAAGATGATGCTGTGAAAGTGCTGCACTCAATATGCTAGCAAATCTGGAAAACTCAGCAGTGGCCACAGGACTGGAAAAGGTCGTTTTCATTCCAACCCCAAAGAAAGTCAATGCCAAAGAATGTTCAAACTACCACACAACTGTACTCATCTCACT
>NW_011495074.1:70113-72230 GCF_000754665.1 Bison bison bison
ATTGCTTCCTGCTGCTGCTGCTAAGTTGCTTCAGTGGTGTCCGACTCTTTGCAACCCTGTGGACCATATCCCGCCAGGGTCCTCTGTCCATGGGATTCTCCAGGCAAGAATACTGGAGTAGGTTGCCATGCCCTTCTCCAGGTTAGGTTCCTTCCGTGTCCTGGCTATTGTAAATACTGCTACAATGAACACTGGGGAGAGAGCTTCTAGGCCCTTCCCTAAAGGCTCATCAAGAGGTGGCAAAACTGGTTCTGTGACTATGTATAACTTAAACACTTCCTGTAGCTTAAATGAGAGAAGACTAGAAGGGAAATTTTTATTAGTTATCACCTTTGAGAGTGTTGTAGATTTTCTCTCCCAATGGGGAAGGCAAAGGTAAGCAAGGGGACTTCTGAGAGCTGAGCAAGGAGTGTCTTCAAGATGTATCATTGTCCAACTGCTTGGTTACTGAACTGCAGCTGTTAGTACCTATCTAGAGGGAATCTAGAGAGAATTTTAGGGCGAGTCAACCACTATCTTTGGGGTTTGGAGACCTGTGGCAACATAGACAATACTGCCTGCTTCTTGCCAGAATTCTGAAGGCTGGAAGCTTGCTGAGCAGCAGTGACAGGGTACCACGTCTGTTGTTCAGCATGGCCAGGATATGTGAGTTTCTCACAGATCTAGTGACTTGCACAGAAAGCAAAAAAGGTTGAGCCTCTTGCTTGTGCCCTGCCAGTGGATGAGGGGATACTGGAAGTAAGAAGTTGGGGGTATTCTACAGGAGGCAGGAAGTGAGAAGTTAGAAAAGCTTGATTCATATCAAAGAACCAAGCCACAAGGAAGGTGCTGAAGAATCATACTCACCCACTGAGAGAGCCAGCATTTGGATGCCTGTCACATAAAAGAAATTTACAGCCTAGAGAGGACTTAAAATAGCATCAAAAAGTAAAAGAGACAAGGGGCTGAGGAGAGAGAGGCCAAATAGAAGAAAGAGCATCATTTATGTCCTAGGATGTGCTATCACATCTTCTCAGTGGGAGCCTAAGAAGAACCCCCAAATGAAACAGAGAAAGAGCTAATTTTAGACATCTGTCATGTCCAGAGAGGATAAAGCTATCCTATGATTGTATCTGTAAAGCAATAATTTACCATCTTCATTGCCACTCTCTTCCCTAGAAAAGGCTGTGGTTAGCAAAACAAGGGGAGAAATAGAAGCCTAAGGAACAGAAAGATAAGGCTTATACCTGCTTCTTTGACTTTAAGCTCCCCTCTGAGGGCAGGACTGAACTGGAGAGAGAAGAAACAATTTTAAATCAAGGTCTGAGTTTTGATCATTTTATGGAACTGTTGGTTGTGTTCCCAACCTTTTTTCTAAAGTCGTAAGACTGCTTAGAATAAGACCCCATTTTCCAATCTACCCTGCATATAGATAAAATAACATGGTTAAGTGATGGTAATAACCCATGGTAGTGGCCTTAAAGGAAATGGGGATGCCTTCCTTGTCCTAATGACTAGAATGTCATGTGGTGCTCAGCCATACTGGACCAAATATACCAGGATGGCAAGTCTAGGGATGGTGAAGAAACAGGATAGAAGGGAACTAACTCTTGCTCAGGGCTTCCCAGATGGCGCTAGTGCTAAAGAACCCACCTGCCAATGCAGGAGACATAAGAGATCCCTGGGTTTGATCCCTGGGTTGAGAAGATCCCCTGGAAGAGGGCATGGCAACCCACTCCAGTATTCTTGCCTGGAAAATTCCATGGACAGAGGAGCCTGGTGGGCCCAAGTCCATAGAGTCTCAAAGAGTTGGACACAACTGAAGTGACTTAGCATGCAACTCTTGCTTACTTTGTGGGACAGAGCAGCTATATTAGTCCACTTATGACATGTAATAAACAAAAGCCTCAGTGCTGTACTACAATACAGGTTTATTGCTCACTCATGGTTTTGTGAGTTGGCTGAGGCAGTTCTGTTTGGTATGAATCCTTGAACTTGAAGCAGGTTTGCTACAAATGTTTTAACACACTGGTTCCCACTATGTGTGGGTGTGTGACCTGACTGAATGGCCCCCTTTCTGACCACACCCAGCTTCCAAAATAAGTGGTTCTCAACACTGCAGCTGCTCTGCTTCAGAA
>NW_011495074.1:72330-73806 GCF_000754665.1 Bison bison bison
TGCCTGGAGAATCCCCATGGACAGAGGAGCCTGGTGGGCTACGGTCCATGGGGTGACACAGAATTGGACACAACTGAGCGACTAAGCACAGCACACCTCTCCATGGGTGGCTTTGTGCCTTCCTGTTGGGCAGTGGTACTCCATGGAGAGGTGATTTGGCTCCCCTCCTCCACCCAGGGGATATTTTGGTTGTCAATGACTGAGGGTAGATGAGTGCTATTGACAACTGGTGGGGAGAGGCCAGGGATGCTGCTAAACATGCTATCAGGCAGGGAACATTTTCAACCCCCGAAAGAAAGAATGGTCTCACCCCAAACGTCAATAGTGCCAATGCTGGGAAATCCTGTTCTGGTGAGTATACTATTTTTTCCCCTTGATTATTTGACTTCTGAGACAGTACACTGGGCTTCCCAGGTGGCTGAGTGTTAAAGAATCCACCTGCCAATGCAGGAGACACAGGATGCATCCCTGGGTCAGGAAGATCCCCTGGAGAACCCACTCCAGTTATTCTTGCCTGGAGAAACCCATGGGCAGAAAAGCCTGGCGGGCTACAGTCCATGGTGTCACAAAGAGTCAGACACGACTGAGTGACTGAGCACACACACATGCACAGGACAGTCTATTACAGACTATAGGAAAGGTTTCCCAGCCAACTGAATTTAGATTTTACCAAATCATGTTTTCTTATCATTAAGCAAATGTAATTTGGTCTGTTAAAAAATAGCCAGAAGTTTATGATGATTCTATTTGAAAAATAATGATATACTGAAGAAAACTCTGGATATGAGGCAAATTCATTCTATTTATTTTTTATTGACATATACTTGATATACAACATTACATGTTACAGGTATAGAATGTAGTGATTCACAGTTTTTAAAGGTTATACCCCATTTATAGTTATTACAAAATACTGGCTATATTCCTTGTGCTGTACAATAAATCCTTATAGATTATTTTATTTTAAAACTGTTTTTGATGGTGTCTCACAGATTGCAGGCTCTTAGTTCCCCCACCAGGGACTGAATCTGGGCCCTTAGCAGTGGAAGCGCAGAATCCTAAACACTGGACCAACAGGGAATTCCCCATGGTAGCTTATTTTACACATAGCAGTTTGTATCTCTGAATCCCCTACCCCTATAATGCCCCTTCCATCCTCCTCTCTGGTAACATCTAGTTTGTTCTCTGAATCGGTGAGTCTGTTTCTTTTTTGTTATAGTCACTAGTTTACTGTACTTTTTAGATTTCATATGTAAGTGATATACATTATTTATCTTTTTCTGTCTAACTTATTTCACTTAGTATAATACCCTCCAAGTCACCCATGTGGCTGCAAATGGTAAAATTTCATTTTTTTACAACTTAGTACATACATATATAAATATATATAAGTATACACACACACACACACACACACATATGCCACATCTTCTTTATTCATCTGTTGATGGACACTTAGGTTGCTTCCAGATCTTG
>NW_011495074.1:73906-74564 GCF_000754665.1 Bison bison bison
ATACTGGAGTGGATTGCCATTTCCTCCTCCAGGGGATCTTCCCAACCCAGGGACTGAACCTGTGTCTCTTAGGTCTCCTGGGTTCTCCTGCATTGGCAGGCGGAATCTTTATCGCTGAACCACCTGGGAAGCTCAAGTGAATGAATACATAAATAATATTCCTAGAGCTGATTAAGCCCTATCACGCCTGCTTTATGGGTAAGCCCTACCACATTTGAAAACCTACTGAATTACAGGTACAATATTGATAGGCACTAAGAAACCAAAGGTGATAAGAGCATATTCTTGGGTTAGGGACATTTAAAAAACATACAAATCAGTGATTACAGTATAATTCTCCACGACCAAATAACCCAGTGCTGTAAAAGCCCATGGATCAACTTAACCCAGCTAGAGGGGTCAGAAACATTGTCCTGATGAGATGGGACCTGAGCTGAGTTGTAAAGAATACATGACAGTTACCCAGGTGAAGAGAGTTAAACAGTGTTCAGGCAGGAGATGTGATATGAATAAAGAACTAGGGGTGGGAAACTGTGACATTTGCTGGATTACTGGATTGCAAAGTGTCAGGCAGGGGGACTGGAAAGTTATGTGGCAGCCAAATTATAGATATGCTAGAAAATAAAACACTTTGGAATTAAAGATGTCCACGGTGTGC
>NW_011495074.1:74664-75262 GCF_000754665.1 Bison bison bison
CCCAGGGACGGGGGAGCCTGGTGGGCTGCCGTCTATGGGGTCGCACAGAGTCGGACACGACTGAAGCAACTTAGCAGCAGCATAACAGTTTTATTCTTAGTTTTTTGAGAAACCTCAGAAAGCACACTGTTTTCCGCAGTGGCTACACCAATTTACATTCCCACCAAAATTACTAGGGTTCCCTTTTCTCCACATTCTTGCCAACATTCGTGATTTGTGTTTTTTTTTTGATGATAGCCATTCTGACAGGTGTGCGGTGATAATTCACTGTGATTTGATTTGTGTTTCCCTGATGATTAGCAATGTTGGAGGCAAATTCATTATAGACTCAGTGTTTCAGCTTTTTTTTTTACATAACTGATTTAAATAAAAGATTTATTTTCCTTTCTGTGAGAGGGGTGCATGGCTATGATTACAAATTTCTTCTCAATTAAGGGTTTGTGAATCTTTTAAGACATAACTTTCCAATTTCCTACATCAATCATGTGAGGCTATAAACTCAGAAAGTATTTGATGTAGACGAGGAAACAGTATAAAATGGTCTTCTGCTGTCTACCTGACTGGAGGACAAAGGTACACAACTCCTCCTTCAGAAACC
>NW_011495074.1:75362-77724 GCF_000754665.1 Bison bison bison
GCTGGTCTGCAGGTGTCCCGGGGACTCGTCTCGGCCCGAGGCTGCGGCGGACTCGGAGCACTGCAGGGCTGCCGGAGGTCTGCGCAGGGCCTGGCGCGCCCGCCCGGGACGCCCCGGGAGGCCGAGAAGAGAGGGAGTGGCCGGGGGCCTGGGTTGGCCTTCGCCCCCCAGCAGAGGGGATGATGTCCTTCCTCGCCGGGACCCTGGGCATTGCAAATAGTGAACCTCTGTGTACTGGCTTCAAGCCCCCCAAAAGCGTTTGGGAATGAAGACTAGCAAGGTTGGGGTTTTTGAGGGTGTTGAGAGAACCTGGGGAAGACTAGTAGCGATAGGAGTTAATTGTTCGAAAAGATGATTATTGGCAGGTGTGGAGTAAGGCGAACATACTGTCGACGTTCTTTTAAAGAAGATCACACAAGCAGTCCTCTGAGGTCCAAAACGGAGTTATTCCCAGTTGGAGTTCTATAGTTTAGTGCTGTGTGGCAGCTCATTAAAGTGCCTAAATAAACGCAGGACTTGGGGAGGGGACGGTGGATGGGGGACAAGGTAGGTTAAAAGTAAGCTGCATGTAAAATCAAAAGTTCATACTGTTGATGCAAAGCATTTTTGTCCTTACTGAAACGTAGTTTATTTTAAATTGCCTAAGAAAACTTGTCACCTTTGGTCCAGACACGGCTTGTCAATTCCATGAGTTCCTTAGTGACATTTGTCAATCAGACAATAATTTTGCTTGTCATGCATTCTGGTTTGTAAAAGAACAAGAATGAATGGGAAAGAAGAACAACTTGACAAACTTCGTTTCTTTTACACACTTTTTCCTTTTGGAACGATAAGGGGATTTAGTTTATGTCTTTGCTTTGCAGATATTTTGCAATAATATACCAGAACATTTGTAAGAAGAAAGAAAAATTTCTATTAAGAAAGGGCTTTTGAGAGGAGAGTTTAATGTTTCACAGTATTCGCTTTTAAAGGCATCATCCTGGCTTTTAAAAGCAGTACCATAGGCATCACCCCTGGTAAAGTTTCTTTTTTTTTTTTTTCACGTACCTAAAATTTTTTTTTTATTGGAGTATAGATGATTTACAGTGTTGTGTTAGCCATGGTAAGTTTTGTGATGGTATCTTTTATAAATACCTGAAGAATGCAAACATATATACATACATAATTTTAAATGCCTCTATGATAGGAAGTGTTTGAATTTTAGCATGTTCCCCCTTACAGGTTTCTTAATCAATAGACTTTAGTGAAGGTAAATATTACATATGTGATTTTTATCTTTACATTTGACAGGGCGTAATAATCTGTGTTCTGTCACTCTGAATTTTCTTCCACATGTTTCTTTGACACTGTCAACACACTCTGTACAGTTTGTATTGGAGCAAAGGGACCAAACATTGAGTATTCAGACACTGGGCTTGGTGGGTTATGTATGTTTGCATTTAATCCTCATAGGTACCGTGTGCTAAAGGTAATAATATTATCTTTGTTTTACAGATAAGGACACTAACCTCCAGTATTCTTCAGTAACTTTCCTGAGTAGGTCATATAGCTGGTAAATTGTGGAGCTAGAACTCAAACTGATGTGTGTCTGATTCTAGAATATGTGCTTTTTCTACTGTACTCTGCATAAGTATATGTGCTGACTAATACACATTTTGGGAAAATGGAAATTTTTGTTACAAAGAAATCTTTCAGTTCTGTTGGTAATCTTGAATGCAGTCGGTGTCCTTGGTTGAAAATTATCTATTTTTTTTCCTTTTCATATGTGTCAATTTTCTAGCCAGGGTAGCATTTTAGCACAAGCCTGCTGATTAGTGAGAATTCCTAGTAGCCACTAGTGACCTATCTAAAATTCAGATATTTTCAGTAACTTTGCCTTCAAGTTTCAGCATGCCAAAGATACTTCAGAGATCAAACATCTTGTTTATTCTGGTCCTGAGTAGTTATATGACTAAAATAAAATATAAACTATTATAAGGATTTGAATTTGCTTTATCATAACTTGGAGGTTTACGCACACATATCCACCCACCTACTCACCCAACCACCTACCTTCTCCAGCAAGTGAAGTACTTTATAGCAGATGCTGTTTTTCTTCTCTTTAATTTAGTACAGAGGTTTTGGACCAAATTTGTATTTTGCAGAAAAATACAGCAGCTATTCTGGGATCCAGCATAATCTTTAACGGGTCTAGGGAGTGAAAGACCATGTTGGTGAAACAGTAGAAACATCATGCCAGTGCGTTCACTTTTGTCCCCCACTGGTCTGTGCTCCTGTATGTTTGTCATGATGCTGAACTTGCCTACCTGACCGTTATCTCTGCTCAAGAGAGAGTTCAACTGGAAGAGTAGCCACTGAAAGC
>NW_011495074.1:77824-78609 GCF_000754665.1 Bison bison bison
TTCTCGTCTCCATCTGCAGAGATTGCTACACACCCTGCCAACCTGTGGACCTTGCGCTGGAGGTGAGTGACTCATAGTCCCCGGGGTTCAGAGCATGCTGTCATCTCCATGCTAAGTTCTTCTTTTATGCTTGTTTGTTCTCTTATTCCTTTCCATGCCCCACTCCTGCCCCGCTTATTCTTGGGCCTCACTCTTATTCCAGTTCCCCCTCTGCAACCCTCTCTGTTCATGGATCTTTGCTTAAAAAGAAATAGTGTATTTATTTATTAATTTTTGGCGATCACGGGTCTTCATTGCTGCACAGGCCTTTCTCTAGTTGCAGCAATTAGGGGCTACTCTCTAGCTGTGGTGCACAGGCTTCTCATTGCGGTGGCTTCTCTTGTTGCAGAGCATGGGCTCTAGGGCTTGCAGGCTTCAGTAGCTGCAGCATGTGGGCTCAGAAGTTGCAGCTCTCAGGCTCTAGAGCACAGGCTCAATAGCTGTGGTGCATGGGTTTAACTGTTTGGTGGCATGTGTGATCTTCCCGGACCAGGGATGGAACCCATGTCCTCTGCGTTGGCAGGCAGATTCTTTACCACTGAGTTACCTGGGAAGCCCCCAAATAGTGTATTTTTTAAAGTATGCATTTGAAATTTATGTAAATGGTATTGTGCTCTGAATTATGTTTCTTGAAATATTCATCCAACGATGTTTTTCTGCCCTTGCCACATTGCTCTGTGGTACCTCTGGCTCCTTGCCTGTGACTGCAGTATGCCTCCCCACATTTTGCTTACCCAGTGGATCAT
>NW_011495074.1:78709-80094 GCF_000754665.1 Bison bison bison
AGCTGCTCTGCTGCTGCTGCTGCTGCTAAGTCGCTTCAGTCGTGTCCGACTCTGTGTGACCCCATAGACGGCAGCCCACCAGGCTCCCCCGTCCCTGGGATTCTCCAGGCAAGAACACTGGAGTGGGGTGCCATTTCCTTCTCCAATGCATGAAAGTGAAAAGTGAAACTGAAATCGCTCAGTTGTGTCCGATTTTTCACGACCCCATGGGCTGCAGCCCACCAGGCTCCTCTGTCCATGGGATTTTCCAGGCAAGAGTTCTGGAGTGGGGTGCCATAAGCTGCTCTTCACTGAGGTGATTTATTGAAAAGAAAAGAGACAATGGTTCTTCTACTTCTGGCTTCATCAGACTCTCTTGGAGGGCACAGAAGACGCTGACAAGGGCTGACCTTACACTTGCACAACCCCACCCCTGTAGGTACCTCTTTCAATTTTGCCTAATCCTAGTTCTAGCCCTGGCTGTGAAACTGAGCAGGACCCGGTTTCTTGTTTGCAGGAATTAGGTTTTATTCAGCCTCCTGTGACCTTCCCCTGAGTTCCAAAGGGCAGGTTCAAGCAGGTGTTAATAAGGGAAGGGAGGGTTTGGCATCAGTGGGACTGGCCCCTACACCGAGTTTCTAATTCAGAAAAGGAGATCTGGGTTAGGCTGAGGGGGGCAAGATGGGACCTGAGAATTTGCGTTTCTAACCACTTTCCAGGTGCTACAGATGCTGGTGGTCCAAGGAGACCAGCACTTTGAGAAACATTGCTTTAGGACCTTGCTACTCCAAGATCAGCCACACCCAAGTTACCTAGGAACTTATTAGAAATGCAGAGTGTTGATTTTGGCATTAGGGTGATGGTGGCCTTGTACAATGAGTGTTCCTCCCTCTGCAATTTTTTGGAAGAATCTGAGAATGATAGGTGCTAGTAGAATGTATGGACACCAAGGGGGAAAGGAGTGGGGTGGGATGAATTGGGAGACTGGGATTGACTATTGATAGTATGTGTAAAATAGGTAACTAATTAGAACTGACTGTATAGGACAGGGAACTATTCAGTGCTCTGTGGTGACCTAAATGGGAAGGGAATCTAAAAAAGGGGGGATGTATGTATACTTATAGCTGATTCACTTTGTTGAACAGCAGAAACTAACACAACATTGTAAAGCAACTATGCTCCAATAAGAATTAAAAAAAAGAGATACAGAATGTTGAGCCCCACCTCGGATGTACTGAACCAGAATCTGCTTTTGAGTAAGGTTCACAGGTGATTGGCAAGCACAGTAAAGTTTAAGAAGCACTGCTTTGGGAGCTACAAGGAGGGTGTATCTTTCTACCAAGGGAACTAATTACAAGGAGGCTCCCAAGTTCCCTGAAAGCAACCTGGGGATATTTTTCAGAAGA
>NW_011495074.1:80194-81794 GCF_000754665.1 Bison bison bison
TCCGAAAGATCCCCTGGAGAAGGGCATGGCAACCCACTCCAGTAGTCTTGCCTGGAGAATCCCATGGTCAGGGGAGCCTGGCAGGCTACAGACCACGGAGTCACAAAGAGTTGAACATGACTGAGCCACCAAGCACACTCTCATGCCCTTTATTTAAGAGTTTACCAAATTATTTAATTACACACAGATTGCAGTGGTTAAAATATAATCTCTAGGGGTAAAATGCTCAGATATTCAAATCTTACTTTTCACACTAACTAGCTCTGTGATCTTGGGCAAGTTGCTTAATCTCTGACCTGTTTCCTCATTTTTGAAATTGGGATAATGTAATATCTACCTCACAGGACTTTCATGAAGGTTAAATGAGCCAGAGGATGTGTAGTACTTAGAACATGCCTGGCAATGGTAAATGCTCAAAAAGAGTTAGTTCTGTTATTACTTTATCATCATCATCATTATTACTGCTGCTATTACTACTTTAGCTACCCTCTGATATGATTCCCCTTCTGTTCTGGGGGTTTGTATGTATGTGTAAGATATATTTGTTTATTGTGTAATAATTTTTTAATGCAAAACTTGGGGGGAATGGCAGGGAGAGCAGTATATTCATTGTTGGATACATCCAAAATTGGCCACAGAGTAGAAAATCCATAAAATATTAAACTAATTTTTTCCAATTACACGGTTTCTATTATATTAGATAAAAGGAACTGTGCCACTTTGACATTATGAGCAAAACTGGGTTATTTGAGTAACCAGAGAGTCTTTATTAGAATTTGTGTAAGTATAAGGCCAGAGTCTATGTAGACAGAGCCTTAATTTCTAAATGGTTCATTTATATGTATTACTTTTTGAAAATCAGCACCAATTTCCCACAGAAATAATGTCCCATATGGCCTTCAGATTCCCAGGCCAGCCCAACATATCTGAATTTGAGGACTGATAGTACTATAAAAACGAACTTCTATGTTTAACAATGTCTCAACAAGAATATGCACTGCATTCATCGGGTACAGAGAGATTATGAGCACAATCTTGAAGATGGTGTGTTGGGGTCATATTTGTTCACAATTCTAGCAAGGACTCCCAAGCCTTGTGCAGAGAAATTTCTTTTGTGGTGGAAGCTAAGCACAGAATAAGTAGTGGGACCTGGTCTCTAGAAGGGAGGAGGTTTTTCTTGGCTTGCCTCCTCAAAAAACTGTGTAGTATAGTTGTTCAGTTGCTAAGTTGGGTCTGAATCTTTGTGACCCCATGGATTGCAGCATGCCTAGTGGTTGCCGTCAAATTTCTGTTCTGTCACAGAACTTCTTGTGTAAAATGTAGATGTAAGTACTGCTTACTTTACAAGGTTTGGGGCAGTGTTAAATGTGTTAATAAATATAAAGCAATTAAAACAGCACCTGGCCCATTGGTGAGTGCATAAGAAACGTAATATGTATGTGTGTATGTGTGTGTGTATTATTAAGCTTTGGCTGTTCATTGCACATATCTGTTGTAGTAAAATAGGATTATTCTCCTCCTCTTCCACTGAGAAATACTTTCATAGCTTTTCATTTTCATCCCTGCCTAAAATAAGCATCTTTTTTTTTTTTTGAGGCTT
>NW_011495074.1:81894-82709 GCF_000754665.1 Bison bison bison
TCTGTTTGCCCTTTTCTGGTGCTGTTATTTTTGATCACTTGGCTAGAGTACACTTTGAGTTTTCTACTATGAAAATATGTGTTGAGAAATTATGTCCACTTCCTGTTTGTCAGCAGTTACTAGAGAGAGACTGCCCTCATCCTTGTCCATGGATAAGGCATGGATGGCAGTTTGGCTGTCCTCTCAGCCCTTCATTTCTGCCCCAGGACGAGTAATAAAATGGTCAGAGATCTCCCTCCTTTCAAACAGTGTGCCGGGTGGGCCTGCAGGACTTGGCTGTGGGGTGGGGTCAGTCCACTCCCTAGACCTAATGAACTACAGCAGCTTGTGATGCAGGGCAGTCCAGGAGTGCGACGATGAAGCAATCTTCAGCAGAAGGCTGGAAACTGCGCAGACAATACACTACGTTATGTCACTGAGAATTGTCTTGGACAGGGAATAAAGAGTTAAATTCCACCCCTACCACCCGCCCCCCACAACACACACAAATAGGCAAACCTGACTACTGGTGTTCAGAAACTTCTATCATGTTGATTTGAAGAGGATCAAAGTGCTGCCTTGTTCAGAGAAAAGAGCCATGCCCAACTTTTGGAAGGATGTCAACCACCACCCGGTCTGAAATGAATATAATGCTATGTCAATTGTTATTCAATTGCCAATTCGTGTCTGGCTCTTTGTGATTCCATGGACTGTATCCCGCCAGGCTCTTCTGTCCATGGGATGTTCCATGCAAGAATACTTGAGTGGGTTGCCATTTCCTCCTCCAGGGGATCTTCACAACCCAGGGATTGAACCCATGTCTCCTGCATTGGTAG
>NW_011495074.1:82809-84010 GCF_000754665.1 Bison bison bison
AAGTAGGAGTTTGCTGTGCCCAACATGGGGACCCAGGACCTGGCATCCAGGGAATGTTGAGCAGCCAGCTGTTGCCTAATATAGCTCCGATGGGAGCACATCAGAGGCCTCAACAGGGAAGGCAGGAGATGCAATGAATAAACTGTACCGGTCACCATTTCTTAGGTAATGCTACATACTTTTGTGACTCTCTGCTTGTTCACATTGCCTCACTGCCTGGAATATGTCCTCTCTGTCTCCCCTTTCTCCCAGCATCCAGCTTGAAATTCTCCAAGGCCAAGCTGATGTCGTTGTCTCTTCCATGAAGCTTTACTTGGATCCACCCACCCCCATTTACAGACTAGAATTGTTCTCTGTCTGGCTCTTAGCACACATTATTTGTTTCTCTGTTGGAGAGTCCAGGCCCTTCATTAAAATAATATTTTTAATTATGGTAAAATATGGATAACATGAAATTTACCCTTTTAACCATTTTTAGGTAGTCATTTCAGTGGCATGAAGTACATTCACAACACTGTCCAACTATTACCACTATCCATTTCTGGAATTTTTTCATCTCTGTACCCATTAAACAGTAACTCCCCTCCCTGCCAAAACACACAGCCCCTGGTAACTTCTTTTTTTTTAAAAGCATTTGTGTTTTTTTTTTACTATTTATTTATTTGACTGTGTCAGGTCTTAGTTGTGGCATGTGGGATCTAGTTCCCTCATCAGGGATTGAACCTGGGCCCCCTGCATTGGGAGCTTGGAGTCTTAACCACTTGACTAACAGGCAACTCCTGCACTTGGTAACTTCTATTCTACTTTCTGTCTATGAATTTGCCTGTCTTAGATACATCATATAAGTGGAATCGTACAATATTTGTTCTTTTTGTCTGGCTTATTTCACTTAGTTCATCTGTGTTGGCCTAGTTCATCCATGCTGTGTTAGTTAGTGTTAGCTGTACATTTGTGTCCCACTCTTTGTGACCCCACGGACTATAGCCCACCAGGCTTTTCTGTCTATAGGATTTTCCTGGCAAGAATACCAGGGTGGATTGCCATTCCCTTCTCCAGAGGATCTTCCCAACCCAGGATCAAACCCAGGTCTCCTGCATTGCAGGCAGATTCTTTACTGTATGAACGACAGTGTAGCATGTGTCAGAATTTCCTTCTTTTTTGAGGCTGAATAATATTCCATTGGATGTATATACTGCATTCT
>NW_011495074.1:84110-84638 GCF_000754665.1 Bison bison bison
TTCACTCTCCTCTTTCACTTTCATCAAGAGGCTCTTTAGTTCTTCTTCACTTTCTGCCATAAGTGTGGTATCATCTGCATATCTGAGGTTATTGATATGCATGTATTATATAATTATGTAAACTCCCTTAGTATGAATCAAGTGAAAATATTCATGTGTATGTCACTGAGGGTTATGCTTGTCTAAAGTAAGTCAAGTAGGAGTTTGCTGTGCCCAACATGGGGACCCAGGACCTGGCATCCAGGGAATGTTGAGCAGCCAGCTGTTGCCTAATATAGCTCCGATGGGAGCACATCAGAGGCCTCAACAGGGAAGGCAGGAGATGCAATGAATAAACTGTACCGGTCACCATTTCTTAGGTAATGCTACATACTTTTGTGACTCTCTGCTTGTTCACATTGCCTCACTGCCTGGAATATGTCCTCTCTGTCTCCCCTTTCTCCCAGCATCCAGCTTGAAATTCTCCAAGGCCAAGCTGATGTCGTTGTCTCTTCCATGAAGCTTTACTTGGATCCACCCACCCCCATT
>NW_011495074.1:84738-85122 GCF_000754665.1 Bison bison bison
CATGGGAGTGCAGATATCTGTTTGAGTCCCTGCCTTTAATTCTTTTGGGTAAATATCCAGAAGTGAAATTGCTGGACCAAGTGGTACCTCTATGTTTAACTTTTTGAGGAAGTCCCTCATTTTTTAGTTACATAAGCAAATAAAAAACAAAAACAAAAACAAAACAAGTGAAAGTGAAGTCGTTCAGTCACGTCCGACTCTTTGGGACCCCATGGACTGTAGCCTAGCAAGCTCCTCTGTCCATGGGATTTTCCAGGCAATAGTACTGGAGTGGATTGCCATTTCCTTCTCCAGGGGATCTTCCCAACCCAGGGATCGAACCCGGGTCTCCCACATTGTAGACAGACGCTTTACCATCTGAGCCACCAGGGAAGTCCTAAAAAA
>NW_011495074.1:85222-85968 GCF_000754665.1 Bison bison bison
AAAAAACAACAACAAATGCTAAGTGCCGGCACTCATCTTCTAGCAGGTCATTTGGTTAAGTTTACATGTCAAATTAATTAACCCAGGCTGGAAGTTCTGGAAACATGGGCATAAGAGGGTGGAGGAAAAAGAAGTCCTGTGCTCCTCAGCATCCGTTCATGTTTTATGGAGTTTGGAGCTTTGCTTGTAATATAATATCTTGAAGACTTCATGGGTCATATTTGGTAATGATTGAGCAAGTTTTTCTTAATAGGTACACTCCCAAGAACGGGTTAAATAATTCCTTATTTGTGAAGGTTAATTACTCATGATATTTGGGCTACTAGGCCAAAGAAGTCAATAAATGATAATGTAAGTGAGTGCTCACCAAGTAAATAAAAAAGCCTTTCTTAAATGATTTATATTGCCACTGTATTAAAAAAAGATACCAGGAAATTGTCTCATATGTATTTAGAAGCTTAGCTTCATACCTTCCTCATAATAAGCCTCAGTTTATTACTGTGACCACAGATATTCATATCGAAAAGTGAAATGGTCCTGATGAAATATTTGAAACTGTCAAAATGAATTCTAAATATTTAAGAACATATATGAAACTTTGATTCATTGGCAGTTCTGTTAATTTATTTGTCTGACCCTCCAATATCTTACTTCCCCCCTGCTTCAAATTTCTGTCTTTACTTTCCTTCCTCTCTTTCTGACCCTGTTTTTGTTGGTACCTGGAGCTTTCCCTTAGTTCTCAGTTG
>NW_011495074.1:86068-86329 GCF_000754665.1 Bison bison bison
GGGAATTCCATGGACTGTATAGTTCATGGGGTTGCAAAGAGTCGGACACGACTTTCACATATTCCTACTAAAAGGCAAGATGGGCCCCGCTTTTTTGTCTCCAAGCCACTCATTTAAAAAATGAATTAGAGTTAAGTGCCCTTTGTTGTGGAGAAGGCAATGGCACCCCACTTGAGTACTCTTGCCTGGAAAATCCCATGGACGGAGGAGCCTGGTGGGCTGCAGTCCATGGGGTCACAAAGAGTCGGACACGACGGAGCG
>NW_011495074.1:87447-87985 GCF_000754665.1 Bison bison bison
CTTAGCATAGCATAGCATAGTATGTATATGTTAATCCCAAACTCTTAATTTCTCTCTGCCTCCCACCCTGCTATCCCTTTTGGTAACTATAAGGTTGTTTTCCATATCTGTGAGTCTATTTCTATTTTCTAAATAAGTTCATTTGTATCATACTTTAGATTCCACATATGTGATATTTGTCTTTGACTTGCTTCACTAAATATAATAATCTCTAGGTCTATCCATGTTGCTGCAAATGGCATTATTTCATTCCTTTTTATGGTATTCTTCTGTATATATGTACCACATTTCTTTAACCCATTCCTCTGTAATGGACACTTAGGTTGCTTCCATGTCTTGGCTATTATAAATAGTGCTTCTATGAACATTGGGGTGCATGTATCTTTTTCAATTAGAATTTTCTCCAGATATATGCCCAGGAGTGGAATCCCTGGATCATATGGTAGCTCTGTTTTCAGTTTTTTTAAGGAATCTCCATACCGTTCTCCATAGTGGCTGTACCAATTTACATTCCCACCAGCAGTGGAGGAGGGTTGGT
>NW_011495074.1:88085-89252 GCF_000754665.1 Bison bison bison
AATTCATTTTGAGTTTATTTTTGTGTATGGTATTAAAGAATGTTCTAATTTCATTCTTTTACATGTGGCTATCCAGTTTTCCCAGAAGCACTTGTTGAAGAGACTGTCTTTTCTCCACTGTATATTCTTGCCTCCTTTATTGTAGATTAATTGACCATAAATGCAGGGGTTTATTTCTGGGCTTTCTATCTTGTTGCCCTGATTTATATGTCTGTTTTTGTGCCAGTCCCATCCTGTTCTGATTACTGTGCCAGTACCACTATTGTTTTGTAGTGGTTCTCTGAAAAATGCCATTGGTAATTTGATAAGGATTGCACTGAATATGTAGATTGCCTTAGGTAGTATGGTCATTTTAACAATATTGATTCTTCCAATCCAAGAACAAAGTTTATTTTCCCATGTTTATTACTATATCATCTTTAATTTCTTTCATTAGTGTCTTATAGATTTTGGAGTACAGGTCTTCTGCTTCCTTAGATATGTTTACTTCTAGGCATTTTATTCTTTTTGATGTGATGATAAATGGGATCGAGTTCTCTTTCTGATATTTCATTGTTAGTATACACTGTAGCAGTCACCAACCTTTTTGGCACCAGGGACCAGTTTTGTGGAAGAAAATTTTTCCATAGGCTGCGAGTGAGGGGATGGTTTCAACATTCAAGTGCATTACATTTATTATGCACTTTATTTCTCTTATTATTACATCAGACCATCAGGCATTAGATCCCAGTGGTTGGGGACTCCTGCTCTATAAAAATGCAGCAGATTTCTGTACATTAATTTTGTTTCCAACAACTTTACCAAATTAACTGATGAGTTCTAGTAGTTTACTGGTAGCCTTTTTAGGATTTTTTATGTATAGTATCATCATCTGTGAACAGTGACAGTTTTACTTCTTTTCTAATTTGGATTCCTTTTATTTCTTCTCCGATTGCTGTGGCCAGGACTTCCAAAAAACATATGGAACCAAAGGTGGCTAGAGTGGGCATACTTGACTTGTTCTTGATCTTAGAGGTAATGCCTTCAGCCTTTCATCATCGAGTATGATGTTAGCTGTGAGTTTCTCGATTCTGTAGGAGATGTCCTATGCATCCTAGCAGTGCACTCCTCTCTTCTCATCTAACAGCCAGGGGCCAGATAGTCCCAGAGTATTTTCTGGTCTGTGTT
>NW_011495074.1:89352-89975 GCF_000754665.1 Bison bison bison
CTGGTCTGTGTTTGCCAATTTGGTTGGTAGCCTGTGGGACCATACATTTCTGGCTTCTGGTGTCTGCCCCTTGGTGAGTGAGGCTGGTCTAGGGGCCTGTGCAGGTGTCCTGGCCTGATGGGATGTGCTTGCCCAGTGGTGGGTGGAGCTGGGTCTTGGTCTCCTGGTAGGCAGGACCCTGTGTAGCGGTGTGTCTAGAAGTGTCTGTGGGCCCAGGAAATCTTTAGGTATCCCAGCACTGGAGCCGACAGACTGCTGGATGGGGCCGGGTCATAGTGCTAATGGCCCAAGCAAGATGTCAGCCTCTAGGAGAGTTCATGCAGATGAATACTCTCTGATAATGATGGTCACCACTGTCTACTAAGCCATCCCCTGCCTCCCAGCTCCCCAGGAGACTCTCCAAGACCAGCAGGTAGGTCTGGCCCAGGCTCCTATGAAATCAGTGCTTTTGCCCTGGGTCCTGATGTGTGTGAAATTTCGTGTGTGTCCTTTAAGAATGAAGTGTGAATTTCCCCCAAGCTTGAGGAGGTCTTGCAATCAAGCCCCACTGGCCTTCAAGACCAAATGCTCTGGGAGTTCCTCCTCCCAATGCTGGACCCTTGGGCTAGGAGGCTTCATGCGGG
>NW_011495074.1:90283-91406 GCF_000754665.1 Bison bison bison
GCACAGAGTTGGACACAACTGAAGCGACTTAGCAGCATCAGACAAAGACCATGGGAAACTGTTCTCTGCTTCCTGATCTTGATAATCAAATTCTGTTAACCATCTCCTGTCATTCCCTGTGTCTCAAGGCAGATGCTGTTTGCCCTTTGACTCATCCTCCTCTTAAGCTTGTTTTCTAGTTTGCTGTCCATCCTTCCCAGGGGAAGGAAGGCAACTCCATCCCAACTTCTTTATGGAAGAGTTGTAATGTCAGTATTTGCTAATCCATTCTTGGGCTGCAAAGTACCCCTCAAAATTCTTCCTAGAGGGCTTAGGAACCACATATAAAGATGACCCAGAGGGATGGTACGGGGAGGGAGGTGGGAGGGGGGTTCAGGATGGGGAACACATGTACACCCATGGCGGCTTCATATTGAAGTATGGCAAAACCAATACAATATTGTAAAGTAATAATAATAAAAAAATAGCACAAAAAAAAAGAAAATAAGATCTCCCATGGGCTGTCATGACATTTCTTGGTATTAAGTAAGATTGTGTTAAATATGGTCCTATGCTACCCACTTATTCTTTATTTTACAGTGGTTAGTTAAGTGCATGGCCTTTTTTTTTTTTTATCACTACTAGGCCAAAAATAATTAGCAATCACCTGAGAGTGGGAATTCTGAATAATTCATTTTTATATGTCTAATAATGCCCACCATGTTATCTGGCAGACTGAAGGGCTCAGTGACTGTTGAATTTAATAGGGGCAGATAGTAGAAGTTTTACCAATAGACCCATGACCTCATTGATTTAACCCACCTCCTCTTGTCTACAACTATGTAGATTCACAGAGAGGCTGATATACAATCCACCAGTGTGCTCTGGGAAAAAATAATTTAAACCCTTGACTAGACTCCAGTATGAATTTTTCAGTCACATTTATTATAATATAATTTACACAGAATGCAATGCATGGGTATTAAGTGTTTGCTTTTTTTGGTTGTGCTGGATCTTCGTTGCTGTGCACTGGCTTCCTCCAGCTGTGGCAAGTGGGGGCTCCTCTTTATTGTGCTGCCCAGTCTTCTCACTGGGGTGGTTTCTCTTCTTGCAGAGCACAGGCTCTAGGGTGGGTGGGCTCAGT
>NW_011495074.1:91506-92356 GCF_000754665.1 Bison bison bison
ATTGTTTTGCATGTGACTGTCCAGTTTTCTCAACACCATTTATTGAAGAGACTGTGTCATTTTCCCAATATGTATTCATGGCTTCTGTGTTATAATGGACTGTCTGTTCCATTGATCTATATGTCTGTATTTATGCCAACTCCATACTGTTTTGATTAGTATAGCTTTGTAACATAGTTTGAAACCGGGAAGCATGGTGCTTCCAGCATTTTTATTTCTCACAATTGCATTGATTATTGGAGATCTTTGGTGATTGCATATAAATTTTAGGATTGTTTGTTCTGTGAAAAATACCATTGGAATTTTGATAGGAATTTCATTGAATCTGTGGATTGCTTTAGGTAGTATGAACATTTTAACAATATTAATTCTCCCAATTCATGGGCATGTACTATCTTTTTTTCTGTCTTCAGTTTCTTTCAACAGTGTCTTGTAGTTTTCAGTATATACATCTTTAACCTCCTTCATTAGATGTATTCCTTGGTAGTTTATTCTTTTTGATGTGGTTGTAAATGGGATTGTCTTCTTAATTTCTCTGTGCAGTGCTGTACTTAGTCACTCAGTCATGTCCGACTCTTTGTGACCCCATGGACTATAATATAGTCCACTAGGCTCCTCTGTCCATGGGGATTCTCCAGGAAAGAATACTGGAGTGGATTGCCATGCCCTCCTCCAGGGGATCTTCCTGACTCAGGGATCTAACCTAGGTCTTCCGCATTGCAGGTGGATTCTTTACTGACTGAGCCATCATTTTATTAGTATAACAAAAGTTTTTTCTGTATTGATTTTGTATCTTTTAGTTTTATTAAATTTGTTTATTGGTTGTAACAGTTTTTTGATGGAGTCTTAA
>NW_011495074.1:92456-93722 GCF_000754665.1 Bison bison bison
CCCCCCACCCCCGACCCCAGCCCCGCCACTGCCATCTCTCTTTCCTGGGGAATTAATGATCTTATTTCTATCACCATAAATTTGTTGAAAATGTTCTATATCTGTGTAAATGAAAACCACATAGTATGTATTCCTTTGTGTCTACCTTTTCACTCAACATAATATTGATGAGATTCATCCAGATTAGTGCATGTATCAACAGTTCATTCCTTTTTATTGCTGAGAAGTAATGCATTCTGTGAACATACCACAATTCGTGTACCCATTCATTTGTTGAAGATATTTGTGTAGTTTCCAGTTCGGGGATATTATGAATACAGCTGCTCTGGCATCTTATTAAAGTCTTTCTGTGGATACATGTTTTCATTTCCCTTGGGTAAACACCTAGAAATAGAATGACTGGGCCACATATTTGATGTTTTTTTTTTTTTTTAATTTTTTTGGCTGCACCACAGGGCATCTGGAACTTTCTTGACCATAGATCGAATCTGTGCTCTCTGCATTGAAAGCATGGAGTCTTAACCACTGGACCACCAGGAAAGTCCTCATGTTTTAACTTTATAAGAAACTGCCAAGCCTTTCCCCAAAGTGCTTGTGCTGTTTTATACTTCCGCCAGCAATGTATGAAAGGTCAAGTTTGTTTACGTCTTTGTCATCACCTAGTACTGTAAGTCCTAATATAACAGATATTTCACTGTAGGAGAGAGGGAGAGAGAGAAGGAAACAGAGAGAGATGGAGAGAGACAGGGATTGAGGAGGGAGAAAGAAGAGGAGGGAGAAATGGGGGGTGAAGGAAAGGAAGGGGAGAAGAGACGCAAAGACAGGAAAAGAAAAAAAAATGCAGCTTCTAAGAGTAGAATACAGTCAGGTTTTCCGGTGTCGGCTCTGATCTCTTATCAACTAGACTGCATTGCCTTTCAAGGGAGAAATATGAAGCAGTGTTCTTCCTGTTATGGCAGGGGTGGAATGAGCTGGACATTACATAGAGCTTATTCTAGGGAGCTGGTAGTTTTTCAAGTATAATTTGGACTGGAAAAACTGCAATTCTGGAAGAATTATCTGTATGTCAGGAACTGGCAACAATTTTGAAGTTCCTGTTCATGTTGTGAAACCTGACTGTTTTGTACTCGCAGGAGGAGACATCTTTTTTCCCCTTTTGTTCAAGCAGAAAAATGAAGGCTTTCTTCATTGTAGGCGCATTCAAACTAATGATCAGCAAAGAGGCAAAAGCCAGGAGCTGTGACAGATTACATGGGGAGAGGGAAA
>NW_011495074.1:93822-96965 GCF_000754665.1 Bison bison bison
GAAGTGCAGCACATACATTCTTAAACTTCGCTTCTACCTAAACAAGCTTAAAGCTGATCTTGCTCAGCAGGAAAATATAATGAACATGATTATGAAGTCCGATTCAAAGAACTAGTTTTTCTAGGGTGAATGTACAATCCTTCTGAGAACGATGAATTTGAATATAGAAAGTAAAAGAAGAATTCTAAGCAGTGAGGCCAAAAGTGTGGATTAAGGAAAAAAATCCATTAGAAATGACAATCATTATAAATATCTGCTCAGTACTGCAATTCTTCTTATTGAGATGTAATTTAATGTGACTGTTTCACTGTTTTGTCACATACTTCTCTGCTCCTGGATGAGGAACTCTGGATTACTGGAGAACTGCTCATCAGCTTTAAACCTAAGGTAGAGTCAATAAGAGGAGTGTTCCCAGCCCTTTCACTTTGGGGTCCTCACTGTGGATTCAGTGGGCAGCGTCTTTCAGGGACAGTTGGTAGGGAGACAGAGGCAGCTTTCTGAATTTTCATTAAAAGAGATGTTTGGAGCTTCCCTGGTGGCTCAATGGTAAAGAATCTGCCTGCCAACACAGGGAGACACAGGTTCGATCCCTGATCTGCGGGGAGCCCACGTGCTGTGGAGCAACTAAGCCTGTGAACCACAGTTACTGAGCCCGCACACCTAGAGCCTGTGCTCTGCAACAAGAGAAGCCACTGCAATGAGAAGCCCACACACTGCAATTAGAGAGTAGCTCCTGTTCACCACAACTAGAGAAAAACCTGCACAGCAACAAAGACTCAGGACAGGCAACAATAAATAAACAAGAGATATTTGACTCACTTATCACTAATTAAGACGGGGGAGCCTGGTGGGCTGCCGTCTATGGGGTCACACAGAGTTGGACACGACTGAAGTGACTTAGCAGCAGCAGCAGCACAATCAGGAGCAAGGCGAAAAGGGTGGATTGCCATTGCTCTCTTCCCCAATACCCCTCATGTTGTTCGTTTGTTATCTCTTTTCTCCAAAAACCTGTCCTTATCTAATTGAATTAAGGTATCCAGTGCATGGTATTTGTTGTTGTTCAGTTGCTAAGCCGTGTCTGACTCTTTTGTGACCCCATGGACTGACTACAGGCCACCAGGTTCCTCCGTCCACGGGATTTCCCAGGCAAGAATACTGGAGTGGGTTGCCATTTCCTCTTTTAGGATCTTCCCGACCCAGGGATCAAACCTATGTCTCTTGCATTGCAGGCGGATTCTTTACCCACTGAGCCACCAGGAAGCCCCACTGAGCATATACAGTAGTGAATAAAACAGACAAAAATCTCTACCTTCATACCAGTAGGGGGAGACAGATACTAACAATCATAAATATGTAAATTATAGAAAGTATTAGAAGGTGGTATATATGGGGAAGGAAAAAAAGCAGGATAAAGGGAATAAGGAGTGTTAGGGGCAGGGAGGGGTGTACCCCCGGGATAATAATAAGCTATCACTAATATCAGTATTTATAAAAGCCAGATTTCACCTGGCCCATAAAGTGGGATTTATCTCATCCCTCTCTCCACTGCCACTGCCATGGCAACCTAGAACTATGTCAAAATGATTCTAGATGATCTACTCCCACTCTGGAGAAGGAGGCTAAACTGGGATATCATTATGTTCTGTGTAGGAAATGACATCACCATTATGCATCTCAGTACCTCACGGGTATCAGGTAATCAGTGAAGACTAGGAAATAAGACACCAGGGCTGCTGTACACTGTTCAAATCATGGTGGGAATCTTGCCCCTACCCTGAGTTGTATGGTAAACATACTGACTTTTCTTTGATGATGCCATTTATTTATGTGGAAAGATTTTCACAATAAAGGGTTAAGAGAAAAAACTGAATAACAAATTAGTGTGGGTATGTGTGTATGTAGGTATGTAACATATTGACTTTTTAAAAGAATTTTATTTATTTCGCTGTGCTGGGTCTTGGCTGTGGCATGTGGGATCTAGTCTTAGCCACTGGACCACCAGGGAAGTCCCAACATACTGACTTATGGTCTGAGCTTTTACTTTTTATGTAAGTGGCATACTTTCCCTCAGGCCTAGACATATTTTTATAGTGTGGTTTGATCCCTGGCATAGTGTTTTATTTTGCATGTGTCGTGATTTTTAACAATTCTAAACAATTCTAACAATTTAAAAATTCTATTATTTTAGGATATTTAGCTAGTTTCCACATTTTTCAAGTTGACGAAATACTTGTACATGTAACTTAGGACATATCTGTGGGTTTTTCCTTAAGATAACTTGCAAAAAAGTAGAACTGTGGGCTCAGAAGTTATGCAGAGTTTTAATATTTTTGATGTAAATTACCCATTGCCCACTAGAAAGCATGAATTTAGCTTCACCTCTCCAACCATGTATGAGAACGTTTATTGTCCTATACTCTTACCATTGCTTGTGTCGTCATTCTTTTTACTTTATTAATTTGAAAGGTGGGACTCAGTATTTCAGTAATGTTTTTAATTTCTGTATCTTTGATTGTGAGGTTTACTGGGATTTGTATGTCTCCTTTTGGAAATTGTTCTTTTTTTTAATGTTTTGGCCATGTCCCAAGGCATGAGGGATCTTAGTTCCCTGACTAGGATCGAACCCTCACTCCCTGCATTTGCAGTGCGGAGTGTTAACCCCTGGAAAACCACAGAAATCCCCAGGAAATTGTTCATTTTTAATTGGAGTGTATCACTTTCCTGTTGATAGCTAAGAGTTCTTTAGATATTAAGGGTCTCTGCTTCTTTTCTGCCCTGTCATTGCAAATATTTCCCCCCGTTTTAAAATTGTGCTTTATTTTTACTTGTGGAATTTTTTGCCTTTTTTTTTTTTTTAAATCTTTTTGGCTGTGCTGTGTGGCTGCAGGATCTTAGCTCCCTGACCAGGGATCGAACCCGGGCCCTCAGCAGTGAGAGCACTGAGTCTTAACCACTGTCCAGAGGTTACTCCCTATTTGTGCCAGGGAACTCCCTATTTGTGGAATTTAAAAAAAAAAATTATTTTTAACTGTTCTGGGTCTTCATTGCTGTGCACAGGCTTTCTTTAGTTGCAATGTGTGGGCTTCTCACTGTGGTTGCTTCTCTTGTTGGGGAGCATGGGCTCTAGAGCACATGAGCTTCAT
>NW_011495074.1:97065-98581 GCF_000754665.1 Bison bison bison
TAAATATTCATCCAAACTCTCAATTTTCAGTCATTTTAACATTTAGCTAAATAGTAGTATTCAGAATTTGGAGAAGGCAATGGCACCCCACTCCAGTACTCTTGCCTGGAAAATCCCATGGACAGAGGAGCCTGGTAGGCTGCAGTCCACGGGGTTGTGAAGAGTCGGACACGACTGAGCGACTTAACTTTGACTTTTCACTTTAATGCATTGGAGAAGGAAATGGCAACCCATTCCAGTGTTCTTGCCTGGAGAATCCCAGGGACGAGGGAGCCTGGAGGGCTGCCATCTATGGGGTTGCACAGAGTCGGTACGGCTGAAGTGACTTAGCAGCAGCAGCAGCAGTATTCAGAATTAACTTTTGTCTATGGATTGATGTAGGATTCCTCCTTTACTTTTCCCCAAATGCTTATCTAATAGTCCCAGGACCATCTATTAAATAATCCATCCTATTATCACAAATATAAAATGCCAAATGTATCACATACTTATAGGTACTGTAGGAAGCTAAGCAATATGAAGTTGCTGTTTTAGAGTAAAAAATAGTAGAATAATGGCAGTTCCATATGACTCAACCTAAAATTAACTTGCTAAAGTGAAATTTCCTTTTATTAAAGGATGATGTCAAATATTTGAATAACTGAAAAAAATCAGCCCAATTTAAAAAGATTTCAGGTGTGTATATTTTGGCTGGCATGAGAGAGATGAGAGATGAGATGAGATGAAGTTAATAGGTGGGGTTGACTCCCCAACATTTTTCTCCTAAAAATAAGAGTAAATGCTGCACACTGTATTTTTTAAAAAATAATATTCTTTTCTCCTGTGGACTTTTGGGTCTACTTCACACCAGCTGAGCTGCCTTGCTAAGCCAGGTTCTCCTTGTAAGGTCCTTCCTGCTCTCCATCTTTTCCTTGCTGGCCTCATTATAAAAATGTGCTACTGTCAGATATAAATGCTGTTTCTCACTAAGTACACTCAATAGCATTTTCCTTTCACTCTCCTTTTCCTCCAAATCTAACAATAAGCCATTGTGCTTTAGTGAAAAAAGAACCCAAGCCTCTCTGAGTATTCCCAGGCTTGCAAGTTGGCATGACGGGTAGTCCGGGTGATTGATCCATAACCTTTGGGCACTCAGGCAATTACTAGCTGCCCATAAGTTTTGCTGTGCCAGAAGTGCCAATAAAAAACTTGGGGATCTAATTCTGGGTCAGCAGAGTTCTCTTTTCATGATGTTATATGAAATAAGATTTTCAACTATAAGAGGGAATTCTTTAGAGAACAGTAAAAATTATTTATATTTTCCCATCTAATCACCATGAAACATGATCCTGATGACCTCTTTTTTCTTCATCCATAACTAACTTTTTTCCTACTTCCAACCTTCAACATTTCCTTTTACAGCCTTTCTATTGTACTAGGAAGAGGGGCGGAAAAATCCAAGTTTCTGGTGTTCAAAGAAAAAGGAAGGGATTTCCCCAGTGCTCCAGTGGCTAAGACTCTGCGCTCCCAATGCAGC
>NW_011495074.1:98681-98815 GCF_000754665.1 Bison bison bison
TTCTTTACCACTGGACCACAGGGGAAGTCCCTGTGGAATTTTTAAAAGATAGGTGTTGATGTTTTGGCATCAACATAATATTTAACTTAAAAACCTTATTTAAATGTATTATGGCTTTATCCTATGCTTTTTTG
>NW_011495074.1:98915-101555 GCF_000754665.1 Bison bison bison
CACGCTCCCAATGCAGGGGGCCTGGGGTTCGATCCCTAGTTGGGGAACTAGATCCCACGTGTTGCAACTAAGAGTTTCTATGCCACAACTAAAGATCCAGCACAGTGAAATACACAAATAAATTTTTTTTTTTTAAAAAAAGAAAAGTCAGAAATAATCCTTATAAACCAAAGCTTCAGTATGTTCATTCCCATAATTCTGGGAGTTGTCAATGATTTTTATTTTCACTAACGAGGCAAGAGCTCATGAGCTGGGCCTCTTCTGTCAGGAGATAAATATTATGAAACAAAACTGTCATTTGTCTCAGAGCTCTGCTTTCTGCAGAGGCGTATGTGTATGTGCTTGTAATAAAAAAGGGCATTTTTCTCAGCCAAGATAGAATGAGCTGTAATAGACTGATTAATAAATGATTTATCATAAAAATCTCAGTATTGGAAAAGAACATTAAAGGTCAGATGGTTCAATCTCCTGACTACAAATATACTCATTTTAAGCATAAGGGCCAAGCTAACATGTTCTTGAAGCTGCTAGACATTATCATCATCTAATTGTATGATCTTTCTTTTCTTGAAATATTCTATGACACATATATTTTTCAATTTGATTGTCTTTAGAATTTCGTGACATTCAGAAAAATTGCAGATGTCCTAGACTAGGTTATAATACTTTTTGGAAAATGACTGTTTTTCCAGAAGAATAAGTGGTTTACTTTTCTGTTTAGTTTTTAGCTGTTATTTATTGGCTGCAGGAAGAGAGCCCTGTTCCTAATCTCCTTGTCGTTGATGGTTTAATTAATGGCCCTTCAAGCACGACATGTAACTGTCTGCCCTGTGTAGTTTCCTGCCTACCCCATCAACATTAGGCTTGGTCTTGTGGCTTCTATTGGCCAATGAGACATAAGCAAGTGTGATACAAGCAAACACTAGTAAAGTGCTTGTGCCTTGGGTCTTGACTTCTCTTTTGTTGCTTAAAACACCCAACTTCCACATGAACAAGTTCAGGCCAGTCAGCTAGAGACAAGTAGCCCAGCCACCACCAACTGCCAGACATGTGAATGAGGTCATCTTAGATCATTAAGTCCCAGTTGAGCCACCAGAAACTGAAACTGCATAAGGCAAGATGAGCAGAAGAACCACATAGCTGAACTTGGCCACAATTTCTCACCTACAGAATCATGAACAAATAATATGGCTGTTTTTTTAAGTCACTAAGTTTTATGGTGGTTTGTTTTGAAGCAATAGGTAACTGTGTACTCCTGATATATAATGGGGTCATGTATTTCTTTAGGGTTAAGTTTTCCAGTTAACGCCTAAGGGAAAAATCATGTAAAGTCAAAATTACCACTGGAAATCTCTTAGGCAGTTACCATTATAATCAAAGCAAACATTTCCCCCTCCCATCATTGAAAGACATGGCTAATTTTCTTTTGAGCACCAGATTAAATAACTGGTTTGTGCTTGAAGCCATGCTATGTGAAACACACATTCTGTGTCTTTAAATAGTTAACTTATAATCCATTGGCTAGCCCATTGGATCATCACTAAAATCACTCTTCTTTTGCAAACACCCCTAGCTCCTTATCTTGTCCCTCCTATCCCTCATTTCTCTTGAGTAAATACTTGGAATGCAATTGCTGAGGCAAAGGGTAGATATATTCACCTAGAATTTACCACCAAATTTAAGAACTCATGAGCTTTGCCAGCATCACAGGGGGCAGCTTTCTAGTGATCTTCTCTGGCACACAGACCGTGGTTTATTGCTTGACATCCTAAGCCTGGGGCGTCTTAGCAAACTTCTCTGCCATCTAGTGGGCTACAGCCCACCCTCACCAACAAGGTCTGAATCTCTAAATTGGTGCCCTCCTCTAAATTTTTTCCTTCTTTGGCTGTTCTTCCAAAGTGTCCTACAGGTAGTGACTGTTTCCTTCAACTGCCATTCCTGTAGAGTTAGCTTCACTCTTCTAAGTAGTTAAATCCCTTTCACTAGTTAAGATTATTTACATTAACTTTTCCCTGTTCAAACTGCTGATGGGACAAGAAGACAGGGATGTTTGAAAATTACTGATGTGGTTTTTGTCTCTTAATTACATCCTGAATAATACACCCTCCTTCACCAAATCTTTTCTACTGTGCATCAAGAACATGCCCTGAAATACCCACCCTTTTCCAGTAGAAAACTAGTTGCTAACATGTTGCATTTAAACAAATGCAACAGCTTTTGTCTATTCTTTCTACTCTTCCATTGTCCTCCCCCCAGATCTCTGCAATCCATTCTCTACATAACAGCCACAATAAGCTTTTAATGAAAATCCAATCATATTACTATATTGCTTCAAACCCTCCAATAAGGACTTCTGGTTTTAGCTTAGAGATGTACAGACCTGGAAAGAGACTCTCTCCCATTCATACAACAAGGGAAATCTGGCAAAATTCCAAAATAATGACTTATCTTGAATAAATCTGAGATCTGAGGTTATAGGGCTATGTGTGTGTGCTAAGTTGCTTCAGTTATTCTGACTCTTTGCAACCCCATGGACTGTAGCCTGCCAGGCTCCTCTGTCCATGGGATTCTCCAGGCAAGAATACTGGAGTGGATTGTCATGTCTTCCTCCATGGGATCTTCCTGACCCAGGAATCGAAC
>NW_011495074.1:101655-104512 GCF_000754665.1 Bison bison bison
TTAATTATTATTTTTAATTGGAAGATAATTGCTTTACAAGGTTGTGTTGGATTTTGCCATACAACAATGTGAATCAGCCATAAGTATACACATATCTCCTCCCTCTTGAACCTCCTTCCACACCTCCAACCCCCACCCCTCTAGGTTGTCACAGCACTGTGCTGAGCTCCCTGTTACACAGCAACTTCCCACTGGCTACTTTACATATGGTAATGTATATGTTTCCATGTTATTCTCTCAAGTCATCCCACCCTCTCCTTTCCCACTTGCTGTGTCCATAAGTCTGTTCTCTATGTATGCGTCTCTATTCCTGCCCTGAAAGCAGGTTCATCAGTACAATTTTTCTAGATTCCATTCAGCCAAATGTTTTCCATGAATTGCTCAGGGCCACATTTGGCTAACAACTTCATCCTCTTGCAAGATTTCCCTCCACAAACACCACAATGCGTTCATACAGAAGACCAAGGAGAATTCTGATAAAGCTCCATCATGCTGCTGGCTGGTTGGGGGGAATGCAGCTACTACCGAAACTCTTTTCAACCCATCTTTCCTATAGTTGTGGGTTGAACAGAGTTTCAGCAGTGTCTGAAACCCTATAATCCTCTGTCATCCCCTTCTCCTCTTGCCCTCAATCTTTCCCAGCATCAGGGTCTTTTCCAATGAGTCAGCTCTTCACATTAGGTGGCCAGAGTATTGGAGCTTCAGCATCAGTCCCTCCAATGAATACCCAGCATTAATTTCCTTTAAGATTGACTGGTTTATATTTATAACTAATGGAAAAAGTCAAGAGAATAATATTTTGTGATATAAAATAATTCTATGAAATTCAAATTTTAGTCTTCATACCTAAAATTTTATTGGAACCTGGTCACACCCATTAGTTTATGTACTGTCTAGCTACAGCAGCAGAGTTGACTAGCTGTAATAAACATTGTATGTCACCTGCAAAGCCTAAAATATTTGCTATTAGAAACAGTGTACCAGCCCCTGGGTTGAGGCTCTAGCTGGGACGAGTGGTCACCTGGGAAGTTGTCAGAAATGCAGACTCAAACCTGTCATTCTTGGAACAAAAGCCTACGTTTGTTGGGAGAAGAGCAATAAAAACAGTTATTTCAAGGCACGGGTGGAAACCAGTTGTAGTTAGGGAATACAGAGGAAAGAAAAAAGCTCTACTTCAGCAGGAAAGGCTTCTTCTTCTTTTTTTTTTTTTATCTGAAAGCCAGATACTTTGTGTAGGATAGTGAATACTGAGGTGATTATTTTTATGCTTGGACATGAGCGTGCCTTTCCTTCTCCTAGGCCTTTAGCATGGAGGTTTGTTTTAACCTGGTCAGGATGTAAGATTTGTTGTTGCTATGGTTACCCTTAGACCACCACAGGCTTCAAATTCCTCTAGTGATATCTTCTGTCCTATACAAAGCATTTGGCTTTCAACAACAACAAAAAAAATGAAGTATACAAAAGAGCAAGAATAAACACATTCCCAAGAGACAACACAATCTTCAGAACCAAACTCAGGTATGACATACGTTAAAAAAAAATCAGATGAGGAATTTAAAATAATTATGACTAGTATGTTAAAGACTGTAATGGAAAAAGTAGGCAACATTTCAACAGAATATTATAAGGAAGAAACACATGGACATGGTAGAAATAAAAATAGAACAAACCTCCAATGACTTTCTATTGTACTTAGAATAAAATCCAAACTCCTACACAATCTTCATGATCAGGCCTTAGCTGATCTCTTTATCCCCATCTTGTACGACTTTCTCCATTGGTCCCTGACCAACCATATATATCCAAAGAACTGATGCTTTCAAGTTGTGGTGCTAGAGAAGACTCTTGAGAGTCCCTAGGACTGCAAGGAGATCAAACCAGTCAATCCTAAAGGAAATCAATCCTGAATATTCACTGGAAGGACTGATGCTAAAGCTGAAGCTCTAACACTTTGGCCACCTGATGTGAAGAGTCAACTCACTGGA
Organism: Bison bison bison; assembly: GCF_000754665.1. Taxonomy (NCBI): domain Eukaryota; kingdom Metazoa; phylum Chordata; class Mammalia; order Artiodactyla; family Bovidae; genus Bison; species Bison bison. Next base: position 103,641 of record NW_011495074.1, read on the forward strand.
AAAGACCCTGATGCTGGGAAAGATTGAGGGAAAGAAGAGAAGGGGGTGACAGAGGATGAGATGGTTGGATGACATCATTGACTCAATGGACACGAATTTGAGCAAACTCAGGGAGATAGTGAAGGACAGGGAAGCCTGTTTGTTATAGTTCATGGGGTTACAAAGAGTCGGACACAACTGAGCGACTGAACAACAACAAGAGAGGGTGTGGAGAAAAAAGAACCCTCCTACACTGTTGGTGGGAATGTAAATTGATATAGCCACTATGGAAAACAGTATGGAGGTTCTTTAGTAAACTAAACATAGAATTACCATATGATCTAGCAATCCTACTCCTGGGCATATATTTGGGACAAAACTGTAATTCAAAAAGATACATGCACCCTATGTTCATAGAAGCACTATTTGTAACAGCCACAATATGGAAATAATGTAAATGTGCATTGGCAGAGGAATGGATAAAGAAGATGTGGTATATATATACCCAATGGAATACTGAAAGTGAAAGTGTTAGTCGCTCAGTCGTGTCTGACTCTTTTGTGACCCCATGGACTTTACAGTCCATGGAATTCTCCAGGTAAGAATACTGGAGTGGATTGTCATGTCTTCCTCCATGGGATCTTCCTGACCCAGGAATCGAACCCGTGTCTCCTGCATTGCAGGTGGATTCTTTATCACTGAGCAACTGGGGAAGTCCTATAGGCCTATGATATAACTCCAAATCTGAGGAAAGCCAGATTTCCTACAGGGAGATATAGGACCTGAACATCTGCTTATCTGGGGCAGATGCTGCTGGAATCCATATTAGCTGGTAAGAAGATTCAGTCAAATGTTTTTAAATTATTATTTTTAGTTGGAAGATAATTGCTTTA
>NW_011495074.1:104612-107139 GCF_000754665.1 Bison bison bison
AACTACTCAGCCATAAAAAGAATGAAATAATGCCATTTGCAGCAACCTAGATGCAACTAAAGATTATCATACTATCATACAGTGTCACCAGACCCACAGGTGACACTGGTTATCTCAAGTTAATCAGAAGCTCAGACTAATAGCTACATCTCTGATTAAGGGAGAAAAAGGAGGTAGGGGGAGCAAGTGAACTTAGGTGACACAGTCTCTTTGAACTGAATTTTCAAAACGTGGGGTATACAGGAAGGGTGCTGGAGAGGGGTGCAAATAACATGGGAAGTCTTAAGCACCAGATTGGGAGACACAGCACTAGAAGTTAGGTAATACTGGCTCCAGCTCTAGATCCAACCTGCTCCTCTGAAAGTGCAGTGACACTCAGGCAGCTGGGTATCCAGACCTCCTCCACGGGGGAGGCACAGGGGAGGACCAGCTCAGGAGGGGAGGAGGGCAGCCCACGGAAGCAGCAGGGTCATCTGCAGCCTGCTGCTGCCCTTGGGAAGGAAGGCACTGTCACTGTCACCCCACGGTCTTGGCTTAAGGGCTGGCAGGGCAGGGCAGCTGGGACACCTGAGAGCACCTCTGATGTGCCTGGGTTCCCCATCCAGAGACTGAGCCCCAGACTCATCTGCCTCCCACAGGCTGCAAGCAAGCCTCTGGGCTCCCTACACATGCCATATAATATCACTTATACGTGGAATCGAAAATATGGCACAAATAAGCCTATCTATAAAACAGAAAAAGACTCACAGATAAAGATAACAAAACTAAGGTTGCCAAGTAGGGGAGGGAGAGGGATGAACTGAGAGTTTGGGGTTAGTAGATGTAAACTATTACATGCAGAATGAATAAATGACAAGGTCCTACAGTATAGCTCAGGGCCTTACATCCAATCTCCTGGGATAATCTATTATGAAAAAAGAACATAAAAAAGGATATATGTATGTGTGTGGCTGAGTCACTTTTCTATACCTCAAAAGTTACCACAACATTGTAACTCAACAATACTTCAAATAAATAAATTAAATGCCCATACTAACCAAAGCAACCTACAGATTCAATGCATTCCCCATCAAAATTCCAATGTCACTTTTCACAGAAACAGAATAAACATCCCTAAAATTTGTATGGAATCACAGAAGACCCTAAACAGCTAAAGTAATTTTGAGAAAGAAGAACAAAACCAGAGGCATTATGTGCCCTGAATTCAAACTATATTTCAAAGCTATAGTAATCAAAAAGTATTGCCCCCAAAAGATACACATATAGTATTGGCTTATAAAGATAAACATAGAATGGCCATTATAAAAAATTCTACAAATAATTAATGCTGGAGAGGATGTCAAGAAAAGGGAATTATTCTACACTGTTGCTGGGAATATAAATTGGTGCAGCCACTATAGAGAAAAGTATGGTGGTTTCTTAAACTAAAAATAGAGCTACCATATGATCCAGTAATCCCAGTCCTGGGCATATATTTGGAAAAAACCATAATTTGAAAAGATACACATACCCAAATGTTCACTGCAGCATTATTTACAATAGCCAAGACATGGAAGCAACCTGAATGTCCACAGACAGAGGAATGGATAAAGAAGATGTGATTTATCAGTATCCTAGAATGTTACTCAGCCATAAAAAAGAATGAAATAATGCCATTTGCAGCAATATGAATGGACCTAGAGATTATCATACTAAGTGAAGTAAGACAGAGAAAGACAAATTTCATATGCTGTCACTTATATTTAGAACTTAAAAAATGGTACAAGTGGAGTCACAGATATAGAAAGCAAACTTATGGTCACCAAGTGGGAAATGGGGGGAAGAGGGATAAATTAGAAGACTGAGATTGACATATACACTATTATATAAAAAGTAGATAACATTTATAAATGTTATTATATATAAAGTAGATACTACTGTATGGCACAGGGAACTCTACTCAATACTCTATAATGACCTATATGGGAATAAAATCTAAAAAAGATTGGATATATATATATATATATATACACACACATAAATATATGTATGATTCACTTTGCTGTAACTAACACATTGTAAATTAACTATACTCCAATAAAAATTAACTTTAAAAATACATAATAAATAAATAAATGATTCAAATGAATTTATTTACAAAACAGAAACAGACTTCCAGACTTTGAAAACAAACTTAGGTTACCAAATCATACAGGTGAGGGGAAGGATAAATTAGAACTTTGGGATTGGTTTTTCCAGTAGTCATGTATGGATGTGAGAGTTGGACTGTGAAGAAAGCTGAGTGCCGAAGAATTGATGCTTTTGGACTGTGGTGTTGGAGAAGACTCTTGAGAGTCCCTTGGACTGCAAGGAGATCCAACCAGTCTATCCTAAAGGAGATCAGCCCTGGGTGTTCATTGGAAGGACTGATCCTGAAGCTGAAACTCCAATATTTTGGCCACCTGATGCAAAGAGCTGACTCATTGGAAAAGACCCTGATGCTGGGAAAGATTGAGGGCAGGAGGAGAAGGGGACGACAGAGGATGAG
>NW_011495074.1:107836-107941 GCF_000754665.1 Bison bison bison
CAAATAAATAAATTAAATGCCCATACTAACCAAAGCAACCTACAGATTCAATGCATTCCCTATCAAATTACCAATGGCACTTTTCACAGAACCAGAACAAAAATT
>NW_011495074.1:108041-109218 GCF_000754665.1 Bison bison bison
GACTCATTGGAAAAGACCCTGATGCTGGGAAAGATTGAGGGCAGGAGGAGAAGGGGACGACAGAGGATGAGATGGTAGGATGGCATGACTGACTCGATGGACATGGGTTTGGGTGGTCTCCGGGAGTTGGTGATGGACAGGGAGGCCTGGCATGACTGAGCGACTGAACTGAACTATATAGCACAGGGAACTCTACTCAATATTCTTTAATAACTTACATGAGAAACAAATCTGAAAAAGAATGCATCTATGTATTATGTGTAACAAAATCACTTACCTGTACACCTGAAACAAACAACATTATAAATCAACTATGATATAAAATTAAATTAAAAATAACACACATATCAGTGGCGAAGAATAGAGAGCCCAGAAATAAACTCACATATATATGGTCAATTAATTTATAACAAAGGAACCAAGGATATACCATGGGAAAAGGACAGTCTCCTTAATAAATGATAGTGGAAAACTGGACAAATGCATTCAGAAGAATGGAACTGGCTGAATATCTTACACCTTACACAAACCACACACAAAATCCAATTCAAAATGGATTAAAGACCTGAATGTAAGACCTGAAATCATAAAACAACTAGAAGAAATCAGAGAGTGTAAACTATCTGACATTTCATTGGCAATGATTTTTTTAAATTTTATTTTATTTTTAAACTTTACATAATTGTATTAGTTTTGCCAACAAAAGCAAAAATAAATAAATGGAACCACATCAAACTAAAAAGCTTCTGCACTGCAAGATAAACTATCAACAAAGCGAAAAAGTAACCTACAGAATGGGTGAAATATTTGCTAAATAATATAACTGACAAATGATTAATATTCAAAACATACAAAGGACTTAAACCACTCAACAGCAAAAAAGAAAATCCAGTTTTAAAATGGGCAGATATGAACAGACATTTTTCCAAATAAGACATTTTTCCAAATAAACCATTTTTCCATTTTCATTGCTAAAGGGTACACAAAAAGAAGTGGAACATCACTAATGATCAGGAAAATACAAATCAAAACCACAATGAGATTACCATCTCATATCTGTTAGAATGGCTTTTATCAATAAGATAAAAAGAAAGCTGAGCACCGAGGAATTGATGCTTTTGAACAGTGGTATTAGAGAAGACTCTTGAGAGTCCCCTTGGACTGCAAGGACATCCAA
>NW_011495074.1:109894-110522 GCF_000754665.1 Bison bison bison
TCAACCTGGACCTGCAGTTACTCCCTCCAAAACAGGGCAGTGAACTGCGTATCCATGGGCCACATGTTCTTTGAAACACTCTGACATCATGTACTGTATGAACCGAGTCCAGTTTTCTGTTCATTTGAAATCACATTTGTGTAAGTATACATTTTCGATTGCAGCCTAAGGCTCATCTCTCCAATTTGCAAATATTCAAATGGCCACAGACATTTTAAGCACTTTAAACACACACAAATTATTCCTAAACTCAACTGAAGTATTAAAACCATGAGTTAGGTCTACTTCCCTATTTCCCTGTTGTATTCTAAACTCTCTAGGCTTTCAAAGACCTATTTGGGAAGGCAGAGCTTCTCAGTAGTGTACTCCTCACATGTCCCAGGAATGGTAAAGTCAATATTGCAGTCCTGGGGAGGGCTGGATAGACCTGGAAACTTTAGCCTCCTGCAGTCGCCTGAGGATGCTCTATGATTAAAAATCAATTTCTCTGAATACTGTAGCAAATTCAATAGACTTAAAAAAATGGTCTGCATACAAAAAATCTTTTTAAAAATATTTCTCTGTCTGCCAGGATGTAGAAAATAGTTGGCAAGCGCTGCATGGAGAGAATACTTTAACCATCATGAGA
>NW_011495074.1:110622-111304 GCF_000754665.1 Bison bison bison
ACTTCCCGGGTGGTCCACTGCTTAAGAGTCTACCTGCCAATGCAGTGGACATGGGTTCGATCCCTGGTCTGGGAAGATCCCACATGCTGTGGAGCAACTAAGCCTGTGCACCACAACTACTGAGCCTGTGCTCTGGAGCCCAGGAGCCGCAACTACTGAGCCCATACGCCTAGAGCCTATGCTATACAAGAGAAGCCACCACAATGAGAAGCCCACGCACCCCAACAAAGACCCAACACAGCCATAAACAAATTAATTAATTTTAAAATATAAGCATTTTAGGCATATTGATCATTTTCATCATCAGTAAGGAATCTGTGCCTAAGATGGGTCACTTTTATGCCACAGGAGGAGAAATATTCCATGCCTTTTCATAGTCAATATGACAACAGGGGGACCACAAGCCATATAGGAGGTTTCTGCATATGCTCTTCACACACTGTGCTCCTGGGTTACACTCCCCCCTTAACCTGTGTAGGTAACTGCCAGGAGTCCCTACACCAGGGCTCTGGTGATCCTAGTTCACTGCCCTCACTTATGGTTTATGTCTGTTGTCTTGACTTAAGTATTAATAACATCTCTTCAATCTCAAAACTGCCCTGGTTAGCAGAATAAATTACCTGTTAATCCTACATAGGTAGGTTGCATTTCATTTGCTTCCACCACAAGTGTTTCTCTATAG
>NW_011495074.1:111415-112207 GCF_000754665.1 Bison bison bison
CTCAATGAAAACATGAACCATTTGACAAAAAACAAAGAGACGTTTTTCACGAGTTGAGAAAGAAGCCAACTCCATTTCTGTGCATTCATTTCAATGTAACATCTGACCTCTTAGTGTGGTTTCAGCTTAAAGATGCTTCCAGTAGATACTGCAGTGCACCAGCCACATCCCCTCTTGTCTTCAGGGCTAGGTTATCCTTACCCCAGCTTCTGAGAATAGAAGCTGCTGCTGGCTCAGAGCTCTGACACTCTCTGGGTGCTACCTTCAGCTACCAGGAACTCTCTTGGTAATACCACGTCTCATGGGGGAAGAGCCTGGGCCAATAACTGGCTGATGTAATGATACAAAGACTCAGCTCCCCTTACCTCCATTTGGGATAGTTCTGAAGGGCCAACCTAGCTCCAGAGCACCCTGTGGGACCCACTAAAGCCTTAGAAGCAAGCACAGCTCCATTTCTCTGTCCCACCCACCTCCCTGAGTTCCTTCAGGTATATAGCCCAGGAGCATGCCCTAGCAAACCTGGATGTGAGCAATCCCCATAAACCTTCTGCTAATGAGCCATCCAGTTTTTGCCATGGTATTTCCAGTAGTCATGTATGAAAGTGAGAGTTGGACCATAAAGAAGACTGGGCACCAAGGAATTGATGCTTTTGAACTGTGGTGTTGGAGAAGACTCTTGGACTACAAGGAGATCAAACCAGTCAATCCTAAAGGAAATTAACTCTGAATATTCATTGGAAAGACTGATGCTGAAGCTGAAACTCCAATATTTTGGCCACCTGATGCAAAGAA
>NW_011495074.1:112307-112644 GCF_000754665.1 Bison bison bison
GCCTTTTTTTTTTTTTTTTTTTTTTAACCACACCACAGGGCACATGGGATCTTAGTTCCCTGCCTGGGGATTGAACCTGCACCCCCTACAGTGGAAGCATGGGGTCTTAACCACTGGCTTTTAAGTACTGAACCTCTTATCTTTACTGTGGATGCTACCTTGGTGACTGCCTTCAGCCTCAGGGCTATAAATACCCTTAACAGGATGACGAGTCCAGGACTTATATCTCTAGCCAGAACTTCAGCCATGAACTCCGTATGTGGCCTTCCAGCAGCCTCCACCACATCTCTACTTGGAGGTCTAACGGTCTTCTCTGACTTAACATGTCTAAAACTGC
>NW_011495074.1:112744-113366 GCF_000754665.1 Bison bison bison
GAGAAGGGGACAACAGAGGATGAGATGGTTAGATGGCATCATGGACTCAATAGATATGAGTTTCAGGAAGCTCTGGGAAATGGTGAAGGACAGGGAAGCCTGATGTGGTGCAGTCCATGGGGTTGCAAAGAGTTGGACATGACTGAGCGACTGAACAAAATGCAAACAAATGAGCCATTCATCTCCAGAGAACACTGCATCTCAAAGGTTCTTTCCAGGGAGCCTTGTCTACAACATCACTGTTAGTTTCCTTGGAAAGTAGAGTTGCAAACGAAGGGAAGAGCAAGCAAAGCCATTCTAGCTTCCTCTCCATCCTGCTGCTTACTCCAGCCAGACTGTCCCTTCATCACCTTCTAGCCATCAGCCCAGGCTTTTTCACTTACTGCTGACTTCTTACCCTTTGAGGTTTCATCTGTCTGGAAGTGTTCTGCTGATCGTTATCTCTTCCTTCCTTAAAACTTAGCTGAATAGCCCTTTCTTCAAAGTTCTCTTTTTTTGTGGAAGTTAGATGCTTCCACAAAATGCCTGTGTGTGATGTGTAGGTATGCATGCTTACATTTTAACAAGTAGTCCATTCCCCTGTGGCATGTCCCAGCACTCACTTCTTGAGCCTGTTTTTTTT
>NW_011495074.1:113466-114364 GCF_000754665.1 Bison bison bison
CTAAAACTGCTCTACTGCTCTACCAACATGGTCCTGCCATGCCTGACATCATTCTCTACCCTAGTCAATAATGGCAGCTCCATCCTTCCATTGGCTCAGGCCAAAATCCACAAAGTCATCCTTGACTCCTTTTCTTTCATCCTCACATCCATCCCATAAGCAAATTCTATTGCTCCTCCCTTCAAAATGTATCTAGAATCTGGTTATTTCCCCCATTTCTGCTTCCACTGTTTCTGTTGGAGATGTCATGATGCTGCTGCTGAATCATGACAATAGCTTTCAACTTCTCTCCCAGCTCACCCCTCTTGCCTTTGTTCCACTCTCGACACAGGGTTATCCTGTTAAGGCATAATCAGATGTGGGCTGTGCTTGCCTGAAAACCCATGATGGCCCCTTTGTCCCAGAGTGAAAGCCAATATCCCTCTAGCGGCCTTACAAGTTTCTGCACACCCTGACTCAAACTTTTCTGTCTTCCTCCCTGCTCCTCCCCTTGTTCACCCCACTCCATCCAGTTACTATCACAGCCTTACTGTTTCTCAGGTATAGCAGCCAGTTCTGACTTCAAGGCTCCATGTTGGCTGTCTGCTCTGCCCCATGTGCCCTACCCCAGATACCTGTTTGGCTGCCTTCCTCACGTCCTTGAGGGCTTTCCTTAGATTGCACCTTCCTGAAACAAATTTTCAGGTCCAAGATGGGGCTGTTCCCGCCTGGGTGCCACATCAGCCAACCAAAACTTAGATCACTGTGTCTTTGTAAATGCACTGCTGGACCAGAAACACAGTCCAGCTGGCCAGCCAACCCCCAAATGCCAAGCCAACTCTGGGCTCCTATACCTATTTCTTTGTTCTTTATCCTGTAAAAGCTTCTGTCTTCTGTCTCATTTTGTGTTTCTCTGGGC
>NW_011495074.1:114939-115768 GCF_000754665.1 Bison bison bison
TCATTTTCTTTTCTTTTCTAAGATTTTTTTTTTTTGATGTGGATCATTTTTAAAGTCTTCACTGAATTTGCTAAAACAGTGCTTCTGTTTTATGTTTTGGTTTTCTTTTGGTTACAAGGCATGTGGGATATTAGTTCCTTGACCAGGGATTGAACCCACACCCCTCTGCATTAGAAGGTGAAGTATTAACCATTAGATAATCTAGAAAGTCCCTAAATTATCTTCTTTAATCATTTTTGACAACCTTCTCAATCCAACATATCCTGGCCACTATTAGAATTCCAGCCCCAAATACTATCTTTCTCTTTCCCCACTTTATTTTTCTACATCACATAGCTGGCATATGATGATTCTTCACTCCTCTGTTGTCTGTATTTTCTATCTCCCCCAGATGGAAGGTAAAGTTTGTGAGGGATTTGCATCAGTTTTGTTCACTGTGATATCTCAGAGCACCCAGAAGTCCTGACATGTAGAATGTGCTCTAAGAGAATAAACAAACTTGGGAGGAGAGAAGGACACAGGAAAGTGACATTTAGGGATGTCAGATACTAGCTTTTCTTTGCTGGTCATTTGTCATGTTCTTTTTATGGACTGGTGCTCAGATGAAACAGACAGCCCAGTTCCAGCAGAGGGTCAGAGACATGACTGCTTTGGAAATAAGATCCTAAAAGAAATAGACAAGGGAGCTGGAATGTGATACAAAAGGGGGGAAAAAAAACTAATAGGGGTGATGTAACATTTATGTTGAAGAGGATGACCAGCTGTTCTCTAGCTCTATTGAGGAAAGAACAGCAGCAACAACAGAGTTAAAATCGTAGCCTGGAGAACT
>NW_011495074.1:115868-117297 GCF_000754665.1 Bison bison bison
GGGGGCAGTGCATTCATCTTCCTCTGGAAGTATTTATAGGAGAACAGATGCCCCTTCAAGTCTGGTCCTATCTGACAGCAAACAAGAGTGTAAAGTGGCTTCATAACCTTCCTTTCCTCTGACCCGCTGGCTTCTCGTTCACTGCCTTGTTGGGCTCCATGTCTAAGCCTGGCCTTTGTTACATATTATAGGACATCCCATCTCAAGTCACAGAAGAGTTAGTACCCTATTGACCCTTCTGGCTTTTTTCTCCCCTCAAACACAGGTAAATGTTTGCACCTTTAAATAATGTTAAATTGTTCCTTAAATCTTTCCTCAGCCTTCCCTGCCTTCCACCATGCTTCTCTTGAAAACATTTTAGTATCCTAATACTGTATAAAATACCCAGACATAGTTATATAAAACCTGACTTATTTATATACATGCTACATATAACAAGTAAACATTCTGCTGCTGCTGCTGCTAAGTCACTTAAGTCATGTCCGACCCTTGGCGACCCCATGGACTGCAGCCTATCAGGCTCCTCCGTCCATGGGATTTTCCAGGCAAGAATACTGGAGTGGGGTGCCATTGCCTTCTCCAAGTAAATACTCTAACTATTTATAAATTAGGTATTTAATTGTTTATTTTAAGGGACTTTTCTATTTATCTCTTTCTTTTTTTTTTGGCTTCACCATGCTGGGTGGGGGAACTTCCACTAACCATGGATGGAACCCACACTGCCTGAAGTCGAAGTGTGGAGTCTTAACCACTGGACCACCAGGGAAGTCCTTAAGGGACTTTTAAGACTCTAAAAGCACACTAAACAATTGTATCAATAGTCATAAAATAAGTATTTACTGGGTATCTACTTCAGGCCGAGCACTTAGGATATGAAGTTAAAAGGTGGTTGCCGTGTGCCCTCTTGTACTTCACAGTCTACTAGAGGGGCCAGGTGAGAAATAATTGCCATATATCATGAGACAAGCCTCACGCAAGCTGAAGTGGTAGCACAAGGAGGGTGTACCAAGCAAATATTGGGGAATCCAGCAACATTTCATAGAGAAGACTCATAAAATCAATCAAATCATTACATTTGCAAGCTCTAGGCATGTGTTTTGTTTGGAAAAGACCTTTTCAATTAATCTGATTTTTCAGAGTAAATTAGTGTTCCCTGCAGTGTATGATGGTCATGAAAAGATCCTGTGTGGAACTGGCAGCCAGATGTCTAACAGAGTGACATGCAGTCCAAGGATTATAATTTCCAATTAAAAATTCCATATTTCTGGCCACATTTAGCAAAGATTATTTAACAGACAAGCATGACTACAAGCAGCTTGAATCCATCAACGACCCCATCTGAATACCAACCAAAAAAGAGCACTGCCGGGCAACAAAACACACACTGTAGGTCCCAATTAATTTTTGGTTTGATTTCATCCTTATATAA
>NW_011495074.1:117847-118406 GCF_000754665.1 Bison bison bison
GAGTTATTTGTGCTCTGTACTATTTTTTGCTTTCTACTGAATAGGCATTATCTTACTCCATGTTTCTCTCTCAAATCATTTGGAAAATACAAATGAAGAAGCTGAATAATGAGATAAGCTTTGACATCTGCATCCTCAAGTGTCAAATTAAAATGACCATGTAAGTCCTGCCCAACTCAAAAACAAGTAGAGTTACAAAAGTTTCTTTGAAAGATGATGCAGTCAGGGGAAGCTAGGTTGGCTGAAATAACAAATAGACCCTACAATCTCAGTTGCTAAACTCAACAAAGATTTGTTTTTAGTTCACATCACAGTTCAGGGACCAGGCTCTTCCCATTGTGCAACTCTACCATTTCAGAAGTTTCTGTGAGTTCAGTCGCATGAACCAGAGAATGAAAATATGTAGAAGATACATTTGTGAAAGGCACAGATGATTTCCACTCATATTTCCATCAGCCAGAATTCAGTCACAATTTCCCAACCTAACTGGAAGGATGGCTAAGAAACACAGTTGCTCTGAGAGCCCAGGAAAAGGAAATGTATTGGTGAACATCTAGCC
>NW_011495074.1:118506-118874 GCF_000754665.1 Bison bison bison
GGAGAGTGGGCTGTAGCTACCACATAGCCACCACTCTTTCGTCATTAAGGACATTCCATTGACTTGAACATTTTGATATGGGGTAATTTTGAGGTAGTATAAAGTGCAAATCCCTAGACATTTTTCTCTTTCCATTTTCAGAACGAAAACTGCTTTGTTGTTTTTTTTCCTTCTGACTCTATGCTCACTGTGAAATATTTAGACAATACAAGGAAGTATAAAGGAAAAGCAAAAATCATCCATAATCTAGTGTCTAGTGAAAATCGCTGTTGTCATATTCAGGTACACATTTCCGTAACTTTCCCCATGCATCCTTTTTATAATAGAAATGTGTTATTACCATAAATGCAGGTATAACCTGCTTTCTT
>NW_011495074.1:118974-119463 GCF_000754665.1 Bison bison bison
TGAAGCACATTACTAATACAGCAAGACCTCAGTGACTTAAATATCACTTCTCATCATCTTGTTTACTAGGACCAAGGTTGAAAACTCATGAACTGTTGGAAGAGAGGTTCCACATTCTATACACTCATTCATCTTTCATTCAGCAAACATTTATTTTACCTACTTACAGTAAGTACTGGCACTTTCCAGGTGGCGATAGTGGTGAAGAACTCACCTGCCAATGCAGGAGACCTAAGAGACCTAAGAGACGTGGGTTCAATCCCTGTGTCAGGAAGATCCCTTGGAGAAGGAAATGACAACCCACTCCAGTATTCTTGCCTGGGAAATCCCATGGACAGAGGAGCCTTCAGTTCATGGCGGACTTCAGTTCACAGGGTCGCAAAAGAGTAAGACACACCTTAGCAACTAAACAAGAACAACAATGACCAGTTGAGTACTTTTGAAAGGCTTCTCAAATTATCTTGTGCATAAAAAAAAGGAACTATCAGG
>NW_011495074.1:119582-120666 GCF_000754665.1 Bison bison bison
AGTGTATTCCATTGGGTGGATGCTCCACAAGACAGTGCAGGGTAGTGATTGAGAGTGCAAGCTCTACATTTAAATTGTCTGGATTCTGATCCTGGCTCTCAGGCAAGGGTTAGCAAACCTTTTTTTCTGTAAAGTGTTAGCCACTCAGTTGTGCCCAACTCTTTCCGACCCCATGGATTGTAGCTCGCCAGGTTCCTCTGTCCATGGAGTTCTCCAGGCAAGAATACTGGAATGGATTACTATTTCCTTTTCCAGGGGATCTTCCTGGCCCAGGGATCAAACCTGGGTCTGCTGCATTGCAGGCAGATTATTTACCAGAGCCTCATCCTGTAAAGGGTCAAAAAAATATTTTAGGCTTTGAGAGCTGTGTTAGGGTTCTCCAGAGGAAGAGAACCAACAGGATATTATACGGACATAGAGATCTTTCTATACAGATTTAGATAGATAATCTCTATATATAACTAGATAAATCCATATATATGTATCTATATCTACATACCTATAACTATGTATCTATAGATATCTATATCATCTATATCTACCTATATCTATATCTATGTATATCTATGTTGATCATCTATATCTATCATCTACCTATCTACAGACTACCTCATGTGAAATGCCAGGCTTGATAAGTAATGTTAGAATTAACATTTCTGGGAGAAATATTAACAACCTCAGATATGCAGATGATACCACTCTAATGGCAGAAAGTGAAAAGGAACTAAAGAGCCTCTTGAAGGCGAAAGAGGAGAGTGAAAAAGCTGCCTTGAAACTCAACATTCAAAAAAACTAAGATCATGGCATCTGGTCCAATCACTTAATGGCAAATAGATGGGTGAAAAGTGGAAACTGGCAGGTTTTACTTTATTGGGCTCCAAAATCACTGGGGACAGTGACTGTACCAACAAAATTAAAAGAGACCTGCTCCTTGGCAGAAAAACTATGACAGACCTAGACAGTGTATTAAAAAGCAGAGACATCACTTTGCCTACAAAGGTCCATATAGTCAAAACTATAGTTTTTCCAGTAGTCATGTATGGATATGAGAGTTGGACTGTGAAGAAAGCTGAGCACTGAAGAA
>NW_011495074.1:120766-121265 GCF_000754665.1 Bison bison bison
TGATTCGATGGACATGAGTTTGAGCAAGCTCAGGGAGTTGGTGAAGGACAGGGAAGCCTGGTGTGCTGCAGTCCATGGGGTTGTAAAGAGGCAGACACCATTAAGCGACTGAACAACAACTATCTATCTGTCTGTGTGAGAGAGAGAAGTATTGTCAAGAATTGGCTCACACAGTTATGAAGACTGGCAAGTATAGAATCTGTAGGGTGGGTCAGCAGGCTGGAGATCCACAGAAGAGTTGTATTTCAAGTCTAAAGGCAGTGTGCTGGCAGAATTCCCTCTTCCTCCAAGGATGTCAGTCTTCTTCTATGAACTGACTGGCTGAGACCTACTCATTCTCTAGAAGGTAATCTGCTTTATTTAACTCTACTGATATAAATGTTAATCTCATCTAAAAAGTACCTTCACAGAAACATCTAGAATAAAGTCTGACCAAATATACTGGTTCCATGGCTCAGTCAGGTTGACATGCAATTAGCCATTACCTGGGCCCTATAAT
>NW_011495074.1:122095-123030 GCF_000754665.1 Bison bison bison
AGTAGCCAAGACATGGTAGCAACCTAAATGGCCATCAATAGAGGAATGGATAAAGAAGATGTGGTGTGTATACACACACACACACACAATGCAATGTTACTCAGTCAAAGAAAAGAATGAAATAATGTGCCATAATCGCAGCAACATGGATGGATCTAGAGATTGTCACACTGAGTGAAGAAAGTCAGAGAAAGACAAATATCATACGATATCGTTATACATTGATTTCAAAAAATGATACCAAAGACTGTATTTATAAGATGTATAAAAGACACTTATGGTTACCAAACAAGAAACGGGGGTGGGGGTTGGAATAAATTAAGAGGTTGAGATTAACATACACACACTACTATATATAAACTACATAACCAACAAAGACTTACTGTATAGCACAGGGAACTATGCCTAACATCTTTTATAACCTATAAGGGAAAAGAATCTGAAAAAGAATATATGTATGCATGTGTATATATATGTGTGTGTGTATTTATAGATGTATAAATGAATCACTGTGCTGTAAACCTGAAACTAATACAACATTGTAAATCAACTCTACTTCAACTAAAGAAAAGAGATGGTATTTATGTAATACCTGACATAATATCAGGTACATGTTAAATGCACAGTAAACCTTCCCCTCATTGTTATAATTTATCTATTATCTGCTGAAAGAATTATTTTAAACACATTTATTAAGTATAACTGAAATATCATAAAGTGAAAGTGAAAGTGTTAGTTGCTCAGTTGTGTCTGACTCTTTGTGACCCCATGGACTGTAGCCTGCCAGGCTCCTCAGTTCATGGAATTAATTCTCCAAGCAAGAAATACACAAACTGGGGCTTCCCTGGTGGTCCAGTGGCTAAGACTCCAAGCCCTCAATGCAGGGGGGTCGGGTTTGATCCCTGGTCAGGGAACTAGATCTCCCATGCTGCAAC
>NW_011495074.1:123476-124694 GCF_000754665.1 Bison bison bison
ACTAACCTGTGATGGTCTGCAAACCTGCACTATTAGAAATGATGCAGTCACGCACATCCATGGACACATCTCTATATATGTGTTCAATTACTTCCTTACGATAAAAGGCCACAAGTAGAGGATGTTCCCTTGACATTGTTCTACATGTTGACAAACTGCCTTTCAGAAAGGGACCAACTTACAGTGACGGTTTCTCCCCACTTATTTTCAATTTTTATGTTGATGGTATGTCTGTATGCACCCATGATAATTCCGTGTGCTTAAGGTAGGACTCTCTGAGCATGCATTCACATTTGAAGTATCTTAGAGACAGTTAAGCAGCTCTGATGAGAACTGACACCTTTGCTGGTGGTAACCCAGAACTTTAATAATGAAAAGAGATGTTTTCATTGGAGAAATGAGTGGTGTTCTGGCTAGGGATGCTATACAGACTTTACAACCCGTTTGGGAATAAGGTATACAATTCCAGCCCAGGTGTCTAATTCCACTGAAGCAGCATTCCAGCTCTAGAGTCCTGTTAATCCTGCCAAATCCTGGCTCATCTGCAAAACCAGCCAGTCATGTTATCAGGAAGAGAGGAGCATATACTACAGAATAAACCTTTCATCCTCTTTTCTACTTGCTTGTTAATAAATGTTTGTATGTTTGAGAGAAATTGAAGAATTTGACTTAATAGTTAACTTTATAGTAATAAACCAACCAGGAGCCAGATTGGTAGACAGGTATATACAGTCACCACCCAGCTTTAATATGTTTACTAAAGGACCTTGACATTTGCTGGACTGCCAAATCAGCTTGGGTCTGTTTACAACATCTTTCTTATCTCTGCCAATCTCCAAGGGATATTATGCCTCACCGTTTTCATTTGTATTTTTTATTAATAGTTAGGTTGAGTATCTTTTCGTATGGCTGTTGACCATTTGCCTTCTTTTTTTGTGAATTATTTGTACAATTGTTGTTCAGTTGTGTCCAACTCTTTGCAACCCTGTGAACTGCAGCATTCCAGGCTTCCTTGTCCTTCACCAACTCCAGAAGTTTGCTCAAACTCATGTCCATCAAGTTGGTGATGCCATCCAACCATCTCATCATCTGTCATCCCCCTCTCCTGCGTTCAATCTTTCCCAGCAACAGGGTCTTTTCCAATGAGTCAGCTGTTCCCATTAGGTGGCCAAAGTATTGGAGCTTTAGCTTCAGCATCAGTCCTTCCAATGAATATAC
>NW_011495074.1:124794-125382 GCF_000754665.1 Bison bison bison
TCACATGAGCTGCAAATGTTTTCCCATTTGTCAAATGTTTTAACATTGTGTTGTTTTTTTTTTTTTTCTGAAGTAGTAAATGTTATCAATATTTTTCTTTATGGTTTCTGGCTCTGGTGTCGTGCATGACAATTTCTCCTGCAAAATTATATAAATTATCACCTAAATTTTCTTCTAAGGGTAAGAGTAACTGTTTTACACATTTCTTGGGGGGAAAACAAAACATGTAACAGCTGAAAGTTTAGTGGTTTGTAAAAGGTATTCAGAGGTTTAAAATTGCCTTTCTGTTGGGTTCATAAAGCAGTAAGAATGGTTTCTGGTGTGATTTTGAAAATTTGGCTTTCTTGTTTTACAATGTGTGTCTCTCTCATCTATCTCATTAACTAATTCAAAATAGGAGAAATAAATTTATAAACCATGGGAGGCAGAGGGAACAAAAACAGATACAGAATAGACACAGGATGTCTTCAACAATGAGACATACTTAGGCCAGTCTTTGAACCAGAAGCTGGTGACCCTGTCACAAATTGTTGGATTGAAAAATTTTAAAAATGAACCAGATAAAAATCAATAAAGTTTTAAAACTAA
>NW_011495074.1:125482-126753 GCF_000754665.1 Bison bison bison
GGTGATCTAGTGGTTAGGTGCTCTCACAGTCGTGACCCTGGGTTCAATTCTTGATCAGGGAACTAAGGTCCTGTTAAGCCACACAGCATGACCAAAAAGAAAAAAAATTAATTAAAAATGACTGAATAAATAAAATGAATGAAAAAGTGGTGACTCAAAGAAGCAGGCACTGCTTGAGTCACTCTGACACAGGCAGCAGTAGATACACTTAGCCTCCAGAAGCATCAATGTCAAGTTCCTAGCAGTCACGTCCAGTACCCTGCATCACTGATGTGACAGGAGTGGCCTGTCATGAGGCATGGTGGCAGCAATGTCTCCACTGGAGCAGTTCTGCTGGGAGACTGCAGCCCTCCTGAAGAACATGTGAACCTTCTCCCCTCTTTCCTATGCTGAACTAACAAGAGAGGTTTTTGTTGTTTGCAACTATGAAACCTGCATGATATAGAAACAGGACCAGGAGTGGCTATAGAAAAGAAAAACTCCATGTAATAGGTGTCTGGGTTGGTCTTGCTGGCCCAGGGTGCCAGAAGGCAGCGAACATGCACCCCACCATCAGCTCCTCACAGGGGCTCTTATACAGAGTCTCTTACTGTACACTGAGACCTGAAAAAGCTAGACTACCTACCAAGCCATATTTCCCATTCCCCCAAACCAACCCACTCACAAACAGTCTAGTACTATGAAACTGCTATCGGTTACACATGAGTGGAGAGGAGAAACAACCTTCCTCTCTGTTTACTGAAGCTGTAGCAGGAGCCAGAGTAGCAAGAATCAAATTCCCTTGGAACTAGCTTTTTTAAAAAATTGACCTCTGTGGTGACATCATGCACTAGAATATTCTATACATATCTGAAACTGACTCACTGTTTGTTCCCCCAAAAGCCTTCTTTTGCCAGGGATCCTGGAGGACACTGGAGCTATTTGTATCCAGGGAGCTGGGACTTTAATATAAAACTTGCTAAAACATGCATACATACATACAATTAAGATATCTGGCTACCTTATGTTGAAAATATGACTGATTCTTTTAGCCTGAAAGTATTCACTTAAATATGGTGTGTACAAAGGTATAATTTCTTAGCACAAAAAGCATAATCTATTCTTGAAAGGCAGTAAATGAAAATGTAGGAAAAAATATGTGAAAAATAATGGCCTTGCCTCAACAAGCAGACCTTTACATTAAATGGCTGGTGACAGTACATATTAGAAGTCGGAAAAACTTATGAGAAGATTATTTTCTAATGGAGATTCTGTTTCAACCATCCTACCTC
>NW_011495074.1:126878-127952 GCF_000754665.1 Bison bison bison
AGGCTTCCCAGTTTTATCATAACAGCTTCCTGCCTCCCTGTCTCTGGGGGCTTCGAAATGAGGAAACAACTGTGGGGGGAACACCTCGAAGGACAGGGATGGTGGTGGTGGCTGTACTTCTTTTAGAAACATCCTGAGACCACACAAACTTGGGCTGTTTCAGTCATTACTTCCTCTGAACTTCAGGGCTCCTGGGTAACAATAGGAATTTACTTGCATGGGGATGGTCACGTGGCTCTGTGTCTATTTTCCTGGCACTCCACTCTGAGATGACTCCCCCACCCCCACCCCGTGGTGGGGGCTCTGGTGTCAGCCCAGAATCCCTGCTTCTGAATTGAAGGATGTACCCTGCTGGCTGCTGGCAGTGCTCACTGGTGCTGGTGCTCTGCTCAGTCACTTCCTGGGAATTACCCACAGTTGAGTTGCTTTCCCATCCTAAGCAATGTGCCCTTCCTGGGTGCAGCCTGTGCTCAACCACTGGCCAGTGAGCAGTGGGTATCAGGCCCCTGTTCTCGGAAGGGCCACCCCTGCTCTAGAGCTCCCCATGGGGTTGGCTGAGAGGGTCTACATGCCAGTTCAACTTTTTCCTCAGCCCTGGCCCCATGTGCAGCTCCCCACAGGTCTAGCTCCCTACAGTACTGGCCTCCATGAACTTCCTACGCGTTGCTCCTATTTCCGGGTAACCTGACCTCAGACACACTCACTTGAAGTACAAGCTTGGTGTTTGGAAGAGTTAGAAAGATCATTTTGCAGGTTGATCTAATTTAATTCTTTAAACTTTGTATTACATGTAATTAAGTCATTTCTGAGGGAGGTACTGACTAGCCTTAACCTTTGCCTCATGATTATAGCAGACAGGGTGTCATGCAAAAAAGAGGTTTAGTTCAGGGTTAGGAATTATCTAACTACAGCAAGACCAGCAGGTTTAGAGTAGGACACAAAAGGATTGTTCATATATTAATTCCTTAGGGAATGAGTGTCAAATGAGACTTGAAGAAAGAAAGAAAAGAAAGTAAAATAAAGATCAACAGATCGACAAATACATTTTAAGCACCTACATTACAAGCAATGGGA
>NW_011495074.1:128220-128622 GCF_000754665.1 Bison bison bison
GGAAAAAACATGGTCCAGAGGAATGGATGAAGAAGATGTGGTGTATATATATGATGGAATATTACTTAGCTGTAAAAAGAAATGAAATAGGGTCATTTGTAGATACATGGATGGACCTAGAGACTGTCATACACAGTGAAGTCAGAAAGAGAAAAACAAATATCATGTATTAATGCATACATGTGGCATCTAGAAAAATGGTATAGATGATCTCATTTGTAAAGCAGAGATAGAGACACAGACATAGAGAACAAACGTATGGATACCAAGGGAGAAAGGTGGGAGGTGGGATTAATTGGAAGATTGGGACTGATGTACATACACTATTCAGTTCAGTTCAGTCACTCAGTCGTGTCCGACTCTTTGCGACCCCATGAATCACAGCACGCCAGGCCTCCCTGT
>NW_011495074.1:129415-131523 GCF_000754665.1 Bison bison bison
GATGCTGGGAAAGATTGAGGGCAGGAGGAGAAGGGGACAACAAAGGATGAGATGGTTGGATGGCATCACTGACACAATGGACATGAGTTTGAGTAGACTTAGGGAGTTGGTGATGGACAGGGAAGCCTCACGTGCTGAAGTCCATGAGGTCACAAAGAGTTGGACATGACTGAGCAACTGAACTGAAGTGAATTGTATAGGTGGCTCCAGTTGTAAAGAACCCATCTGCCATTGTAGGAGCCATAAGAGATGTGGGTTTGTTCCCTGGGTCAGGAAGATCCAATGGAGTAGGAAATGGCAACCCACTCCAGTATTCGTCTAGAGAATGTGCATGAACAGAGGAGCCTGGTGGGCTACAGTCCATAGGGTCGCAGAGAGTCGGGCATGACAAGCGACTTAGCATGCATGCATGGTTTGTCTAGTAGTCAAGTATGGATGTGAGAGTTGGACCATAAAGAAGGCTGACTGCTGAAGAATTGGTGCTTTTGAATTGGGGTGCTGGAGAAGACTCTTTAAGAGTTCCTTCGACTGCAAGGAGATCAAACCAGTCAATCCTAAAACAAATCAACCCTGAATATTCATTGAAAGGACTGATGCTGAAGCTCCAATACTTTGGCCACCTGATGCGATGAGCCAACTCACTGGAAAAGACCCTGATGTGGGAAAGATTGAAGGCAAAAACAGAAGCGGGTGGCAAAGGATGAGATGGTTAGATATAGTATCACTGACTCAATGGGACATGAATTTGAGCAAACTCTGGGAGAAAGTGGAGGACAGAGGAACCTGGTGTGCTACAGTCCATGGGGTCGCAAAGAGTTGGACATGACTTAGTGACCTAGCAACAACAACATATAGAACAAAACGAACAAGTAATGGACATGGGGAAAGAGAACTTATAGAAGCCACAGCAAGGAAATAATTTACAAGGAGAAAGAAGCAATTTGCAGGAAGACATTCTATTTATAATGCTGAAACAACCCAAATGCTCAACAATAGGGGAATAATAAGAACAGAATATTATGAAGTAGTTCAAATAAAAATGATGAAGATCACATTCATTTGTGGAAATATGATCTGAAATAATATTAAATGAGTAAAGCAGAGATGCACCATGTTCAGTGGGTTATAACTACATGAACATATATATCTTTATAAACAGTGACTTAGAAGCCTTTATGTACTGGAGGAACAAGAATGTCTCATGTTTCCTTTTCCCCCTCTCTCCCTTTGATTATGTCATCTTTCTGGCCTGATTTTTTAAAACTATCCTCTTTTCCCTGCATATACATGCACCTGCCTAGAAATGTTTTTTAAATCTTCTGGAAATACTCAGAAGTTCTTCCTCTTTACTACAATGAGAAAAAAAAAATGGCATTATCACCCTGGGGAAAGATAAGACTCTTAGGCTTTGTTATTTTCTTTTTACTTACAGGAAGTTGGACATTTTGAAATAGCATAAATAAAGGATATACATATTTAAATAAAGAAGAAAGTGATACCCTTTTTGGAAAGTTTTCTTAATAATATAGGCTTTTTTACAGTATGTAGACTTTGGTTCAGTAATTCCGAATCTAAGGTATATCTAAGGCTGTAATGTAAATGTTTAACAGTTGGATCTCTGGAGGAAAAGCATTGAATTTGTAGTATCTGTCAATTTCCATGGTGTAAATACTCTGATTATGGCCAATTTCATGTTATCAATGTGACATTAAGAGGCATGAAGACATATGTCCACACAACAACTTTTATGAAAATATTCATAGCATTATTCATAACAGCCAAAAATAGAAACAAGGCAAATATCCATCGACTAGTGAATGGGTTTAAAAAACTGATATAGTCATAGAATAGAATACTAATCAGCAATAAAAAGAAATGAACCATTGGCACATGCAATAATATGGATGAATATAAAAGTAATCATATTGGATGAAACAAGAAAAAAGCATACAATTCTATAAAATACAAATTATAACAGAAAGCTGATCAGTGGTGGTTTAAGAATGGGAAGGAGCTAGAGGGAGGGATTACAAAAGGGAAAGAGAAAAAACTTTTGGAGGTGATGGCTATGCTCATCCTTGATTGTGGTGACAGTTTCTTGGGTATAA
>NW_011495074.1:131869-133020 GCF_000754665.1 Bison bison bison
AATGGCCGTTATCAATCAAAAAGTCTATAAACAATAAATGCTGGAGAGGGTGTGGAGAAAAGGGAACCCTATGACACTGCTGGTGGGACTGTCAACTGGTACAGCCACTATAGGGAACAGTATGGAGTTTCCTTTAAGAACTAAAAATAGAGCTACCATAGGGTCCAGCAATCCCACTCCTGGGCATATACCCAGAGAAAAACATGGTTTGAAAGGATACATGCACCCCAATGTTCACTGCAGCACTGTTGACAATAGCCAGGACATGGAAGCTACCTAAAGGTCCACTGACAGATGAACTGATAAAGAAGATGTGGTACATATGTCCCCAATATTCATTACAGCACCATTTACAATTGCTAGGACATGGAAGCAACCTAGATGTTCACCAACAGATGAATGGATAAAGAAGTTGTACATATATACAGTGGTATATTACTTAGCCATAAAAAGGAACACATTTGAGTCAGTTCTAATGAGGTGGATGAACCTAGAGCCTATTACACAGAGTGAAGTAAGTCAGAAAGAGAATGATAAATATTGTAGGAAGGGGACATACGTATACCTGTGGCTGATTCATACTGATGTATGGCAGAAATCAATACAATATTGTAAAGCAATTATACTTTAACTAAAAATAATTTTAAAAAAAAGATATGGTATATATGTATATTGGAATATTACCCAGCCATTACAAAGAATGAAATAATGCCATTTGCAGCAATATGAATGGACTTGGAGATTATCATACTAAGTGAAATAAGTCAAAGAAAGACAAATTTCATATGATATTGCTTATGTGCAGAATCTAAAAAGATATATATTACAAATGAAATTATTTATGAAATAGAAACAGGCTCATAGACATAGAAAACGAATTTATGATTAGGAGGTTAGAAGAGGGGGGAAGAATTGGGAAACTGGGATTGATAATAATATTGACACTGGGAGACTGTGATATATACTACTAAATATAAAACAGATAACCAACAGGACCTACTGTATAACACAGGGAACTCTGCCCAATTTCTGTAATAACCCAAATAGGGGAAAGATTTGAAAAAGAATAGGTACGTGTGTGTGTGTGTGTGTATGTGTATACAACTGAATCACTTTGCTGTATACCTGCAACTAACACAACATTGTTAATC
>NW_011495074.1:133120-133757 GCF_000754665.1 Bison bison bison
GTCCCAGTGCACCAGCCCCAAGCATCCAGTATCGTGCATCGAACCTGGACTGGCAACTCGTTTCATACATGATATTATACACGTTTCAATGCCATTCTCCCAAATCTTTCCACCCTCTTCCTCTCCAACAGAGTCCATAAGACTGTTCTATACATCAGTGTCTCTTTTGCTGTCTCATATACACGGTTATTGTTACCATCTTTCTAAATTCCATATATATGCGTTAGTATACTGTATTGGTGTTTTTCTTTCTGGCTTACTTCACTCTGTATAATAGGCTCCAGTTTCATCCACCTCATTAGAACTGATTCAAATGTATTCTTTTTAATGGCTGAGTAATACTCCATTGTGTATATATACCACTGCTTTCTTATCCATTCATCTGCTGATGGACATCTAGGTTGCTTCCATGTCCTGGCAATTATAAACAGTGCTGCGATGAACATTGGGGTACATGTGTCTCTTTCCCTTATGGTTTCCTCAGTGTGTATGCCCAGCAGTGGGATTGCTGGATCATAAGGCAGTTCTATTTCCAGATTTTTAAGGAATCTCCACACTGTTCTCCATAGTGGCTGTACTAGTTTGCATTCCCACCAACAGTGTAAAAGGGTTCCCTTTTCTCCACACCCTCTCCAGC
>NW_011495074.1:135104-135588 GCF_000754665.1 Bison bison bison
GTTTCCTTAATTTCTCTTTCTAGTTTTCTCATTATTAGTGTATAGGAATGCAAGGGATTTCTGTGTGTTGATTTTATATCCTGCAGCTTTACTCTAATCATTGATTAGTTCTAGTGATTTTCTGGTGGAGTCTTTAGGGTTTTCTATGTAGAGGATCATGTCATCTGCAAATAGTGAGAGTTTTACTTCTTCTTTTCCAATTTGGATTCCTTTTATTTCTTTTTCTGCTCTGACTGCTGTGGCCAAAACTTCCAAAACTATGTTGAATAGTAATGGTGAAAGTGGGCACCCTTGTCTTGTTCCTGACTTTAGAGGAAATGCTTTCAATTTTTCACCATTGAGGATATTGCTTGCTGTGGGTTTGTCATATATAGCTTTTATTATGTTGAGGTATATTCCTTCTATTCCTGCTTTCTGGAGAATTTTTATCATAAATGGATGTTGAATCTTGTCAAAGGCTTTCTCTGCATCTATTGAGATAATC
>NW_011495074.1:136438-136828 GCF_000754665.1 Bison bison bison
AGGACTGCTTTTACAGTGTCCCACAGGTTTGGGTTGTTGTGTTTTCATTTTCATTCGTTTCTATGCAAATTTTGATTTCTTTTTTGATTTCTTCTGTGATTTGTTGGTTATTCAGCAGCGTGTTGTTCAGCCTCCATATGTTGGAATTTTTAATAGTTCTTCTCCTGTAATTGAGATCTAATCTTACTGCATTGTGGTCAGAAAACATGCTTGGAATGATTTCTATTTTTTTGAATTTACCAAGGCTAGATTTATGGCCCAGGATGTGATCTATCGTGGAGAAGGTTCCATGTGCGCTTGAGAAAAAGGTGAAATTCATTGTTTTGGGATGAAATGTCCTATAGATATCACTAAGGTCTAATTGGTCTATTGTATCGTTTAAAGTTTGTG
>NW_011495074.1:136928-137635 GCF_000754665.1 Bison bison bison
AGGGGTCTTGTTTTTGTATCCATTCAGCCAGTCTTTGTCTTTTGGTTGGGGCATTCAACCCATTTACATTTAAAGTAATTACTGATAAGTATGATCCCGTTGCCATTTACTTTATTGTTTTGGGTTCGAATTTATACACCGTTTTTGTGTTTCCTGTCTAGAGAATATCCTTTAGTATTTGTTGCAGAGCCGGTTTGGTGGTGCAGAATTCTCTCAGCTTTTGCTTGTCTGAAAAGCTTTTGATTTCTCCTTCATACTTGAATGAGATCCATGCTGGGTACAATAATCTGGGCTGTAGGTTATTTTCTTTCATCACTTTAAGTATGTCTTGCCATTCCCTCCTGGCTTGAAGAGTTTCTATTGAAAGATCAGCTGTTATCCTTATGGGAGTTCCCTTGTGTGTTATTTGCTGTTTTTCCCTTGCTGCTTTTAATATTTGTTCTTTGTGTTTGATCTTTGTTAATTTGATTAATATGTGTCTTGGGGTGTTTCGCCCTGGGTTTATCCTGTTTGGGACTCTCTGGGTTTCTTGGACTTGGGTGATTATTTCCTTCCCCATTTTAGGGAAGTTTTCAACTATTATCTCCTCAAGTATTTTCTCATGGTCTTTCTTTTGTCTTCTTCTTCTGGGACCCCTATGATTCGAATGTTGTAGCGTTTAATATTGTCCTGGAGGTCTCTGAGATTGTCCTCATTTCTTTTAATTC
>NW_011495074.1:138142-138582 GCF_000754665.1 Bison bison bison
GTCCTTGTTAAACCTTTCTTGCATCTTCTCAATCCTTGTCTCCAGGCTATTTATCTGTGATTCCATTTTGATTTCAAGATTTTGGATCAATTTCACTATCATTATTCGGAATTCTTTATCAGGTAGATTCCCTATCTCTTCCTCTTTTGTTTGGTTTGGTGGGCATTTATCCTGTTCCTTTATCTGCTGGGTATTCCTCTGTCTCTTCATCTTGTTTAAATTGCTGATTTTGGGGTGTCCTTTCTGTATTCTGGCAGTTTATGGAGTTCTCTTTATTGTTGCGTTTCCTCACTGTGTGTGGGTTTGCACAGGTGGCTTTTCAAGGTTTCCTGGTCAGGGAAGCTTGTGTCGGTGTTCTGGTGGGTGGAGCTTTATTTCTTCTCTCTGGAGTGCAATGAAGTGTCCAGTAATGAGTTATGAGATGTCTATGGTTTTGGGGT
>NW_011495074.1:138682-139814 GCF_000754665.1 Bison bison bison
TTGTGTGGTGCTTTGGTTTCAGTGTAGGTATGCAGGCGTTTGATGAGCTCCTGTCATTAATGTCCTTGGAGTCAGGAGTTCCCTGGAGTCAGGGTTTGGACTTAAGCCTCCTACTTCCAGTTATTGGTCTATTTTTACAGTAGTTTCAAAACTTCTCCTTCTATACAGCACCATTGATAAAACATCTACTTTAAAGATGAAAAGTTTCTCTACCGTGAGGGTCACCCAGAGAAGTTCACAGCGTTACATGGAGAAGAGAAGAGGGAGGAGGCAGTTAGAGGTGACCTGAATGAGATGAGGTGGAATCAGTAGTGGAGAGAGTGGGCTAGCCAGTAATCACTTCCTTATGTGCACTCCACAACTGGACCGCTCAGAGATGTTCATGGAGTTATACAGAGAAGAGAAGAAGGAGAAAGTAGACAGAGGTGGCCAGAAGGATAAAAGGGGGGAATGAAAAGGAGGGAGACAGATTCAGCCAGTAATCAGTTCCCTAAGTGTTCTCCACCGTCTGGAACACACAGAAATTCACAGAGTTGGGTAGAGTAGAGAGGGGTTAGGGAGGAGACACAGGCGACCTGGTGGAGAAAAAGGAGTGTCCAAAGGGAGAGAGAGCAGTCAACCCAGTAATCTTGCTCCCTAGTGAAAAATGGGTACTGAAGATTAGGTTCTTAAAGGTACAAAATTGGTAACAAATACATAAAAGCAAAAATTAAAAGTCTAGAGTAGAGTTTGGAATTTCAAAAACACGATGTTAAAGAAAAGAAGAAGGAAAAGAAAGAGAGAAAAAACGAACAAAGAAAAACAAACAAGGTCGCGAAAATTATAAAGAAAATACGGGTACAAAATTGATAACTAATACCAAAAAGCAAAAATTAAAAATCTAGAGTAAAGTTTGGAATTTCAAAAATACTATGTTAAAAAAAAAGGAAGAAGAAAAATAAAGAGAGAAAACAAACAAACAAAAACAAACAATGTCACAAAAATTATAAAGAAAATACAGGTACAAAATTGATATCAAATACCAAAAAGACATAAATTAAAAATACTAGAGTAGAGTTTGGAATTTCAGATATACAATGTTATATAAAAGAAGAAGAGAAAGAAACAGAGAAAAAAAAAAAGTACACAGAAA
>NW_011495074.1:139914-140314 GCF_000754665.1 Bison bison bison
TTGCCATTTCCTTCTCCAGTGTACAAATATATAAAAAGATAAAAACTTAACATGTTATAAATGAATAACATAACAATGGATGTTCATTTTTAAAAAAAATTAGAAAGCATGAGGGGCCAAAAAGAAAGAAAGAAGAAAGGCACAACCCTTAACAGCATTCCAAGACAGACTATCAGACAATGGTGGGATTTTTTCCCCTACCTTCCTCACCCAAGTTTCACATTTCATGAAGTGTAGACTTCATACCAACCCAATGTCACTTCAGTGTGGAAGATGATCCTGTGTGGCATTAAAAAGGAATATATTTATTTGTCATCCTTTCTTCCTCTCTGTCCTCTTTTCACATATCTACCTCTGCAGTCACCATGGCTTTGCCCACATCTGATGCGGCTTCTTTGAC
>NW_011495074.1:142814-143536 GCF_000754665.1 Bison bison bison
TTTTTGTCTTTTATATTTTTTCCTACCTCCTTTCAAAGACTTGGGTTGCTTTTCTGGGTGCCTGATGTCCTCTGCCAGCATTCAGAAGTTGTTTTGTGGAATTTACTTGGCGTTTAAATGCTCTTTTGATGAATTTGTGGGGGAGAAAGTGTTCTCCCCGTCCTACTCCTCCGCCATCTTGGCTCCTCCCCGTAACACAACATTGTTAATCAACTATACTCCAATATAAAATAAAAATTAAAAAAGAAAACCCATGAGCTGATGATTATTATAGCTGAGTGGTGGGAACTTTACTAGATTCTATGTTACCAATGGTGGCTGGGATATTTAAGGATATGCATTTTTTAAACTCATTAGAAACAAATGGACAATAAACTCAAAGACCATGTTTTGCCAGTGTTTCTGGAAAATGGCAGATAAAGTTTCAAATTGTAGATACTTGGGTTCCCAGAAAACATAAAGATGCATCCTTAAGAGTATTAATATAAAGATGAGTAAATAAAACATTTCTGCCATCAATCATGAGTTTAAATTAAATAAATACAGAGGTACAGTTTATTATATGTCAATTACACTACAACAAAATGAAACTCATTTTAAAAGAACAAGCTAATCAGGATCTTCTATGCTCCTGTCTCCAGTGATCTTGGACTTTTCCTGTCTCCAACCTGACTTCCAAGGCTAACACCCACATCTTTGTCAGAAGCCTGCCTCAGGCTGCC
>NW_011495074.1:143636-144087 GCF_000754665.1 Bison bison bison
CCAATGTGTGAAAAGTGAAAATGAAGTCGCTCAGTTGTGCCTGACTCTTAGCGACCCCATGGACTGCAGCCCACCAGGCTCCTCTGTCTGTGGGATTTTCCAGGCAAGAGTACTAGAGTGGGTTGCCATTGCCTTCTCCGGGGTGGAAATGCCTAGGAGTCAGTATTACCCAGCTCTCCAGCCCCTCTGTCCTCACTCCCCTGGGCAGCCCTGAATGACTGACACCTAGAGGGGCATGAATCCCCAGCCCTTTTTCCTCTTAGTCAGGATCATTCTAAGGTGCATTGTTAATCCTGGTGGGACTAAGTCCCCGTTGCTCCTGCTGTTAGCTGGCCTAGTAACGAACCCATAGTGGGCTGTCTTTACTTCCCTGCATCACTCCTCCACTTCCCCAACCGTGTCCATACACCCAAACAAATGACATGCCCTCTAATCCTTGTGCCAAGGTCAG
>NW_011495074.1:144187-145269 GCF_000754665.1 Bison bison bison
GCCTTGCCTGAATTTCGTGTCCAGCCCCTAGTCAATTTCTGTTGACTGGGGAAGGCCAAGAACCCTGGTTGGTATCAGGAAGAGGCCGTTCCCTCCTCACTCATGTTGGCCATGTGAATTAAATTGGAAATAGGGAGAGGGGCAGCGTGGAAGACAGAGTTTGGGCCCCAGAGCCCCGAGAATTTTTGTTCGCTCATCTGGGAGGCAATCTGGACCCTAGACTGAGATACAGAGCAGGACTGCCCCTGTCATCTCACAGCCCACGGGTATGAGATTAATGCTTGTCGTCTGAAGCCACTGAACTTTGAGGTGGTTTGTTATGGAATATTATCAGAGCAAGAGGTGGCTGGGTCCCATAGTCAGAAAAGTTTCTCTAAGAGGGGGATACTTAAGCTGAGATCTGCAACAATACAAAGCCAGTCCTGTGATGACCAATCCAGGCAGAAAGAAGTTCCAACATGCGGACAAAGATGCAAAGGTGGGAACTGGTTTGGCACGTTCGGGAAACTGAAAGACAATCTATGAGGCTGGTTGATTTAAGGGGCTGAGTGGGAGAGGGGTGTCAGCAGAAACTGCAGGGGAATCAAGCAAAGGCCAATATATAGAGGGTTTAGCAAATCCTGAATAAGGAATCTGCTTTTCACTCTAAGTACAGTGGACAGCCCCAGGAGGATTTAAGCATTGCAGTGACACAATCACATTGATTTTTAAAAGATCACGCTGGCTGCTGTGTGGAGAAGAGATTAAATGAGGGGGAAGCATGAGGTTCTGCTAAACTAGGACACACTTTCAGACACTTCCTCAACACAGAGTTCCTGAATTATTTAACATAGTTAACATCTATATGCCAACTTAAATTTAGCCAGTGATACACACCTAGATAGATACAAAAATAGCTCCAGTACTATTTCATTCATATGTAACAAACTACCCCAAAACTTAAAGATGTAAACCAACAATAATCACTCATGTGTTGACAACTCTGCAATTTGGGCAGAGCTTGATGGGGACAGTTCATCTTTGTTCCATGGAAGAATCAGCTTGGGAGGCTCTACAAAGGATTCAAAGCTCCCTTTACGAGA
>NW_011495074.1:145369-145948 GCF_000754665.1 Bison bison bison
TGTTCATATAGCTAGCAATTTGGTGCCAGCTGTTGGTCAGGGGCCTTTTTTGTCTTCCATGTAAGACTCTTCATGTGGCTGCTTGGACCTTCTCATAACCTGCGTGGCTGGGTTCTAAGAGCTAGCATTCTGTAAGAACAACCCCCACGTGCAAGCAATTAGAAAGCCTCTGCGCCCATCATGCTTGCTAATTTCCTATTGGCCAGGGCTGGTCACATGGCCAAGACCAGCGTCAACGTGCCGGGGGGCGGTTGGGGGGGGCACTACACAGCACATGAACATGGAGAGGTGTAATCTGTTGCAGCTGATAATGTAACAAAAGCCAGACCAAACCAAATTTGAAGGGAACTTTTCAAAGAAACCACTGATTTTAAAAGACTTACTTCAATACCCAAGGGGAAGAAGGTCTGCATACTCATGACAGGTTCATTTTTCAAAATTACTTAAATAACTGTATAGACTTCTTTTTAACACCTATGACTGTCCATCTTTTAAAAATGTATTTCATTTACAATTACAGATATATGCTGCTGCTACTGCTGCTGCTAAGTCGCTTCAGTCGTGTCCGACTCTGTGCCA
>NW_011495074.1:146048-146971 GCF_000754665.1 Bison bison bison
AATAATAAAAATCATGAAAGGCAGATCAGCATGATCTCTCTTACACTACTGGAAGAGATGGAGAAATTACAAGAAGAGGAACCAATGTATGGCAAAACCAATACAATATTGTAAAGTAAATAAATAAATAAATAAAACTAGAAAAAAAAAAAGATCAAGCTATCTGTGTAGATTGGCTTTGGAAAAAAAGATAACTGACTTTCCAGTTCCTTCTCCTTTTACCAATATCTGCAGCTAACATTTGATCTCATCATGCACTTCAACTCAGCCAGAAACTGATCCAAGTGCATTGACAGTGACAAATAATAGGGTAGACGGGCAATGAATATAATAAACACACACAAAGATATCAGAGAGTAATCAACTATTTGCAGAGAATTAAAGTTGGGTGAGCTGAAGGTGAGGCTGCTTTGGATTTGAGAGTGTGGTAGATGAGGTAATTGTTCCACAAATAATTCCCTCTGTGGGAATGAGACAGGCTGGGACCGGGTCCTTTTGCTTCAGAGCTGCAATGCTTGCACCTGGATACACCTTTCCTCCAGCAACAAAATACAAATAAATTGTATGGGATTAAAAAATAACTCTGTGCATATGCAGGTGGGGCAAATTCTGGACCAAAAGATACCAAAAAAAAAAAAAGAGAGAGAGACAAAAAACCCCAACTTTTGTTTCTGAAGTGAAGTCATAGTTGCCCAGTTGTGTTCGACTCTTTGCTATCCCATGGACTATATACAGTCCATGGAATTCTCCAGACGAGAATATTGGAGTGGGTACCCTTTCTCTTCTCCAGGGGATCTTCCCAACCCAGGGATCAAACTCAAGTCTCCCACCTTGCAGGCAGATTCATTACCAGCTGAGCCACAAGGGAAGCCGGTTCTTAAAAGCCAGGAGCAAAAGCAAGGTACTGTGCATGCCCCCTGGAC
>NW_011495074.1:148897-149572 GCF_000754665.1 Bison bison bison
ATGCGGCTTCTTTGACCTGCCAGAACCATGCTGACACACTGGAGATGAACAGCAGGTGGTCACTCCGTTTCCAACACCTGGATGACTAGGAGTTTGGCTTTAATCTTTCAGGACATCATGTATTTCTATTGATTCTAAGTAGACGAAGAGAGAGATTTTTGGTAATTGTGCCCTGCCACTACTGTGACCAGGAGCTGTTAACAGGAGATAAGCTAGGCAAAAGCTGGCTAACCCCATGTGGTGATTCAGAACCCATTGTAGCTCCTATAATCTCCCTTGAAAAAAGTAAAAAGTTGAGATAGTTAGGATTGGATTTCCTCTGAATCAACTGACCACAGGAGATGACATATTTCTTCAATATTCCTTAAGGGAAACAAGTAATAACATCTGAGAAAAGTGTAAGTTAGATCACTGTAAGTCTGATACTGTAAACTTATTTTCTAATTTTTTAATTGAAGCATAATTTACATATAAAAGCACAGATTCTACATATACACTTGAGCTTTAACACTGTTGTAACCACCATCCCAATTAAGTTAGGAATATTTCCATCATCCTAGAAAGTTCCTTCGCATCCCTTTCTAGTCAATCCCCCGCCAGAGGCAACTGCTTTCTGATTTTTATGCTGCTGCTAAGTCGCTTCAGTTGTGTCCGACTCTGTGCGACCCCATAGAC
>NW_011495074.1:149990-150594 GCF_000754665.1 Bison bison bison
CCAGGCTCCTCCGTCCATGGGATTTTCCAGGCAAGAGTACTGGAGTGGGGTGGCATTGCCTTCTCCATCTGACTTCTATAGCCATATCTTAATTTGGCCAGTTCTTGAACTTTGTATAAATGGAAATATACAGTATTTTGTGTGTATGTCTTAGGCTTCTTTAGCTGAACACAATATATTTGAGATTCATACATACTGTTCAGTATACCAGTGGCTCATTCCTTTTTTATTGTTGAGTATTAACTGTATGAATATACCACAATTTATTTATCCATTCACCTACTGATGGGCATTTGGGTTATTTCCAGCATGAAACTCTTATGAATGAAGCCGCCACAAACATTCTTTTACAGTCCTTTTAGTGTACATGTGTTCTGTTTCACATTCTATGTCAGGAGCAAAATTTCTGGGTCACAGGATAGGTGCCCATGTTACTTGTAAGAAAGTATCATACTGCTTTACAAAGTGGTTCTACTGTTTCATATTCTTTTTTTTTTTAATTTTTTTTCTTTTATTTTTTAAAATTTTATTTTATTTTTAAACTTTACAATATTGTATTAGTTTTGCCAAATATCGAAATGAATCCGCCACAGGTATACATGTG
>NW_011495074.1:150694-151411 GCF_000754665.1 Bison bison bison
ACTTTCACTTTTCACTTTCATGCATTGGAGGAGGAAATGGCAACCCACTCCAGTGTTTTTGCCTGGAGAATCCCAGGGATGGGGGAGCCTGGTGGGCTGCCGTCTATGGGGTTGCACAGAGTCAGACACGAATGAAGTGACTTAGCAGCAGCAGCAGGCACTCACTCACCTCACTAGCCCTTAGCAAGAATTAGGCTTTCCTTGTGTTAAGACACTGAGATTTGGAGGCGGGGCTTATTTGTTACTAAAGCCCTCAGTAGCCTATTCTGACTGATTAAACAGCCCTGCCCTGGACTGGACAGAGGAGCACAGATAAGACTCCAGTACTGGGCCTGAGCCTTCCATGACCTGAAGGCTCCACCTCTGAAATCACTTCCGGTTTTATTTACAAGGAAGCCATGCCATTCAGGGAAATAAAATCATATTAAGTAATCAAAATAAGTTAGCTTATAAATATTCCTGTATATAATAGGTATACTTACTTGCATGCCTGCTCAGTGGTGTCTGACTCTTGGTGACTCTATGGACTGTAGCCTGTCAGACTCTTCTGTCCATGGGATTTCCCAGGCAAGAATACTGGAGTGGGTTGCCATTTCCTCCTCCAGGGGACATTCCCGATGCCGGGATTGAACCCACATCTCCTGCATTATAGGTAGATTCTTCACCATTGAGCCACCTAGGAAGCCCAGTACGATAGGCATAGCCAGGAAAAAAAAA
>NW_011495074.1:151511-152198 GCF_000754665.1 Bison bison bison
CCACAGGTATACATGTGTTCCCCATCCTGAACCCTCCTCCCTCCTCCCTCCCCATACCCTCCCTCTGGGTCGTCCCAGTGCACCAGCCCCAACCACATATACACCAAAACATACCCTTGGTTTTAGTCAGTCTAAGGTTAAAATGATATCTCACTGATGATACTTTGAATCATTACTTTCCAAATCCAGGGAGCCAGGAAGTTGGAAGTGTCAGCCTAAACTCTTCCTATTCACCTTGTGTGGGTCCAGGTCTGCAGCCACACTCAACTGCCACTCTGAGCCAGCATGGACTCGATATTCCACAAACACAGGGTTTTCTGGAAAGTTTGCATCATACACCATATTCAGTAGAACAGAGATACCTTCCATCTTTAACTCCCTTTTCTCCCCCAAATATCAATGGCAATATTCAACCCAATAAATGACACATAATTGATAAACACCCAGATGGAACCGGACTGAAATCTCAGCTTTAGAATATTACCTATAACACCAAAAAACAAATTCAAATTCACAGCTGAAATTAAACCCATAGGTTTATGACCACAGGAAAAGTGAAAGGCTAAGCTGGAAACCCACAGGACTATGATCCTCTAAATACAGTCATTTCCCTCATGACTTTAACCATGTCACTCAGCCAGCCAGGGCTGTTAGGTCCTCATATGTAAAATGGGTGTGCCAAAGCTG
>NW_011495074.1:152298-153233 GCF_000754665.1 Bison bison bison
AATAACAGAGAATGCGCACTAAGTTTCTTTCATTCCCACAAGTGACACAGAACAACTCTATTGAGGATAACATCTCCTTTGTAGACTCTATCACAAAGCGTCCTGGAGTCACATACTAAGTAATGGAGAAGAGATAGCCTGAAACAAATTAAGAGGTGGAGAAAGAGGAGCAGTGCTCTCTCTACAGCTGAGCTTTGACAAGCCTTCCTAACTAGAGCCGCTGCATGCAGCACACTGAGAAGAGAAGCATCTCCCCTGTGCCGGGTTCGTGCTGTCCTCGCATGCTGCAAAAGCTTTCCTTGGCTGAGTACATGCCCAGCCTCATGGGCCTCCTCAGGCACACGAAAGCAGTCACCATCCACCAGCTACCCCTCCCCAGAATTCACATGACTTCCAAGTTGCTCCTTGTGAGAGAGATGGGCACAGTGGCTATGGGCTCAGTGTGCCAGGGACCCCTGAGAACTTACAAAACATAACTATGGGAATCATTCGGACTGAGGTCCTGATACTTTCAGTTTTCCAGTTTCCAGGCACATGGTGAGGTGGCATTTCTCTTTCCTCTCTGAAGTCAGAACGTGTGATTTCCCCCAGCTAATGAAATGTAAGCGGAAGTGACATAACATCCCTTACTAGTGGAAGCTTTAAGAGCCAGTGTGCAATTTACCATATTTTGTCCTGCTGCTCCAGTGATCATGGAAGAAGTATGTGTTGAGATGAAGCCTGGCAGGCTCATCCATGTGTGGCAATAATGAACAGGGCCTTCTAGTGATGCACAGTGTGTGGCTAGTATAAGCAAGACCCTGTGCTTTCAGGAGGCTGAGAGTGGGCACCTCCTTAAATTTTGTGCAGTAGGCACTCACTATGGAGAAGGCAATGGCAACCCACTCCAGTACTCTTGCCTGGAAAATCCCATGGATGAAGGAGCCAGGTAGGCT
>NW_011495074.1:153333-153715 GCF_000754665.1 Bison bison bison
AAACAGAAAGTAAGAGGGCGAACAGACTGGTCAAGATTCAGATCAAATGTCTGCTCTGCTCTTTTCAGGGCTCATTAAAAGTAGGACAATTTTATTTATACCATGCACACAGATCTGCCACAAACTACCTGCAGGGGTCAAATCAAGCTCTCCACGTACACAGTGATGGGCATAAGCAGCTCTGTCAACATAACCCAGAAAGCTTGTCCTAATCTTGACTCTGGTGCTTTAGATAGCTGATTAAAAGCATTTCATTTGTCTTCAAAATAATCACCAAGTTAAGTACCATGTGGTGCCAAGTTGGATTCTTTGGAATCACTAAACTGTGATGAGCTCTCAGACCTTTTCAAGAAAATCAAAGTTATTTCCCCTTGCTGCAAAC
>NW_011495074.1:155243-156259 GCF_000754665.1 Bison bison bison
CTCTTCCTGCTCACATCATCTCTCTGGGGTTCTGCCTACTAACACGATGTCCTTCAGACACACTCTTCCCTAAACTATCACGACTTGACAATGGAATAAATACCCACTGAAGGGCTTCATTTCAGCACAGGTGCTGGATGCTTTTTATCAAAACTCTCATGTTAACTGAGCCCTTTCCGCTGAACTCTGAGACCAGTAGTCACTGTCCGTCAGGGCCTCTTCTTCTTTTTTTTTTTTTTAACTTTTTATTTTGTATTGGAGTATGGCTGGTTAACAATATTGTGGTAGGTTCAGGTGGACAGTGAAGGGACTCAGCCATACATTTACATGTATCCATTCTCCCCCGAACCCCTCTCCCATCCAGGCTGACATAACACTGAGCAGAGTTCCCTGTGCTAGACAGTAGGTCCTTGTTGGTTATCCATTTTAAATATAGCAGTGTGTACATGTCCATCCCAAACTTCCTAACTATTCTTTTGCCTGTCCTTCTTCCCCAGCAATCATAAGTTTGGTCTATAAGTCTAAGAGTCTAAGTTCACTTGTATCACTTCTTTTAGATTCTGCATATAAGAGATGACATACAAGGTGCCCTGGAGAAGGGAAGAGGTACCCACTCCAATAACCTGGCCTGGAGAATTCCATAGACTCTACAGTCCATGGGGTTGCAAAGAGTCGGACACAACTGAGCAACTTTCCCTTTCATATCGCATTTCTCCTTCTCTGTCTGAGGGCCTCTTCTCTTGATATCCCAGAACTCACAGGGCTCAATTAAAATGCAGGTCATCACTTTCTTCCCTCATATGCTTGTCCTGCATGGCTAGGCTTGAGAATCAAAGCCTGAAATCTGGGAGTCCCAGATTCCTCTCGTTCCCTCATTACCCACAACCATCTTCAATTTCTAGTGTTGTTCCATCTCAATGACATCTGCACCCCCTCTCCTTCCTCTCTGTTTCCCTTGCCAGTGCCCCTCTCTACCCAAAAGTCTCCTGGCTGTTTGTTCTCTTTCTCTACAATCT
>NW_011495074.1:156359-158765 GCF_000754665.1 Bison bison bison
TTTCTGAGGGCATTCCTCAGCTTCCTTCATTCTTTTCCTTCCTCTGTCGACCTACTATTTCAGATAAACTTTCCAACCCTATGTTTCAGTTATCTTCTCCTGCAAATCAACCTCTTCCCCTTACAAAACACAATGGATTCAAACAACCATCATTTTCTTATTGGTCCTAATTCTGTGCATGAACTGGTTCAGCTCAGTGTTTATTCTGCTCTTTGTGATATCAGCTGGGCTGCAATCATCTGGAATATCTAAAATGGCTCACTCACATGACCTGAAACTAACACAACAGTATAAATCAACTATATTCCAATGTAAAATAAAAGAAAAAATACTCAAATGGCTCACTCATATAGCTTGCATTCATGTTGACTGTTGTCTGGGAACTCAGCCTCTTTTGCCCTCCTTCATGTGGTTTGGGGCTTCCCTAGTGGCTCAGATGGTAAAACATCTGCCTGCAATGCAGGAGACCTGGGTTCGATCCCTGGGTTGGGAAAATCCCCTGGAGAAGGAAATGGCAACCCACTCCAGTACCCTTGCCGGGAAAATCCCATGGACGGAGGAACCTAGTAGGCTACAGTCCATGGGGTTGCAAAGAGATAGACATGACTGAGCAACTTCACTTTCGACTTCACTTTTCATGTGGTTTGATCTTCTCACAGCATCATGGCTAAATGAAGAGGAAAAGAAGTGCCCCAAAAGCTGAAACCTCCAAATGAAAGGAAGAAAAAAATCTGCCCATCCTGTTGGAAATCCCAGAATGCCACTTCCATCACATTGGTCAACTCAGTCCCTGGGTGAGAAAAATAAGTGCCAACTCTTTAAATGAGGAGCAGCATGCTCAAATAGGGAGGGGAGGAACTGTAAGGCCATCTTTGGAGACTAGCTACCACACCCTTCTGGTGTGTATTCAGTGTATCGTGAACATTCTAAATGCCTCTTGAGAATAAACACTGTGTTTTCATCATCTCTTTCCCCACTGCTCTTAGCATAGATCCTTAAACATGGTCCTTAGATGCTTGTTATATGTTTGCTGACCTTATCAATCCAATTATATCAGATTAAATCAGTCCATTGTCTCTGAGCTCCTCTCATGTGCTATTCTATCTTGTTGTGCACTGTGGAGTTCACTCTGCAGAAACTTATGAGTGGGGGACAACATTGCATCAGAGGAACACAATAGAAAAGGTGATTATTAATAGCTCAAGGCAATTACATACAGGCTAGCACTGGACAGTCCATGATTGATTGCCAAGCTAATTGTGTGGGCACTAATCCCTCTAGATCTTCAAGGAGGTTGTGTTCACTTCATAGAGAAGAGGTTTTAGGTAGGAGACAGGGTTGGATCTGAGTCTTAATGTGAAGCTAGGACTGGTATGGGAGATAAACATGACCGTGGTGGACTACTAGGAGCAATCATGTGAAGACTGGACCACACAAGCTGCACGATTTAGTATGCTTATACACACACACACAATTATAACTTTTTTTCAAAAAGAGCCTTGCTATAAGCATACTCTAATAAATAAGAAAGTAAATAAGAGTGGTCAGCCATGAGAGTTCTAAATGATTTTTTTTTTTAAATAACTAATCAAAATGGATAAAGCATGCATGGCATAGATTATATTGCTCACTAAATATCACATGTCTTCCCACCCTCTTATGAAGCTGGTTTGGGCTGAAGTATATACAACTGCTGGTCCAAGGGAAGAAATAGCTCATGGTAGGTCACCATGCATTCTGTTCCCATCCTGTTTCCCTTCTGGAAGTAAAGAATTCTGAGATGATAGAACTGCAGGATGGAATTTAGGCTGCATCTGAAAGCTACCTATTGCTGGAGAGTCATGAAACAGAGTCTCTTCACCTGTCTCAGACTGCAATGTGACCAAGAAATATTGTCTTCAGCCATTCAGAAATTTAGATTTTCTTTGTTACTGCAGCATAGCTTACCCTATTCTATTATTTCCAGTGTTCTCTATGAAGGGATGGAATATCACATAATAAAAATGATTCATCCTCTCTTTAGAGAAGACAACAAGCAAAGAAAACCTTTAGAATCTACTTTTGGTTATCTGCAGCACAAAGGTATGCCTTCCTGCCTAGGAGCAAAGAATTAGATGTATCTAATTAAACAGTCTAGAGGAGGAAATGGCAACCCACTCCAGTATTCTTGCCTGGAGCATCCCATAGATGGAGGAGCCTGCAGGGCTACAGTTTATGGGGTCGCAAAGAGTTGGTCACAACTGAGCATGCATGCATAAATCAACAGTCAGCATCTACACCCCCTTGGGAACACTGACTGGACTCACTCATGCACTGCTGTGCAGAACTTTCTGCAGTATATCTAATCACTGGCAGCAGAAGGTGAGCAAGGAAAGGCAAAGGTTATCTGAAATAAACAGAAAATTC
>NW_011495074.1:159182-161906 GCF_000754665.1 Bison bison bison
TTATCTGAAATAAACAGAAAATTCTCAAACCTTAAGTCAACATCTTCCCTAACCAGACTTTTTAACATGTGACTAACAAGTAGAAGATGGCTCTCCTGCCTCCTCTTCCCTGGTCCTCATCTAATTATATGAGCAAGAAACAAAGGGTGATAGAAAAGAAGGGCACCAGAGGCCAGAGAAATCCACAAGCTAGAAAAGTGGACCCAGAGTCTTAGGTGGCAGCTCCATCTGGGCCATTATTTTATTGCCTGAGACTGTCCTTGAGGAGGCACTTTATTTTTTCTATCAGCTCCACTTATTCTCTGGCTTGAAAGAACAGCCAGCTGTATACTGGTTTCTGGGTCCTCATGAATTTCTTAGGTTGTGCTTCAAGACCTGAGACAAAGCACACTTGTTTGGGGGAATAAATTTCTTGAAATGAGCAGTGTTCGCAGAAAGCCCATTCTGAGAATGGTCCAACTTGATTCAGGGAGCAATGGGTATAAAAGGGAATGAGATTTGCCCCCTTAATTATTTGCCCTGGAGAGACAAAGCCAAGAGAATAAAGAGCCCAAGCTCTCTCTCCTCTTGCCTTCCCATCTCCTGCCAGTGCCCCCTACTGGCTGAACCTAATAAAGCCAGAGGGCAGAGGGGTCCGTGGATGCGGTCCATGCAAATCACAATCCCAGGGCTCAGAGTAAGATGGACAAGGACAGAAGACAGTCCTGGAGAGGCAAATGGAGAATATCCAGCAAGCACACTGACTAAAACTGAAAGGCCATAACCTTAGAGAAAATTCATATCTAGGTGAACTAGTATCAGTTGTCAACTTACACATATACAATGGGCATGTTTAAATTTAGAGGATGTTCCTCTGTCCAAGATTGTGATTCTCCCTTTTCTCCCCCAAGTCAGAACAGTGCAGAAGGAGAGACCAGAAGGAGCTTTTTTCTTCTTCAGACTATAAGGGATGTGGGTGTTGGACATGTCTCATTAGCACTCAACTAAGCAGGAGCCACCACACAACTTTCTCGTGATCTTTGTGCTAAAAGGATGCCCTTTGGTGGAGCCAAGCAGAATGCATTAGAACTTCCCTGTCTCTGATCACCAGCTGGAAGAGCCTTCACTGGAAGGTGGAGCCCCTGACCCAGTCCCGAATCCTACATACTCTCAGTATCTGGGAGTCTCAACAGCCCTTTCCAGGGTCTGAATCAGTACAAAAGTGCTGATGACAGGAGTCTTTCTCCTGGCTGCAAAGGCTCATGTGTCTACCTCATTCCAGGGTTCATTTTACCCACATTGTGCATCTCAGTCTGTCAGATTCCCATCTGAGTCAGTCAACCATCCACTCCTCAGATCTCTGCTGACTGCTGCTTTCCATGCCTGGAAGCTCTCACCAGTGCCTTGGATCTTAACTGCCTCTGGTTCTTAATGAGTCTTTACTGGTCATGGCTATTTCAGCATGCACTGAGCCAGCCTCACTGTACAGTGCCCTGCCTACAAGGTCCTTTCTGTGACTTACTCTCTAAATGTCTCTTTCCTCCCCTGATTGTCACTGATCCCCTGCTTCCCTAGAGTGCCCCACTGCCTCCTCTCCTCAGAGATGCTACATCCCAGTCACGAATTCTATGCCTTTGGATCCCCAAACTTTTCTGGAATCATCTACCTGGTGAGCAGCCCACAGAAGTGCTTAATGCACTAAGCTGACTCCTGTGAGCTTCGACTGTGTACTTAGGGATGAGAATGAGAAATGTTCAAATATTTTTTAAAAATAAGATCATGGCTCTCATTTAAAGAGAAAACAAAAAGATGTCAAAGGTTTTATTTAATTCATTAATTAATGTGGAAACCAGTAAGATGTCACAAATCATCCAAAGGAAAACTCAAAGAGCCATACATATATAGGCAGGCAAGAGGCAACATTGAGATGAATGCAAATAGATGCAAAATTAGTCCAAAATAAGTTGCACTCCACCACACACAATTCATTTGCATTTCTGTGGACAAGAATAATTTGTTATTAGTTTTCTACAATTTAGAGTTATAAAATAGCTCCAAATCAATGAAAGGTGGAGATAACCACAAAGGGTACTCTAAAAAAGACACCCAGTAAACCTTTTCTTTGCCAATTTTAAAGTCTCACAATTTTTCCTCATAGGAGGAAGGCCTCTTCCCTTTCCAATAGGAATCCACATCTAATATAACTATCAGAAGCACTGTCTGTGAGGTGGGAACAGACATCTTTGCTTGTGGAGACCAATGTTTGTGTCTTTAATCCAAACCTCAGTAAGTGCTGTAGACTGGATATTTGTGTCTCCTACCCCAAAATCAGGATGTTGAAACCCTAACCCCTAGGGTGATGGTATTATAGGTGGGGCCTCTGGGAGGTGCATACATCACAAGAGTAGGGTTGTCATAAATGAAACTGGTGCCCTTATAAAACAGACTCTGGAGAGCTCTGTCGACCCTTCAGCCATCTGAGGCCACAGCAAGAAGACAGCCACCTGCAATGAAGAAGAGAGTTCTCTCACCAGAACTCAATCAGGTTGCCACTCTAACTTGGGACTTCCAGCCTCCAGAACTGGGAGAAATGAATTTCTGTTGTTTATAAGCCACCCAGTCTCTGGTACTTTGTTACAGCATCCTGAAGGGACTAAGACAACAAAGCATGGCTACTTCATTCCTTTTAGACATTGTTATTAAGGGTGTGGTCTGGTATTACCTGGAAGCTGGCATAGAAATTCA
>NW_011495074.1:162006-162674 GCF_000754665.1 Bison bison bison
ATCTACAGATTCAATGCCATTCCTATCAATATCTCAGCTGGCATTTTGGAGAAAAATTTGGCAAGCTTATCCTAAAATCCATATGGAAGTACAAGACACCCAGAACAGCCAAAACAATCTTGAAAAAAAAGAATGAAGTTGGATAACTCATACATTCCTATTTCAAAACTTATTACAAAACTACAGTAATCAAGACAGTGTTGTACTATTACAGAATAGAACTAGGAGCCCAGAAATAAACCCATATATTTCCAGCCAGTTAATTTCAACAAGTATGCAAAGACCATCCAACAGGGAAAGAATAGTCTTCTCAACAAATGATGCTGGGATAAATGAATACTCACATACAACAGAATGAAACTAGATTCCTTATCTCACATCATATACAAAAATTAATTCAAAATGGATCAGAGACCTAAATGTACCTGAATCTAAGAGCTAAAACTATAAAATTTTTAGAAGAAAACCTAGGTGTAAATCTTTGTGACATTGAATTAGGCAGTAGTTTCTTGATATGACACCAAAAGAAAATGAAAAGACAACCCAATGAATGGAGAAAATATTTGTGAATTATGTATCTGATAAGGAACTTATATCCAGAATATATGCAGAACTTTACAACTCAACCATAAAAGGACAAACAACTCTAGTTTTCAATGGGCAAGGGA
>NW_011495074.1:162774-163324 GCF_000754665.1 Bison bison bison
TTGGAAAACGTTTTGGGAGTTCCTCAAATTATTAAACATTGAGCTACCATATAAGCTAGCAATTCCACTCCTACATATATTTCCAAGTCAAAAACATAAATCTACACAAAAACCTGTACACAAACGTTCATAGCAACACTATTTGTAATAATCACAAAACGGAAACAACTCAAATGCCCATCAACTGATGAAAGAATAAATAAAATGTGGCATATTCATACAATGGAATACTATTTAGCAATAAAAAGGCTAAAAGATTTAAAATATTATGCTAAGTAAAAGAAGGTGGATACAGAAGGCTACATACTGTATGACTGCATTTCTTTTAAAAGTCCAGAAGAAGCAAACCTAGAGAGATAGAAGGTTTAGTGGTGGCCAGATGTGGGGGGAGGCGAGATGGGGAGTGACTACTAGTGGGTAGGGAATTTCATTTTGGAGTGATGAAAATATTCTTGAGATGTGGTAATGGTTGCACAACTTCATGAATACACACACACATCAAAAAACAGTAAATGTTCACTTTCCAAAGATCAAATTTAGAGTATGTGAA
>NW_011495074.1:164189-165616 GCF_000754665.1 Bison bison bison
CCAAGAGCCTGATGTTCCTGCTGAACCAGCACAGCAGCCGCATCTCCTTCCTCAACATCAGGATGCCCGAGACCCAAGAGCTGGAGAGCAGCCTCTAAGCCATGCAGAACACCCTGCATCTGGAGAAGAGCGTCAGCCAGAGCCTGCTCAACCTGCACCACCTAGCCACCAAGAGCAGCGACGCCCACCTGTTCCACTTCCTGGAGATGCGCCACTTGGACCAGCAGCTCGAGTTCGTCAAAGAGCTAGGGGACCATCTCACCAGCGTGCTCAAGATGAGGTTCCCACAAGGCGGTCTCGCGGAGTGCGTCTTTGATAAGTTTACCCTGGGCAACAGCAACAAGGAGGACTGATCCTGGACTGGACTTTCCCCCGAGTCACGGGTGACTCCCCAAAGGTCACCCTGTCTACCATGCAGACTGCAGTATTGCCCTTGAAAAAAAATTCACTAGCAGTTCTTCCACTGAAGTTATTACTTCAAATAAAGTTATTAGTTGATGCAAATATAAAGGTTTCTCTTTTATTCATGTGTGCAGATCTCTAATTTTTTTAAGTTTTAAACAGGTATCCAGGAGACTCTCCACCCAACCATGCCCCATCCATGTGCAGTTCAGGATCTCCACAGAGGGAGGGAGGTTTTACATGGGCCCTTGGAAAATACAAAATCAGTCTTCCCCTTATAAACGATGTGTATGTGGGGAGGGTGAGGTAAGGTGGGTGGTCTGGGGCTCTATGGGTTGGTGGGTGGTGTTTGTAGGTACTTATGTATGGTAAAGATAGAATATGGTCCAGAATTCATCACAGCAGTTGCCTCTGGGGAAGAAGTGAAGGGAATGGGCAGGGATTAAAAGAAAGGGATTGGAACTTGAGGCAGGTGGTATGGGTTCCATCTCTGTTCAGGGAATTCCCACAAGCGGTGTGGACAAAAAAAAAAACAAAAAAACACACAGATCTTCAGCATTGTGTGATGTATTTCAGTACAGTAAGATGCACACATCTTAATGTTTGTTGATTCTTGGTAGCAAGCTGGGGTCGTGGAAGGCAGCATGGCAGAGACTGTCATTAACAAGCTCACCCTGAGTGACAGTGATAATGAGTAATAAGCCTCCAGCTATCTTCCCTGTAGTCAAGGGGCTGATCAACAAAGATAATGATAATGGCACTCTGCAGGTCCAAGTCCTCTTATGTATATTCTTATATTTTATTTTTATAAGAATCTCAAGAAATAAGAAGGACAGGGATGTCCCTGGTGGTCCAGTGGCTAAGACTCTGCACTCCCAATTCAGGGGACCCGGGTTCAATCCCTGGTCAGGGAACTAGATCCCACAGGCCACAACTAAAGATCCCAAGTGTCAAAATGAAGATGGAAGATTGTGTGTGTCACAACTAAGACCTAGCACACCCAAATAAATACATTTAAAGAAAAG
>NW_011495074.1:165716-166524 GCF_000754665.1 Bison bison bison
TATGCATTATCAGTGAGAAAAAGGGAGGCCACACAGATAAGAAGTTATTGAAT
The DNA here is from genome assembly GCF_000754665.1 of Bison bison bison. Taxonomy (NCBI): domain Eukaryota; kingdom Metazoa; phylum Chordata; class Mammalia; order Artiodactyla; family Bovidae; genus Bison; species Bison bison. Next base: position 165,770 of record NW_011495074.1, read on the forward strand.
GTGGACATGAATACAGGTCTTCTAATGCCATGTTTTTTTTTTTTTTTCCTGTTACCTCACAGGTATATCAATGGGTTAAGAATAGTGGGTGGGCAGACTGGGAATCCAGCCAGATAAGAAGGCCAGGAAGGGAGGGAAATCCCCTCATGAAGACAGCCCTGATCACTGCAGTCTCATCTCTAGTTATAGGGGTGCCTTCTAGCCTAGGGCAGGAATGGCTGCCACACATCAGCCAAAATCCTTCTCAGAGGGAAGACGACTTCAAAAGTGGCCACCAAATGTGTCAGAGGTAGCAGGGCACCTCACTGGAAGGCAGTCAACACCCATAGACCCAAATCCCTCAGTTCAGGCTCTCTCACTGCTCCACATAGGCAGAAGCACTGCTACCTGAGTTGACTCTGAACACCTGGAAAGACCTTGGGAGTGGAAATGCCCAGAAACTGTATCTCTTCCTGAGTGGTTTCCCTTTGGGCATGAAAGGTGTGTGTTGGGGAGGTGGCGACAAAACACACATGTTATATCTGCAAATTCAGCTCCTCTGGGCAGAGAAACTCTGTGTTTTTGCTCTGCATGGGGTACTGTAATTTATCTAACGAACCACTGGCTGTTATGGCCTCTTCACTGGGATTCTAAAGCTGACCCTAGTCTTGGGTGCTGCCCCCCTCCTTGTTATCCCGTCTTTCCCTTTTCCATGATTCAGAGGGGCTCCCTGGGATGATGCAGAGAAGTCTACTTCGACCTGCATCCTCTTATTT
>NW_011495074.1:167610-167985 GCF_000754665.1 Bison bison bison
GACCTTTTCCAGTCCTGTGGCCACTGCTGAGTTTTCCAAATTTGCTGGCATATTGAGTGCAGCACTTTCACAGCATCGTCTTTCAGGATTTTGAATAGTTCAACTGGAATTTCATCACCTCCACTAGCTTTGTTCATACTGATGCTTTCTAAGGCCCACGTGACTTCACATTCCAGGATGTCTGGCTCTAGGTCAGTGATCACACCATTGTGATTATCTGGGTCGTGAAGATCTTTTTTGTACAGTTCTTCTGTGTATTCTTGCCATCTCTTCTTAATATCTTCTGCTTCTGTTAGGTCCATACCATTTCTGTCCTTTATTAAGCTCATCTTTGCATGAAATGTTCCTTTGGTATCTCTGTATTTTCTTGAAGAG
>NW_011495074.1:168790-171098 GCF_000754665.1 Bison bison bison
GTGTTTCTTGACTTCCTACTTTTGCATTCCAGTCCCCTATAATGAAAAGGACATCTTTTTTGGGTGTTAGTTCTAAAAGGTCTTGTAGGTCTTCATAGAACCGTTCAACTTCAGCTTCTTCAGTGTTACTGGTTGGGGCATAGACTTGGATTACTGTGATATTGAATGGTTTGCCTTGGAAACGAACAGAGATTATTCTGTTGTTTTTGAGATTGCATCCAAGTACTGCATTTTGGACTCTTTTGTTGACCATGATGGCCACTCCATTTCTTCTGAGGGATTCCTGCCTGCAGTAGTAGATATAATGGTCATCTGAGTTAAATTCACCCATTCCAGTCCATTTCAGTTCACTGATTCCTAGAATGTCAACATTCACTCTTGCCATCTCTTGTTTGACCACTTCCAATTTGCCTTGATTCATGGACCTGACATTCCAGGTTCCTATGCAATATTGCGCTTTACAGCATCGGACCTTGCTTCTATCACCAGTCACATCCACAGCTGGGTATTCTTTTTGCTTTGGCTCCATCCCTTCATTCTTTCTGGAATTATTTCTCCACTGATCTCCAGTAGCATATTGGGCACCTACTGACTTGGGGAGTTTCTCTTTCAGTATCCTATCATTTTGCCTTTTCATACTGTTCATGGGGTTCTCAAGGCAAGAATACTGAAATGGTTTGCCGTTCCCTTCTCCAGTGGACCACATTCTGTCAAATCTCTCCACCATGACCCGCCCGTCTTGGGTTGCCCCACGGGCATGGCTTAGTTTCATTGAGTTAGACAAGGCTGTGGTCCTAGTGTGATTAGATTGACTAGTTTTCTGTGAGTATGGTTTCAGTGTGTTTGCCCTCTGATGCCCTCTTGCAATACCTACCGTCTTACTTGGGTTTCTCTTACCTTGGGCGTGGGGTATCTCTTCACGGCTGCTCCAGCAAAGCGCAGCCATTGCTCCTTACCTTGGACGAGGGGTATCTCCTCACCGCCGCTCTTCCTGACCTTCAAAGTGGGATAGCTCCTCTAGGCCCTCCTGCGCATGCGCAGCCACGGCTCCTTGGACGTGGGGTTGGTCCTCCTGGCCACCGCCCCTGGCCTCGGTTGTGCGGTTGCTCCTCCCTGCTGCCGCCCTTGGCCTCAGGCTTAGGGGCATGGGGTAGCTCCTCCCGCCCGTCTGTTCTAAATCCCCCTTTCCCTAGCTCAGTTTTGGGGTCCACAAATAGCCCTGTGATTATGTGGGATAGGGATGGAAAGAAGTGAGGAACATTCAGACGAATGAAGTCTGCACCACTGTATGTACTTTACGATGTCATGACTGTGTCCATTGCTCTAAGTCTCCTTATTTACCCAGCCTCTTCCAATGCATCTCTCTCAAAAGGTGTGAGCAAACTTCTGGTGGGTGTTTCATCCTCCTGCCTACTTGCAGCCTTACCAGTTCCTTGATAACCTGATTTTCAGGACATGGAACTCTGCTGTGATTTGGTCTTCGAGCCCTGGAAACTACCACCCTGAGATGCACAGCTGGATGCTTGTCACTCACAGGCTATGCTCTGCTGCTTAGGGAAGTGATGTCTGAAATAGTGGCTGTTGCTATGGGTACCAGAGTCTCAGGCAATGATAGTATCAAGACAGACTGAGGGAAATGGTAATAAAATTGATAACTTCATCACAGGCTCAAACATGGATTCAAATTAACTGTGTTGAATAATTTACCTCTGGGGGAAAAAATCCTCACTCTATCACAAAAGGAAATTTCTTAATAGATGGTTGTCACTGACAAGTTGTACTTCATTTTCCAGAAAAAGGAAAAGTCTTTTTTTCTCAGAGATGTGTGACAAGCAGTACAAAGCACCCATTAATTTCTCCTGAATCTTCTCTACTCTTGGAATTTGTTCCACATTTCTGATTTTTAAGTTCTCCCTTAATTTTTTTCATTTTCCAGCAATTCCAGTGTCTTTTTACAAGCTCAAGAGATATATCTAATCAAGTATTCAGTAGAGGAAGGTATTACCACTAATCCTGGAAGTGATACTGTGCTGAGATTTAAAAATAAAAATTTTTATTACAATTTTTTTTTGAAGACCTGAGTTCAGCCTCAGAGGGTTATAAATGGAGAATTGGCTTCAGGAAAACTGAAGTGAAGGGTTAAATGAGGGTGATTAGCAAAGTGTTAAGACACCTAAAAAGTAAAGAAATGTATGCCTTGATTCATTTAGTCATGAAGGATGGAGGAGTGGAATAAGTCACAGTGAGTGAGCAAAGTAGTACTGGGTAACATAATAATTGTGTACCAGTATGGATTGGGTTTGGTTAT
>NW_011495074.1:171198-171621 GCF_000754665.1 Bison bison bison
AAAAAAAAAAAAAAAAAGAAGAAGAAGAGAGAGAGACAGATTCAAATAAAACCAGATCTTGATAACACTACAGACCTTGCAGAATGGCTAAACTTTTGAAAAAGACAATAAATTTTGCTCCTATGAACATTAAAAAGAGAAAAGCAATGGCTTTTAAAAATGGGTCGGGGGAAGTTTCTCCCTTGTATATAAAAGAAGTATGGAGGAAAACAGTTCAGACTACGGAGGGCGCTCTTTCCATCTCATTTCACTCATTCCAAGACATATTTTTTTTCTCCCATTTTTTCACATCTTTAAAACTGGGATAAATCTTACAATTGCTGTTGGTCATAGCTATCATTGCCTGAGCAAGCCCATCAAGACTCAACAGAGGGACTTCCCTGGTGGTCCAGTGGCTAGGACTACATGTTCCCAATGTAGGGG
>NW_011495074.1:171721-172170 GCF_000754665.1 Bison bison bison
ATTTGTAAGGCCTCCCCAGACAGCCATTTTGCTTTTTTGCATTTCTTTTCCATGGGAATGGTCTTGATCCCTGTCTCCTGTACAATGTCACGAACCTCATTCCCGAGTTCATCAGGCACTCTATCTATCAGATCTAGGCCCTTAAATCTATTTCTCACTTCCACTGTATAATCATAAGGGATTTGATTTAGGTCATACCTGAATGGTCTAGTGGTTTTCCCTACTTTCTTCAATTTGAGTCTGAATTTGGCAATAAGGAGTTCATGGTCTGAGCCACAGTCAGCTCCTGGTCTTGTTTTTGCTGACTGTATAGAGCTTCTCCGTCTTTGGCTGCAAAGATATAATCAATCTGATTTCGGTGTTGACCATCTGGTGATGTCCATGTATAGAGTCTTCTCTTGTGTTGTTGGAAGAGGGTGTTTGTTATGACCAGTGCATTTTTCTGGCGA
>NW_011495074.1:174114-176066 GCF_000754665.1 Bison bison bison
AACAAACAGACTCACAGATACAGAGAACAAACCAGTGGTTACCAGTGGGGAGAAGGAAGCAAGGAGGGGCAAGATAGGGGTAGGGGATTAAGAAATACAAACTATTATGTATAAAACAGATAAGCAATAAGGATATACTGAACAACCCGGGGAACAACACAGGGAATTGTGGTGCTGGGGAAGACTCTTGGGGGTCCCTTAGGCTGCAAAGGAAATTAAACCGGTCAATACTTAAGGAAATCAACTCCAAACATTCATTGGAAGGGTGATGTTGATGCTGAAGCTCCAATACTTTAGCCACCTGATGCGAACAGCCAACTCACTGGAAAAAATCCTGATGCTGGGAAAGATTGAAGGCAAAAGGAAAAGTGGGAGGCAGAGGATGAGATGGTTGGATGGCCTCACCAACTTGATGGACGTGAATTTGAGCAAACTCTGCGAGATAGTGGAGGGCAAAGTTCACACAGAATTTGTCTTTTCTGTCTGTCTTATTTCACTTAGCACAATACCTCCATGGTCCATCCTTGTTACAAATGGCATGGTTCCCTTCTTTTTTTCCGTTGCTCACCTACTACATCTTCTTTATCCATGCATCTGTCAATGGGCATTCAGGTTGTTTCTATGCCTTGGCTTTTGTGAACAACACTGCAACAAGCATGGAAGTGTAGATGTCTTAGAAGAGTTGACATTTGAATCTGAAGAAGATCCAGCAGTACCATAAACAATTTATTTAGTGCAGTTCCTTTTTATGTGTATGCATATGAGTAATGTAATGACCAAAAATCTATATCTAAATAAGTATAAAAGAGATCATTTACTAATTGAAAAATCAAAGAAAACTCCAATGGATGAGAAAAGGTTGTGTCTTAATTAAATTGGTAGCATTTCCTTTCTTCCTTTGCAGTACATAATATAATGCTGTGCCTTAAAACTGACATGTTTGATTTGATAAAATATATTATTCTGTTGTTCCATTGTACAGGGCTTCTGTTCTTAAGCTGTATTTTCTAATATGGCTATTGGAGTTCCAACTATTTACATCAACATACCAGGCAGAAGAAAGAACAGATAGATACAGATATGCAGATATAAAATATATATAGGAGTAGAAGAATATCTAGACCTTTGCTAGGAGGAAGGAAAAGGTAATAAATCTGAGTGCCATGAAAGGAGGGTTGATCTTTGACTTAGGGGGTGGTGGCTTCCTGTGGTTTCTGATTCAGGGGAGCACCATGATAGGAACATTTACTTTCCTTCAAAATCAGAGGATCCAACAGAAAGCCCCAAGCCAGATTTATTGGTACATGTGTTTTATTTGAACTAATGATTTAAAAAAAATAATTTTTCAATTTTTGAATAAGCTTAGATTTACATAAATGTTGCAAAGATAGTACAGTTTCTGTATATCCCCCATCCAGTTTCCTCTGTTAACCTCTTACATAACCATGGTGCATTTGTTAAAAATAAGAAATTAAATCTAGCACATTATGAGACTTCCCTGCTGGTCCAGTGGCTAAGACTCCACACTCCCAATGTGGGGGGCTCAGGTTTGATCTCTGGTTAGGGAACTAGATTCCACATGCCTCAACTAAGAGTTTGCATGCCACAACTAAAGATCCCACATACTGCAATAAAGATCCTGTGTGCCTGGTACAGCCCAATTAATTGATTGATTAAATAAAAATTTTAAAATGAACTAAATTCCATGGTGTATTTCCACTGAAGTCCATTTTCTGTTTTGGTTCCAAAAATCAAGGATGCCACATTGTATTTACGTCATGGCTCCTTGGCCTCCTCTGTCCCAGTCCTTCCTTGTTTTTGATGGCCTTGAGAGTTTGAACAGTACTGGTCAAGTGTTTTATAGAACATTTATCAGTTTGGGTTTGTCTGATGTTTTCTCCTGATTAGACTGGCTTATGGGTTGGGGGTAAGAAGACCACAGAGATGACATG
>NW_011495074.1:176166-177031 GCF_000754665.1 Bison bison bison
ATCACTAATTATTAGAGAAATGCAAATCAAAACCACAATGAGACATCATGTCACACCTGTCAGAATGTCTATTGTCAAAATGGCTATTGTCACAAAGCCTATAAATAACAGGGCTTCCCAGGTGGTGGCAGTGATAAAGAACCTACCTATGAATGCAGGAGATTTAAGAGATGCAAGTTTGATCCCTCAGTCAGAAAGATCCCCTAGAGCAGGGCATGGAAACCCACTCCTTCTTGCCTGGAGAATCCCACAGATAGAGGAGCCTGGTAGGCTACAGTCCATATGGTCGCAAAGAGTGGGACACAACTGAAGTGGCTTAGCACGCACACACTACAAATAAAAAGTGTTGGCAAGGATGTAGAGAAAAGGGAACGCTCGTACAGGATTGGCAGGAATGTAAACTGATACCGTCACTATGGAAAGCAGTATGGAGGTTCCTCAAAAAGCCAAAAACAGAATTACCATATGATCCAGGAATTCCACTCCTGGGTACATATTCAGAAAACAAAAACACTAATTTGAAAAGATATGTGCACCCCAATGTTCATAGCATTATTATTTACAATAGCCAAGATATGAAAGCATCCCAGATGGCCATCAATAGATCAATGGATAAAGATGTGAGATACACACACACACACACACACACACACACACACATATATATATATATACACACACACACATGGATATTATCCAGCCACAAAAAGAATGAAATTTTGTAAGTGTAACAACATAGATGGACTTGGGGGGCATTATGCTTAGAGACAAAAATAAGACAGAGAAAAATACTATATGTTATCACTTATATGTGGTATCTTTAAAAATAAAACAAATGTATTTAACAAAACAAACAGACTCACAG
>NW_011495074.1:179387-179851 GCF_000754665.1 Bison bison bison
TTATTTGTTCTAGCTCTGTGAAGAATACCGTTGGTAGCTTGATAGGGATTGCATTGAATCTATAAGTTGCTTTGGGTAGTATACTCATTTTCACTATATTGCTTCTTCCAATCCATGAACATGGTATATTTCTCCATCTATTAGTGTCCTCTTTGATTTCTTTCACCAGTGTTTTATAGTTTTCTATATATAGGTCTTTAGGTTCTTTAGGTAGATATATTCCTAAGTATTTTATTGTTTCCTTAATTTCTCTTTCTGTTTTCTCATTATTAGTGTATAGGAATGCAAGGGATTTCTGTGTGTTGATTTTATATCCTGCAACTTTACTCTAATCATTGATTAGTTCTAGTAATTTTCTGGTGGAGTCTTTAGGGTTTTCTATGTAGAGGATCATGTCATCTGCAAATAGTGAGAGTTTTACTTCTTCTTTTCCAATTTGGATTCCTTTTATTTCTTTTTCTGCT
>NW_011495074.1:179951-180625 GCF_000754665.1 Bison bison bison
TCTGGCTAATGGTTTGTCAATTTTATTTATCCTTTCAAAGAACCAGCTTTTGGCTTTGTTGAGTTTTGCTATGGTCTCTTTTGTTTCTTTTGCATTTATTTCTGCTCTAATTTTTAAGATTTCTTTCCTTCTACTAACCCTGGGGTTCTTCATTGCTTCCTTTTCTAGTTGCTTTAGGTGTAGAGTTAGGTTATTTATTTGACTTTTTTCTTGTTTCTTGAGGTATGCCTGTATTGCTATGAACTTTCCCCTTAGGACTGCTTTTACAGTGTCCCACAGGTTTTGGGTTGTTGTGTTTTCATTTTCATTCGTTTCTATGCAAATTTTGATTTCTTTTTTTGATTTCTTCTGTGATTTGTTGGTTATTCAGCAGCGTGTTTTTCAGCCTCCATATGTTGGAATTTTTAATAGTTTTTCTCCTGTAATTGAGATCTAATCTTACTGCATTGTGGTCAGAAAACATGCTTGGAATGATTTCTGGAAGAGGTGGGGAGAAATTCTTCTGAAGGGAGAATTTGTACCTTCTTTGCCATTTATTTATTTTTTCAGTCATCTATTTATACCAGTATGGACTCATCGATGTTTACTTACTACTCTGGGTTACAAACCAATAATGTTATTTATTTAGTTGCTCAAATTGTTCCAGATGTGACCATTGGGAACGCTTTCAGTTG
>NW_011495074.1:180725-182670 GCF_000754665.1 Bison bison bison
TCTGTGTGCGTGTGTGTGTGTGTGTAGCACTTCCTTTATGGTACTACAAGATGCTCCAAGCTCAGGATGTATTTTCTCTGCCCCAGCCCTAGAATCAGCCACTTCTTCAAGGAGTCCGAGTTCCTTTTATTGGATAAGTGGTATTTGGGAACTACGATCTTGGCAAACTTGTGAGTTTTTAACTGGAAGAGTTCTCATCAAATTTTGTATTTCTGGCTTCTCATAAAAATGTTATTTTTTTATTTAACCGTCTGGCCACACTGGGCTCTGTCCCATGGGAATGTTCATATAGAGCTGAGTTTCAGCAGCCACCTTAAAGTAATTACATTCTCCAATTTACCACATGATACGCCATTCAAGCAAGGTAACTTGAGTACCCAAAGGCTTCTCTTCATTGATTTCAATTCCCCACTGGGCCCTGCTAGTACTTAGTTTGGTGTTGTTCTTAGATTCTCTGTCTCAAGCACCATGGACCATGCAAGGGTCAGAAACCTGGGACGGATCCTCTGCCACAAAAAAGGGTGGTTCCTCTCCCTTAGGTTGATTGGCCCCCGTATCTCTGAGCCTCTGATGGTATTTAAGAGATGAAATTTGGATCACTGGGTCATCTGCTTTCTTACTGCCTAGAAGTCAAAAGAGCTCAGCTTAAGGTTGGATCTATGAGTGTCTCCGTCAGTTACTTGTCCCTTTGTTGACCAAAGCACTCAACTTCTTTTACCTTCTGTTAGTACTTAATATCATGGTGACAAATCACCCTGATGCTTGTGTATACTTCAACTGGATTACCAGGGAGGACATACAAGATGTCACAGACCAAAAAGCTCACAGATCAGACTAAGATGGCTTGGATCACACTGTTTGCTGAAGGATTTCGAACAGTGAGAATCAATAAGGGGTTGGGGAGGGAGAAAGAGAGCGAGTGCTTGAGTGCACGGTAGTCTGATGGAAGGGACTGAAGCCAATGTCATGTCATGTTCACATGTCCATTCTCTGCTACTTTAGTTTTCCCCACTTCATATGATTATAAAGACCAGTGATGAAGATATGGAGAGCCAATATACACCAGTTCTGTCAGAGATACCAAGGGACCAATAGTCCTGATGTACAGGGCAGGGGACATATGGGACCCAAACTGGTGTCCCCAGTATATGGCTGGTCTAAGGAAGAACCACTGTCAGGAATGGTTGGTGTCTACTTGGGCCTTCCATTCATTCCTATTCAGAACGCATATATTCTGCCGTTTATCCATGTTCAATATCTATCACAAGAATTATCCATACTTAGTTTTGTCTATCCTCCTTATGTGTTTTTCTTCTCTATTGCAGACTACTTTTGAACAAACAGCAGACATGTCCCTGCACAAGCATCTTCCGATCTGTTCTTCAGGGAGATGGCATGAATGTTTTTCAGGGTATTGTTAGGTTGGTTCCTCTCCTGGCTCTGTTGATTAGACCCTCTGCAGCCTAGCCTAGTGATAATCTAAAAACCCTTTCAGGAGCATATTCAGCTTACAATAAAGGGAGTTACAACTTCATTTTCTTTAAGGACCTTGATTTCTTAGTCTCTAATGCCTTGAGGAAATCACTCCCTTTAGCAATCTGAAAAGGAGAGAAAAACGTCTTCCCCAAAAGGGGGCACTCACTTCCGTATTATTGTCTGGGAAATCCCATGGATAGAGAAGCCTAGTGGGCAGCAGTCCATGGGGCTGCAGAGTTGGAGGCAACTGAGTTGCCCTGCCTAATTGCCCCACCTTTGTAGTGGTCTGGTATCTGTAGAAGACAAGGTCTAGGAAGCTCTTGGAGGAAGACAGGTGCGGGGAGGGAGTTGACTTCAGAAGCTAAGAATAAATGGAAAGTGAAGATATGGCTCCTTGAGGTGTAGACATGGATGTAGGGAATTTCAAGAAGTCATTGGCAGTTCACCGAATAGCTATCTATGAGAACAA
>NW_011495074.1:182923-184492 GCF_000754665.1 Bison bison bison
AGATGGCGAACCCAATCATAGTCATAATCATTATGGTCCAACTCATAATGCTATTAAGGCTGGCAGAAATGCATGCTTTGTCTGGGAGGATTTCACATCGAAAAGAGCAACTTTAATACCAAAAATAATTGTTTACCTTTTTCCGTCCATTCATTCTTCAAGGATGTGAACGTGTATGGAAAGCAAAGGGTCAAGAAGTGAAGGAAAGACCATCCATTGTTGGAAAAGCCATAATCTGGAACATTCTCTGGAAGATGGTTAGCTTGGAGATGAACCCAGTGAGAGAAGGAAGAGCTGGCTTGACATATGTCAAGTTGAAAATGACAGGAGTTAGACTCCAAAAATTGGGGCTTCCCCTGTGGCTCAGTGGTAAAGAATTCACATGCCAATGCAGGAGACCTGGGTTCAATCCATGGGCTGGGAAGAGCTCCTGGAGAAGAAATGACAACCCACTCCAGTATCTTGCCTGGAGAACTCCACGGACAGAGGAGCCTGGCGGGCTACAGTCCATGGGGTCACAAAGAGTCGGACTCGACTGAGCAACTTCACTTTCACGCATTGGAGAAGAAATGACAACCCACTCCAGTATCTTGCCTGTAAAATTCTATGGACTGAGGAGCCTTGTAGGCTACAGTAAATCGGGTCGCAAAGAGTCGGACACGACTGAGTGACTTCACTCACTCCTGCATTGCAGGCAGATTCTTTACCAACTGAGCTATGAGAGAAGCCCAAGGACTGGTGTTCCCACACTGGGAGTTGAACCTGGCCTGCCTAGGTGAAAACCAGGAATCCTAGTCCTGAATATGCAATATTAAGCAGTCATTAAAATTGCGCTTTCTCAGGCAAGTTCAATCTTGCCCAATAGCAGAGTCAATCAAGAAGTGGCATAAGACCAATAAATCCAGAGATCATCTAAGAGCAAAACAATCCATCCAAATATTCAGAAAGGGCAATAAGCAGAAAGCAGTCTTTCTGGTCCTCTAACGAAGACATGAGGTGGGCTTCACAACAAGGCAGCTGAGCTACCTTCTTTCACAATTTGTTCTGGAAGGATCTTCTCTTGACAAACAGAGTGAACTCTGCTCAGAGAGAACCTCCACTTTGTCATCTGATGGCTCCCCAGATGGACCTCCAGAAAAAGGGGAGAAAGAAGACTGGAGGCCTTGTGTTTGGGATCTGTCCCCACTCTGGAGAGTCCTTCAGCAAGCCTCCTTGGTTAAGGACAATCCGAGATACAGCAGACCTCCAGTGCAGAACTGTTGCTAGCAGAGGAGAGCTCAGTGATGCCAGGACCCCTGGTGATGCAGTTAACAACAGACTCAAGGACTTTGGGAGGGGGCTGCTGAGGCACTGAACTAACTGGATTTCCAGGGAGCCTCTGATATTTGCAGGGACATCCATGTGACAAGAAACGGGGGTTGTGGAAGGAGATGAAGGGGGTGATTTCCCCTTGACAAGTCAAGAAAATCCACTTCACCTATCTAATCTGTTCATGGCAGCAAAAGGAGAGCAGCCTTCAGGGAAAGAAGTTTGGGAGAAAAAGAAAATATCCACCTCGCCTAAGATGTT
>NW_011495074.1:184592-186805 GCF_000754665.1 Bison bison bison
CAACAGACTTTCAAATCAGGGCCTGCAGGAGCTGCGAACACAGGCTGGAGAGAGAGCTCGTCCAGGGGTGGGGAAGCAGTGTCACTTGAGGAGAGATGATAAAAGATGAAATGTGAAGGGCAGCCTAAGGCCAAGAACAGAGTCTTCATGTTTAAGTAAAATGCTGTTCGGAGGAAACAGCCAACGGGGATCTGGGCTTCAGGAGGAAGCTGGCCAATCCCTTGTTGGAGATATCCTGGGATAGGTGTGCCCAGTGACAGACACCTGTTATGAATACTAAAATGGGAAGCTCACAATCATGTGTTTGAAGAGGCAGTGTGTGCATTCTCTCTAATCAGGCAACAGGCATCAAAAAGTTCTGGGCAAGGTCTTTCTGTCCTTTTCCTTTTTATACCAGAGCCTGACTATTGTTTCAATTTGCTGCTTCCACAGAGTACAAGTCCAGGTGTCAGAATGTCAGAGGCATGTGGAGAACATCAAAGCCCCTGGTGGAGCTGTCACAAGTGTGTTAGAGCAACATCAAAGAAAAGCAGGGCTTATACCCTTGAGCCTGAGGAGGGAACATCAGACTCCACTCTGGCACTTTTTGTCCCTCTTCAAAAACCCTTCACTGTTTTTGTCAGACGTTTGGAAGAAGGAAGTTTATCAGCAAGCCCTGGAGTTGAAAAGATATCAGGGTAGGTACCTTATGCAGCCAATCATTCTCAGGGATGCGAGTGTGTCAGGACACAATCCAGGCACAGTGAGGTGAGGCTGTGCAGTGCACATTTACCTCTGGACTATGCAAGTAACACCACACGTCCACACCGCTGCGTGGCTGTAGACTGATGTGGAGAGGGGTACTCTGGAAATTCCCCAACCTCTACAACTGACAAACTTGTTGTCAATATCTGCTTTTCAGCCATAGGATCTAATCTCAAATTGCCTTTTATCTCTGCCCATGTTCATTACCACATGAAACACACACACACACACACGCACACATGCTGCCCTGGTTTCCAGAGCACATCTTACCCTTCACACTCCAGTTCTCAAAAGGCTGGGCACTTTCCCTTTTTGTTCGTTTTCCTCACTCTTCCCCAACTTTTGAAATCTTTCCTTTTAAAAAAAAAAATATTTACTTGGCTGCAGCAGGTCTTATTTGTGCCATGTGAACTCTTAGTTTTAGCATGTGGGATCTAGTTCCCTGACCAGGGATCGAACCCGGGCCCCCTGCATTGGGGGCATGGAGCCTTAGCCACTGGACTACCAGAGAAGTCCCTGAAATCCTTCCCTTGTGCTGTGTGTAGCTTGTGGATCCTTATCAGCATAATCTCCAATGTTCTCAGCCTCTTTCTTTCCTGAACATTCTCTTCACCTTCTTGCTCTAAGCAAATTCTGGAATTCCCTGAAGGCTGCTGATGCCAGGGCAGTCCTCTTGAGTCAGGGGCATGTGTCCCCCTCACACAGTCTACTGGGCCTGAGTGTAAGGCAGGCATCCTCCTCCTTCCATGCCAACTCGATTTTCAGGCCATCCTTCCTCCAGTCCCTCCTCCCTCGCATCCTCCAGTTTAGAATTTAGCATCATCACATCATGGCCCCCTCCCTCCTTTTGTTATAGTTATCTCAGGACCCCCTCCCCACACTGCTGGGTTACCTTAGTTCCTGATGGAGGGCAATCTACTCCAGCGTAAGCCCTGTCCTAATTCCTGGCAATTCCAATATCTACACAGATGATCCCTCTATTAATACAACCTGGCCTCTTCCTTTCTCATTCCTTCTCGCCCCCTGACCTTGTCTGCCAATCTCTTCTTCGTTGCTATAGTCACATCACAGACCTTGCCATCTGCAATACCTGTTCTCTTTCTATCATCTCTAATTCATGTGTCAGACTCTGACCACCGCCTCCTCTTTTTGTAATTCATCCTCCCTAGTGTCCTGATGCCAAAAATCCTTTAACCCCTCTGAGAAATCCACTCCATTGGTCCAACAATGTTTCCCTGGCTGGTCAACTTCATGATTGCCTCTATTTTCTGAAGTTAAATCCCACGGTAAGTGTTAATAATCATGCCTGTGGATGCATTTCCATCTTACCTGACTCCCTGGCTGTGTTGTATTTGCCTGGAAAAGTCCCTAACCTGACTAAATCCTTTCCCCCTGTTCCCCACATTGGCAACCATGCCACTGAAATGTGGCTAGAGAAAAGCCCAAGCATACTGACTGGATGCACTTAA
>NW_011495074.1:187198-187525 GCF_000754665.1 Bison bison bison
TTAGGTCAGTAGATGCATCATATTTGCCAATGTCCTATTAGCCAGAGGAAATCATACGGCACATCCAGAATCAGTGTGGGAGGGGAACGGCAAAGGCTTGATGCTCTTGGAGTTATTACTGGAACATCTACTACTTCCTTTGGCCTCTGACCACTCATACATCCTCCCAGTCCTCCCTCTCATCTGATCACCTTGCTTCCCATTTCACTGAAGAAAACAGAGACTATAAGGACCTCTACAGGCTTCCATCTACCACCACACCCCTGCCCACCAGCATCTGGGCACGTACACTCCACCTCCTCTACTGTTTCTAGAAGAACCTGCCGT
>NW_011495074.1:187833-191996 GCF_000754665.1 Bison bison bison
TGATATCTTTTCACTTCCTCTAATACCTCCCATTGACTACCCTCTGGTAACTGATCCGTTATGGATACATTCCTCTCTTCTCCACATTCACAGTCTCCATGACCTCTCCTCCCAGCTTCTCTTAAACCCCTGCCTATGGGGCTTCTGTGTCCCTAACTCCACCAAAACAGATTCTGTCATGGTCTCCAATTTCCTCTACACTGTTAAGTCCAAGGGTTAATTCGCAGCTTTCATCTTACTTCAACACTTTCTTGGGCTGACCTTCAGGATGTGGCCCTCTCCTGGTTTTCTTTCTCCCTGTCTGGGCTCTCCTTCCCAGTCTGCTGCCCCTTTCATGCTCCTCAATTCCTCTTCATCAGCTCCCTGACAGCTTAGTGTTGGAATACCCTAAGGCTCAATTCTTAAGGCTTTTCTCTCCACTGTTTATATGCACTCCTTTGGCAATCTCATCAATCTCATGGATTTCAGATGCCCTCTATGTGCTGATGATTTGAAATTGGTACCTCCAGTCTACTCTTCCCTGAACTCCAGACCCATGGATACAAATATCTACTTGAATGCCCATAGACATCTTATACTTAGTATGCCACATAGAACTCGTATTTTCCCCCACGTCTTCTCTACCTATAGTCTCCTCCAGCTCAAATTAATGGCTATTTTCTAGTTTCCCAAGACAAAAACCATTAAGTCATCTTTAACTACCTTCTTTCTCATATAGCCCACATCCAAATTATGAGTACATCTTCTCTTCAATATCCTCAAATTCAGTTCCCTTCTCACAACCTCCATTGCTACCATCCATATCCAACCTCCCACCAAGGTTATCATTGTAGACAATTAACTTATCTCCGTTTCTGCCTTTGTACTCTAGGGTCTATTTTCAACATAGCAGCAAGACTGGGCTTTTTAAAACATAAGTCAAATCATGTCACACCTCTGCTACAATGGCCCTCAAAGCTCTTATAATCTGCCTGTCCCAACCCTTCTATCTTGACTCTGCACTTGCTTCCTACTACTCTCCTCCATGTTCATCTGGCTTCAGCAACATTGCTGTATCTCTAATTCTTGGAGTATCTCAAGCATACTCCTTTGTCAGGATGTTTGTATCTGGTTTCTTCTGTCTAGCTTGCATGTGTAACACACCAATTCAAAACCTAATGACTCACAATAATTACTAGTATTCCTCATGGTTCTCTGAGAAGACTGACAGTTCTTTTCTAAGCCAGCTTGACTGAGGGTGTATGGTCAAGGAGAGGAGTTGGCAAGCTACAGGCTGTTGGCCAAATCTGACCTGCCACTTCTGCTTGTAAATAAAGTTTTATTGGCATACAACAACACCTACATGTTTACATATTATCTATGACTGCTTTAATACTATGGTAGCAGTGGCTTAATGTTGATGAGTCAATGCAGATGGCTTAGCCACACCTTTCTCATCATAAGGGTAGCTCAGCCTCATTTACATATGGTGGTCATGAGAGTTTAAGATCAGACAGCTAGGTCACACTTTATATCGTGTCATTTTTCAAAGCAGGTCACATGGATAAGCCTAGACCAGTGTGAAAGTGGCTACCCCAAGGTATGGCTATAAGGATAGGAATTTTTGTGACCATTTTTGCAAACAATCTACCATAAATCTCATTCCTCCTTCATGAATTGTTGAGTCACCTCCTACAACTCTAAGCCCAAATAGCACTGTGTCAGTGAGCCCCCTCTCCCTTTTTCATATCTCTCTGTAACATCTACCACATCCCTTCCTTATTTATTTTGGCCACCATCTGTTTTCTTCTAGAATATAAACTCCAGGAAGACAGGGAGTTTGTGTTGCCCACTATTTTATCTCAAATGCCTAGAATACTGCCTAGAACAGCATAGGTAATTAAAACATAGTTTTGAATGAATGGATGGATGATCTGATGCTGTTTAGCATTGAAGCAGGAGCATTCCTTGCTGGCTATGACAGTGCTAGTGATTTTTGAGTCTACAGCCTACCAGTTTTCCTTCCTGGTATAACACTGCTAACATTATGATAGAATAATACAAATTAAGCACTTGGAAACTACCAATAATTTAAGAACAGAATTCCTATTGCTTTTCTTTTTATACCTTAAGTGAATTTGGTCTTGACTCACTCCCTAGGTAACAGTCACCAATTATATTTAATCTTCTTAAATGGACCAGGGCACTTTAAGGATCTATTTTGGCATAGTAATTTCTTGGAGGAGGGGCTATTTCCAAAACAATGCTCTGATCCCACTGAGCTCACTATCCTGAGATTTTGTTCTGCCTGCAGAATAAAGTCCTCTGCAATTAGTATCCATTTTTTTGCATTTTAGGCATTATGCATTCTTTATCAGTTTAGCTAGGTCTTGAAGAAAGGGCTGAGGGAATTGAGACAGGAGCCAGAATGTGAGGTCTTTTCAGAAACAAGTTGTGGAGAAATTTGACTGGGACAGAGGAGCCATGTGACATAATATAGCAGGAGTATGGCAAATGTTGGAGAAGTGCCATGTTTTAAATTATCATAAAACGAGACCAAGCCCTAGGCCCACCAGCTTTCCAAAAGAATTCATGAAATCAGACTAAGTCTGACAACAAGATGAGCTTTTCTTATGCCTTTTGGTTCTTGTATCAATATTTACTTCTCTTACCAAATGACATTTTTTCTACTACATCTATTTTCCTTTTTATTCTAAATTCTTTATAAATTTAAGAAAGTGAAACCACTGAAACCATCTTCTTTGATTTTCATAGTTTCACCAAGAGCAGAATTCTGATTTGTTGGATCGGTGATCTGCTATTATGTCTCTCTCACACTATTTTCTCAGTGGGAAGTTATTTATACCTCATCTACAGCTCCTACACATTAAAATGAAAGGTCTTGAAACTTATGGGAGAAGTTTAGAGAGAAAGCAAGCTCTCTATATCTTGTAAAACAGACAAGGTCACTGCTTAGTCAACCTTTTTTTTACAGAAGAGTTCAATGATAACAGCCAAATTAGAGCCCTGGTCAACCACAGCTGATGATGGGCTCTGTTGATGGGTGCCCCTGGCCAGACCTGTAAGTGATGTCCTGAGAAATGATTACACTTCTGCTCAATAAGCCAAAGATGTATCCATTAAAGGCTTAGAGGAAAGGAGCAATAAAGGTGGAAATGCAGCCTCATTTTTTTTTAAATTGGAGGCTAATTACTTTACAATATTGTGGTGGTTTTTGCCATACATTGACATGAATCAGCCATGGGTGTATATGTGTTCTCCATCCTGAAGCCCCCTCCCACCTCCCTCCCCATCCCATCCCTCAGGGTCATCCCAGTGCACCAGCTAGCACCCTGTCTCAGAAATGCAGCCTCTTGATCAGTCCACATATTTGACCTCTCAGTCTCATCATGATCTCCAGTAAATCTATCACACTTGGTCATGAGTGTGCGATTATTCTAGCACAGTTTTTGACACACAGAGTCCTAACTGTTGAGCTCCTTATAATCTTAGATATACTCAAATAAGTAAACCAATGAACAATTCTAAAAAGAAGCACTATGGAGAAACTTAGGACTGCATGCTATTGACACATCCAACGATTATTTACGAGGACTTCATTTAGGTCCAGGACTGTGTTAGATGCTAGGTGTTCTATCCTCAAAATGAACATACTTTAGTTGGCAAAGCCAACATTAATTAAAAGTGATAGATCAGTGCTGTGACAGAATGAAGCACACACAGAGAAATGGGATGTTATCTTGACTTAGGAGTGGTGGGTGTCCTGGAAGCTTCCTCAGGTGTGATGTTAACTGAAAAGAATTTTGAAGACTGGACAGGAGATAGTGAGGAGAGTAACACTGCTGACCGAGATGGGCATAGGCCACAATGGACCTTTCTGTGTTCAGGGTCAAGGTGAGGGAGGACAGGGCAGAGTAAGGGGAGAGAAAAGATGCTGGAAAAGAAGGACATATCAGAGACAACCTGGCACTTCAACTACAAAGCTTGTGTAAAACAATGGAATGTGAAAAACCATGGAAGGTCACTGCTGATTTTTTTCTGAGGGATCAGATTTTCCCTTCAGAACCCTGGCAAATGTGAAAGATGAATAAAGCATCTGCTCATGGATGAGGCTAGAGGCCTGACCGAGGGGACTGTTGGGGAAACCCTGGGGAGACGTGATG
>NW_011495074.1:192830-193805 GCF_000754665.1 Bison bison bison
CTGTACAGGAGGCAGTGATCAAAATCATCCCCAAGAAAAAGAATAGCCAAAAGGCAAAATGGTTGTCTGAGGAGGCCTTACAAATAGCTGAGAAAAGAAGAGAAGTGAAAGGCAAAGGAGAAAAGGAAAGATATAAGCATCTGAATGCAGAGTTCCAAAGAATAGCAAGAACAGATAAGAAAGTCTTCCTAAGTGAACAATGCAAAGAAATAGAAGGAAACAACAGAAAGTGAAAGACTAGAGATCTCTTCAAGAAAATCAGAGATACCAAGGGAACATATCATGTGAAGATGGGCACAATAAAGGACAGAAAAGGTATGGATGTAACAGAAGCAGAAGATATTAAGAAGAGATGGCAAGAGTACACAGAAGAACTGTACAAAAAAGATCTTAATGATCCAGATAACCACGATGGTATGATTACTCACCTAAAGCCAGACATCCTGGAGTGTGAAGTCAAATGGGCCTCAGAAAGCATCACTACAAACAAAGCTAGTGGAGGTGATGCAATTCCAGCTGAGCTATTTCAAATCCTAAAAGACGATGCTGTGAAAGTGCTGCACTCAATATGACAACAAATTTAAAAACTCAGCAGTGGCCACAGGACTGGAAAAGGTCAGTTTTCATTCCAATCTCAAAGAAGGACAATGCCAAAGAATGTTCAAACTACTGCACAATTTCATTCATTTCACATGCAAGCAAGGTCATGCTCAGAATCCTCCAAGCTAGGCTTCAACAGTACATGAACTGAGAACTTCCAGATGTACAAGGTGGATTTAGAAAAGGCAGAGGAAACAGAGATCAAATTGCCAACATCTGCTGGATCACAGAAAAAGCAAGAGAATTCCAGAAAAACATCTACTGCTGCTTCATTGACTACGCTAAAGCCTTTGACTGTGTGGATCACAACAAACTGTGGAAAATTCTTCAAGAGATGGGAATACCAGACCACTTTAACTGCTTCCTGAGAAACCT
>NW_011495074.1:193996-194393 GCF_000754665.1 Bison bison bison
CTGCAGATGGTGACTGCAGCCATGAAATTAAAAGATGCTTGCTCCTTGGAAGAAAAGTTATGACTAACCTAGACAGTGTATTAAAAAAGCAGAGATACTACTTTGCCTACAAAGGTCTGTAGAATCGAAGCTATGGTTTTTCCAGCAGTCATGTATGGATGTGAGAGTTTGACCATAAAGAAGACTGAGCACCAAAGAAATGATGCTTTCTGTGTGTTGGAGAAGACTCTTGAGAGTCTTTTGGACTGTAAGGAGATCAAACTAGTCAATCCTAAAGGAAATCAACCCTGAATATTAATTTGAAGGACTGATGCTGAAGCTGAAGCTCCAATACTTTGGCCACCTGATGTGAAGAACTGACTCATTAGAAAAGACCCTGATGCGAGGGAAGACAGAA
>NW_011495074.1:194493-196922 GCF_000754665.1 Bison bison bison
GAAGAGAAGGGGACAACAGAGGATGAGATGGTTGGATGGCATCACCAACTCAATGGACATGAGTTTGAGCAAGCTCCAAGAGATGGTGAATGACAGGGAAGCCTGATGTGCTGCAGTC
Organism: Bison bison bison; assembly: GCF_000754665.1. Taxonomy (NCBI): domain Eukaryota; kingdom Metazoa; phylum Chordata; class Mammalia; order Artiodactyla; family Bovidae; genus Bison; species Bison bison. The sequence goes on from NW_011495074.1 coordinate 194,612, forward strand.
CATGGGGTCCCAAAGAGTGGGACACAACTGAGCAACTGAACAAGACCAAGAATCCCCTTCTGTGTTTGTAGAGTCTGGCTCTTTTGCTGAAGAAAAGGCCTCCATCTGAATGATAGGAAGATTAAGAGAGAAAGCCTTATGGATGGTGTGGAAGGTGGGTTGGGATAGGAGGAAAGGCAGGGATTTGAACACACAGAGGGGAAAAGAAAAGGCAGTTCTGAGAGGGAACAAGAACCAGCAAAGGTAGGACACTGTTACCTAGCAAGGTAAGAGCAGAGGGTTCAAGGTGTGGAAAGAGGAAAATAAACCTTAGAGGTTGGTGCTGGACTACCTAATGTATTTATTCTCTGGATAGATGCTGGGAAGTTTTGACTTTAAACAGCCAGAAATAAGAAGCCATGGAAAGTCTTTGACCAGAGGAGGAATGTTGTAAGATCCATATTTTATTAATAGGGTCTGGCAACAGCATCCAGGAGAAAAGAGTAGGCCTCAGTGGAGGCAGAGATCTGTTTACCAGGTGACTAAGGTCTCACAGCACTCCTGGTGCTTTGTCAGGAAGAGAAGAGCCTCTGGGGTCTACTAGCAGGCACAACTCTCCCCTGTGACGAATATGGCAGCACTTGGGCAAACTGGGATTGAAAAAAGTCATGCTATGCATTCCTTCAGAGGAGAACTGGCCATAGCCCTCTTGAAAAAGCAGGGAGATATCCATGAGTATTCTTCTCCTTCAAAGAAATACAGAAGCAAATAAAAATAAAGCTTGTGGTAATGACTATTTTTTACCCAATTACACATGCATTACTAAGTGTCACAAATCCCATGAGCTGGAAGGTGTGATCTGAGTCAGCTGCTGAGTTGAGATGAGAGGAATTGCTCGGTGTTGATAACACAGTTGGATGTTGCTAATGTAGTTATAGTTTCCCAGCCCAGTCTCCAAAATTAAAGTTCTTGTATTTTTCTATTTTCTTTTACATTTGGGGAAGATAATAATAATAAAAATGTACAAACTTGTTTGGTCTGACTTTACACCCGGTTTGCCTGACATTTTTCTTGTGTCTTATCCTGAATTGACTGATTTTTTTTTCAACTTGTCTTTGAAAATGTCATTTACATAGACAGATTGAACGAACTTAATTTGTTTAGTCTTTGCAAAATTATGCTTATAAGTGGGCTGTGCTAATTCAGTAAATATATCCTGTGAAGGAAGATGGTACAAACAACTGAAAGAATTACAGTGTGTGGGGAAAAAACGGATATAAGGAAGTTAGCAAACAAATAGGATTGAGATGTCAGAATAAAGATGTATGTGAGGTCTTCTTATGATTTGTCTCCCATTTAAACACAATGTTAAAGAACTTCTTTGTATCATTAGGGCTTTATTGCTGTTTCTTTGTTTGTTATTTAAGTATATACAGAAGTGGCCCAACATAACTAATGTAAATTTCTCCTCCATGCTTCTGGCATCATAAATGCTTGAGCTTAACTGAGTTTCCGCTTCACAGAACTACAAAGTATAAGATTTAATATGTTTCCCATTTCCTGTCTTTTCCCACTGTCTCTCTTCTAACAGAGCATCCACATTTGGTCCACTTTTAAAACAATCTTAAATTTCAATTCACTCTTATTATGTGTGTTGCAACTGCTGACAACCATAGATTAACCAAATTTTAAAACATTTGGTTGGCCAAAAAGTTCATTTGGGTTTTCTGTAACTTCCCATGGAAAAAATAGAACGAACTTCTTGGCAAACCCAATAAATGATGAGAGAAGCAACTGTTTTGGTGGTGGTGGAATTGCTTTTTATTGAATGAAATATTATTTAAATTCTATAGGGCTTTACAGTTTCCAAAAGTTTCACCCACTTGATTTCAAATGATCTAATAATAACTCCTTTCTTTTTGTCTACCCCTATATTGCCCCTTTGGCATGCCAAAGAATGCTCAAACTACCACACAATTGCACTCATCTCACACGCTAGTAAAGTAATGCTCAAAATTCTCCAAGCCAGGCTTCAGCAATATGTGAACCATGAACTTCCTGATGTTCAAGCTGGTTTTAGAAAAGGCAGAGGAACCAGAGATCAAATTGCCAACATCCGCTGGATTATGGAAAAAGCAAGAGAGTTCCAGAAAAACATCTATTTCTGCTTTATTGACTATGCCAAAGCCTTTGACTGTGTGGATCACAATAAACTGTGGAAAATTCTGAAAGAGATGGGAATACCAGACCACCTGATCTGCCTCTTGAGAAATTTGTATGCAGGTCAGAAAGCAACAGTTAGAACTGGACATGTAACAACAGACTGGTTCCA
>NW_011495074.1:197699-199837 GCF_000754665.1 Bison bison bison
CCCTCTCCCCACTGTTAACCAACCTCTAGTTTGTTCTGTGAGTCTAGAGAAACAACTGTTTTAAATGGCATTTTCAGGCATGTAAAATTCATGAATAATCTGAGATGCTATAAGTAGATACAATGTATTCAGTATCTGCAAAGTGCTGTCATGTATAACAGCTCATGGAAACCTGTCACTTAACATTTGAATCAAGCCACAGCATGGTCAAAGTGGCTGAGTTAAGGAAAAATGGCAAGTATGTAGCCTTACATACATGGGAACTCTTTTTCCCCCTTAGATCACCCTAAGGTAGCAACATTCCATGGAATGGACCTTGGAAACATAGAGAAGAGGAACTTTACAATAAATTCTTGCTCAGGTCTTTTCTTTTAGGGAAAAACAACCAATTAACATTAAGTAATGTTTTCCAATTCTGTACTACCCAGGGAGGTAAGGCAGTATAGAGCTGGAGCCAGACTTCATGGGTTCAGATCCACTTGCTGGCTGGGTGACCTTGGACAAGTTAATAAACCTCTTCATGCCTCAGTATCCTTATCTGTAAAATGGGAATAATAATAGCCTTACCTCACATGGGTGTTGTATGTGTAAAATGCTTCATAAGCAGAGAACAGAGTAAAAACTCAACAAAGGTTAAAAAAATTGTAGAGAAGTGTTTGACACCTAGTATTTTATCTTTTGCATAAATATACCATAAGGAATATCATAAGCTTGAGTAGTTCCATGACTCCAATTATAGTTAACAGACACTTTCAGTTTCTATGTAACAATCAGAGATTCATTATCAGCAACTGAACTTAAAACCTTCTATGGTCTTACTGAAAATAAGTTCATTTATGGAAGTTCTTGACATACAAATGAAAACCAGCTTGTTGGCTCTTACTAGAAAATTAATGGACTATAGTGCAACTCTCTAAAACCAGTGACAGCAGCCACGTTCTTGAGGCAAGTGAGCCTCCTTGGTGACATCACACTATCCAGACTCCACGGTGGAAACAGATTCTGAGTACTTCCAGCCCTGGAGGCTCAGCATTGCAGAGGCCACTGACAAATGGGTCAGTCTGGCACATAGAAGAGCAGGAAAAACCATGTTATAGGAGAAATCATTATAAGGACTGGACTTTTAGCCTGTAGAAAAAGATGACCGAAAAGCTATTCAGAAACATCAAAGAGCTGTCCCAACTGACAGAACGGGACTTGTTCAGGAAGGCAACAGAAATACTGAGGGAACGCAATGTGTCATTTTGCACAAAATAAGGCATCTGGCAATGAAACAGGTTGCTTCTCAAAACAGCAAGGACCCATTACTAAGAGAGGGATTAAGATAAGATTTCCTCTTTGTAAAAGGAACCCTCTTATACTGTTGGTGGGAATGTAAATTAGTGAAGCCACTAAGGAGAACAGGATGGAGGCTCCTCAAAAAACTAAAAACAGAGTTACCATACGATCCAGCAATTCCACTCCTTGGCACATATCCAGACAAAACTATAACACAAAAAGGAACATGCACCTCTATGTTCATAGCAGCCCTATTTACAATAGCCAAGACATGGAAACAACCTAGATGACCATCGATAGAGGAATGGATAAAGAAGACGTGTCACATATACACAGTGGAATATTACTCAGCCGTAAAAGGAATGAAAATGCCATTTGCAGCAACATGGATGATCTACAGATTATCATACTAAGCAAAGAAAGTCAGAAAGAGAAATATCATATGGTATTTACTTATTGTGGATTCTAGAATATGACACAAATCAACACACCTATGAAACAAGAACAGACTCACAGATTTAGAAAATAGACTTGTGGTTGCCAAAGAGGAGGCATGGAGGAGGGGAGGATTGGGAGTTTGGGATTGGCAGAAGCAAACTAGTATATACAGGATGCATAAATAATAAGGTCCTACTGTATAGCACAGGGAACCACATTCAATACCCTGTGACAAGTCATAATGAAAAAAACATATATATAGGTCTCAGTCACTCTGCTACACAAAAGAAATTAACATTACATTGCAAGTCAACTATACTTCAATAATTTTTTTAAAAAGATAAGATTTCTTTTTTGTACAGGAAACTTGAATGATAGTATCTGGATCCTAGCGCCCCAGATCTCTTTTCACTCTATTTGAA
>NW_011495074.1:200364-201016 GCF_000754665.1 Bison bison bison
CAAAATTCTATTTTCCTATCTTTGGGCTGATTTTCTTCCCACTCGGCCTCTCTCTGCACTCTCCAAAAGGGAAATGCAGAGGGTGTGAAGGGGATGAAAAGTCAAGCTGCGTATTTTTAATGTGTTTCCAAATGGCACTGAGAGAGCTGCGGCCTACTTGGTATGTAACCTATATTTTAAACCTGCTAAACCGTGATGGTCATGATGAGTGCACTAGCTGGCATCGGTAGGGGGAGGACCATGAGTTAGATGTTGGAAAAAAAAAAAAGAAATATTGGCAGTTTGCTGCTCACATATTTGATCTTGTAGAGCATTATGAGTCCATATTTAAAACGAGATCATGTGTTTTGAAACTGATATATTGAAAAAGAACTTTTAGATGCTTGGATAAAAAAAAATGCCCTATAACTAAAGTACAGTATTATCATATATATTAGAATGAGCAGAACCGTGCTGCTGAATCTGCCTCAGCATATCAACCAAACACACACAGACTGCCACAGATACATATTGAAGCTCTGAATCAGGCAACTTGATCTGCCCTTGGCCACCCCATCAAATACGTGCTCCAGAAGCAGCTTCTCCCTAGGGAGCAATGTCCTCAAAATACGTCCAGAACAAAGTGACTTCTTTCTGAGACCGACGGAGACTG
>NW_011495074.1:201116-201696 GCF_000754665.1 Bison bison bison
GGGCAGTAATATCATTATTTCTATGTTACAGATGAGGCTCTGATGACTACATAGCTGAGTTCAGATCTGAGTCCAGACCTTTCGACTCCAAATCCAGTGCTCCTTCCCTCAGGCTTCATTCACTGCTTCCAACTGTTTGGTCCACATCCATCTGAGGACCAAGAGCAGGGATGAAAAGCCTTGTCAGTGAAATTCAGTAATGAGAGAAAAAAGCCACCAGGTAAATGCTCTGCCAAAACTCAAGGTCATAGCGAAATACGAAGCTAGACATTTAATTAGAGAAAGTTGTGGCGAGATTTTTCAGACCAAAGTATATAGGGATTAATGAAGGAAATAAAATGAGTAGACCAAAAGAGTCAAGGTTTAGAAACAATATATTGGAGTTTTGGTATGGTATGTTTGCATACCATATGTATACCATATATGGTATGTTTGCAGGACCTACTGCATAGCCCAGGGAACTCTGCTCCACCTGATGTGGCAGTCTGGATGGGAGGGGAGTGTGGGGGAGAATGGATACATGTATAAGTATGGCTGAGGCCCTTTGCTGTCCACCTGAAACTGTAACATGGTTAATTGG
>NW_011495074.1:202206-205919 GCF_000754665.1 Bison bison bison
TTACCTACAGTAAATGCTCAAACATTAGTACGATTGTTACCATTCCTTGGCATCGATGTATGCCTCCATTCATTACTTTTCACCAAATGTTTGTTGAATGACAAAATGGGTCTCCTGCCACCCTGCCCTGGAGACCTAGTGTAGTAGAGAAGACACAATATGAAAATTAACTCTTCAATTAATTAATTACATCTATGATAAATGCTATGAAAGAGAAGTCCACGCTGCCAGGAGAGAGTGTAATGGGGGCCCTGAGCTAATCCATGGCATCCTTCAGGAAGTCAGTCTTGAGTGAGGTTATGAAGGATCAGCAAAAATTACCTACAAAGGATAGGGGCACAGTTTGAGGTGAAAGAGAAAGATGGAAGAGCACCCCAAATAGAACAGCGTTCACAAAGGCTTGGAGGCAGGATTTACAGAAAGCTGGTAATTTATAGAGCTTTTGCTCCTTTCTCTACTGACAGCCTTATTTTAATGGAAGCTAACCAACCTAACTGGTGACCTCAGAAAGAAAAGAGACTTGCTCCCAGTCGTTTGCTTCTTGCTGGAAGCAATAGCCAGAACAAATCAGAATGAAATCTTTGGTCCCTTCCTGAATCCAGAACTCTCTTTTGTCAGAGGAAGAAAAATGATGCAAATCCACTCGAGAACCCAAAACCTCAATCTATTCTGTAGGTTGAGATATACCTAGAGGTTTGTAACAAAATTTTACACATGGTTCTGTATCATGTCTAAGAGTTTGGAGATGACAATCATATAGATGGAAGGGGTGCACTGACTTCTGAAATGTCTTTCATGCAGAAGAGAATCAAAATAACAAACAGGGTAAGTGCCAAGCCTGCCTTGTGCTGTTAGAGTTAATGCTGCTAGGATGTTTATATTATAGACTTCATCTTTAAGGCTGTAAGATTTGGTCATAAAATCTCTTCCCAGCTGAAATGTGGCATATAAATAAGATCTCTGCTTAAGGGCTAAATTACTCTGCTGCTCTTTTAAGCTGTCCTTTCCTAGGTATGACTTCTGGGTGACTTTTAACATTGTTTGACACCATCACCCACCTTTAACTTTTCAAGCTTAGGAAAGAGGCTCCAAAGGCCCCTTACTGTGGCTGCCCAGAACTTAAAAGAGGGCAGAAAATTGGACATTTCTGTAATGCAGTCAGGAAATCAGACATTTGTATGATGAGAAGAAAATTACACTGTGACTAGAGAATAATTTCAACACAAAATTAATTTTTTAAAATGTATGTCCACTCTAGTCTGTAGGATGTTAAAGCTCTGATCATAACATGACATGTTGTCAGCCCAAGAAAGAAAAAACAAAACCTAGCAATTGTCTTAAGAAAAAAATCAGTATCAGTCATATGTCTCTTTTAAGTCTAGTGTTTATCCAATTGATCCAAGATGAAAATCATGTGAGGACCCTGTGAAAAAGCTATGAGCCAGAAAGAAGCCTTCATCACAATGTGACCATGCTGGTACCTTGAGCTTAGACTTCTCAGCCTCCAGAACCATGACAAGTACATTCCTATTGTTTATAAGCTACTCAGCCTGTCCTATTTCCTTATAGCAGCCCAAACAGACTAAGACACTCATTATAATGCCCTTAAAACATGTACACCCGTGGTGGATTCATGTTGATGTATGGCAAAGCCAATAAAATATTGTAAAATAATTAGCCTCCAATTAAAATAAATCTATAAAAAATAATAAAACAACAACAACAACAAAAACTCAACCAAATTGCTGTATCAATTGTTCATTCCTTTTTATTGCTGAGTAGCGTTCCATGGCATTAAAATATCATAATTTGTTCAACTATCGACATGATGAAGGACATTTGGGTTGTTTCTCATTTGGGGCTACTACAAATAAAGTGTCTATGAATATTCATGTATAGGTTTTTGCATAAATCTAAGTTTTCAGTTTTCTAATATAAATGTCCAGGTACGTCATGACTGCTCAGTTGTATGCTAAGTGTATATTTAATTTTTTAATGAAACCACCATACTGTTTTCCAGATGATTGTACCATTTTACATTTCTACCAGCAATGTATGAGAGTTTCAGTACCTCTGTATCCTTGCCAGAATATGGTATTTTCAGTAATTTTTAGTTTAGCTATTCTAATGTAGTGGATGGAAATGCTACCATTAGTGATAATAGATACCATGCATTATGGGCTGGGAAGTGGACTAAGCCCTTTATAAACATTAGCTAATTTTATCTTTGCCTCAGCCTGATGAGGTCCACATGAGGAGCTGCATTTTTACAAATGGAAGATCAGTCACTTTGCCAAAGCTCCCATAGCAAGTAGGCAGTCAAGTCAGGCTTCCAACTCAGGTACGTTTGACTCCAAAGTGCAGTGTATAATGAGGAATTAAAGGAGGAAATGGTTAAGGAATGTTAATAGAGATAGACAGAATTTCCTTAGGATAGGGGGAGGGATAGAGAATGTGGGAGGGAACTCTAAGGCAATGACTAGGCTTAACCCATCCAGGAAAAAGATGCAAAGAAGCAGCAGCTCCTTCCTGGGAAGCACCAGCTAAAAAGGTTTGTAATAGCAGATCACCTTGGGTAGAAAGCATGAGTGAGGGCCCAATTTCAATCCAGCATTTTAGCATGTGATGAGAAGGAACACATTTGTCCTCTCCACATACACAGATATTCCTTCCCAGTAGCTACAAGAAAAGAGTCTTCTGGGGACTTCCTCGGTGGTCCAGTCATTAAGAATCCGCTTTGCAATGCAGGGGACAAAGGTTTGATTCCTGGTTGGGGAACTAACAGTCAACATGCCACGGAGCAACTAAGCCTACACCACAACTAGAGACCCCATGCACTGTAACAAAAGATCCCATGTGACTAAGACCCTATGCATCTAAATACATACTTTTTTCTTTTTAAAAAAGAAAAGGGTCTTTTGCCCAGCATGAACAAGGAGAATGGAACACTTTCTCCACCATCTTGAATTCAGCTGACTACAGTGAAGGAATTCCCTGTGAAGGGTAAGTGAGTTCTCTAGAAGCTGTCTGCACACTGTGGTGAAGAGGTTGTGAGAGGAAGTAGCCATGAGTGGAAGGAAGCAGTCACGGATGACCCAAGTACAGCACTGCTCCTCTACCATGTAATTGAAGTCAGCCAACGGACTATAGCACTTGTCTTAATTCTCCTGTGGTGGGGACAAAGCTCTTCCAGTACCAACTGAGGGATGGAACATTAACCAACCTATGCTGATTCTAGAAAATTAGGAGCCTGTCTTGAAATTTAAGGTGATCTTGATCAAACAGTGGTCCTCAAAATGTGGTGGTCTCAGGGATAGCAGTTTAGTATCACATGGGAGGCTATTAGAAAGGCAAATTCCCAGGTCTACAGATTCAAAAACTCTGAGGAGGGGGCCCAGCAGTCTGTGTTTTTAAAAGTCTTCCAAGTGATTCTGACACAGGCTAAAGTTTAGGAACCCCTGTAGTAGGAAGAGGTTTATCAAGCATTGCAGTTGGGACTGGTTTCAAATGCATATAGAAGGTAAAACTCCAATTAATAGCACCAAAACAAACCACACTTGTAATTTTACATAGAAGAAGTCTGAAGGTGGTCCATCCAGGGCTGGCATGGGGGAGCCATAAAGCTATGAGAAACCTAAGCTCTGTCTTTCTGTCCTGCCATCTTCAGCACTGGTTTGCATCTGCGATGTTGCCTGTGAGTCCAAGATGATCAC
>NW_011495074.1:206019-207450 GCF_000754665.1 Bison bison bison
GATCACGTGAGCTTTAGCTCTCATACCTCACATTTAAGGCAGCCAGAAGGAAGGCAGGAAAAAGATGGGAGGGGGGTCCCTTCCCAATGAGTCAGTGACCTTTAAGCAGAAATCTCACACACAAAACATTTCCAGTTCACTGTCCAGAACTTAGTCACACAGCCACAACTATCTACAAAGGAGGCTGGGAAATGTGACCTTTCATGGGATTTGGGGCAGTCTTTGAACACCTTGCATACAAAGCGGGTTCTGTTTCTAGGTCAAAGGGGAGAACTGGTATCAGGTGACATCTAGAAGTTTCTGCCACAAATTCTTCAGATGCAGCTGGGAGAATTCTAGAAATTTGGAAAACATCTTGGAATCAGCCAAATCTTTGGATTTCTAAGCTAATCAATTCAGAAAGTATTTTGGCTTTTGGGTCTAACTTTCTGGTCATACATGGTAAATATTAGGATCTTCAAACATGTGGAATGAGAGAGAAGTTGTCTGTGGTGCCTTATCATGCCACTTGCCTCCCATAAGATGCAAGCCATGGTTCTGATAAAGTTTCAGGACAAATGTGCTTTGTTTGATCACCATAGAAGCAAACAGTTGACGTCCCCCAAAGAAAAACTGGTTCAAATGAGCTTTTCTGACATATTTTTACAAAAGAAAATCTCAGCCCTCACTCAGAAAAATAGATAATAACTTGGCTTTATTGGTTTTCAGTCCCAAGGTCTGCATGAATGTGGCCCCTATGTTCTGCTTTCCCCACAATGGAGGTGGAAAGGGAAGGAGGCCCAGCCCAGACAGGTGAGGTGTATCATGGGATCCATGGTCCTCAGCACCTTTTCAGCCTTGAGTTCTCAAACTTCAGGTGAATGAGACTGATGTGCAGAAACTGGTTAAAAATGCAAATTCTGAAGCCCTAAGCTAAAAGATTCTAACACTACAGAAAAAGAACAGGACCCAGGAATTGGTGTGCCTTTTTTATGTGCCCCAGGGGATTCTGATGGACCTTTGAGAAATTCTGTCTCACAAGTACCCAAATGCACACAACACCGCAGCAGGCAACATATGGAATGAATTCATTCAAAAGCTGATGCCTGCATCTTCCCCAACATACAAAGTTAAAACAGCTGGTTGATTTGATGAAAAAGATCAAATCAGCTGTTTGACAGCACTGTTTGGTAACTTTAGTTAAAACAGAAGTCGGGACATTCTCCAGGCCCTGAGCCCACCATTAAGGATGCCAACTCCACAGCAACAACCAGGATGATGACGACTGTCTGATCAAAGACAAGGGTGCCCCGAATGCTGGCGTGAATCCTTGGTTAACCTGGGCCCTGCTGTTTTCAGTATTAGATTACATGTAAGTTTCCTTCCAGCTCTAACAAGCTATGCTTTTACTTTGAGGTCTTCAGACAAGGGCACGCTGCTGTGTACTGGGAG